>NC_051436.1:6222673-6245743 GCF_001649575.2 Kryptolebias marmoratus
GGGGGGGGGGGGGGGGGGGAGCTGTTTTGCATGAGTCTGTTGGTCCTCTGAGCAGAGTTATAATTCTTCTGTCGGAGCTGGTTTTGCCGGATTCTGATACAGGAATAGGCAGCCTGACTTTTTTTGTAGTCTGGACCTGATGATGGGAGGCAGACCCGGCAGACCCAGCAGACCCAGCAGACCATGCAGACCCTGCAGACCCTGCAGACTCCTGCAGACCCGGAGCCGAAGGATCGGGTCACACAGCTGCAGTGTTACTTATTGCTGCTGGTTCTGCAGGACGGTTCGGTTCATCTGTACGTCACAGAATGTGTATAATCTACAGACGCACTCCGACTATGACCTCATTCAGGTTGAAGTCTTCAGAAAACGCTGTTTACACGTCGGCGTCTCAATTTAGAGTTGTGGCTTTAATCGGGTTACCGTCGGCGCGTTGCTGTGAGCAGAAACTCAGCCGATGTGACAACCAGGAAATCCTTAAGTCTCTGTGACCGCGCGCAGAAACACTAATTGTCGTATTCCTGCTGCATCACATCAGTTCAGACACAGGGAAACGCCGAAATAAATTAATGGTACACATCACCGCCAGGCGGGGAAATTAGAAGGGATCAATTAAAGAAAAAAACCTTTTTAAGTTGAACTATAATTTAGTTTTATCTGTTTTAGCTCCTCGGCACCCTGAGAGGTGATGACAGATTCAGGCTGCGTTCAAAACGATGGAAAATTCTGCAGCTTTCAAAGAAAAACAAAACATTTGTTTCCGTTTTTCTAAAATATACATATTTGATTAAACAAACAAAGTGCTTGTTTATCTTTAAATATGGAAGATGGACGTTAAATTTGAGTCCAGCTTAGTTCTGATTTTTTTTTTTTCAAAACGAACCTCCGGTTTTATTTTAAAAAAAACCTTCAAAGCTGTGATTAAGAGCTTTAAGTTGTGTACAATCCGTGCTGAACGCTTACAGGAAACGTTTGTAGTCGGATGTCAGAAACGGCAGAGAAATGTGTAAATCTGAAGGAAATGTGTCGGTAAGATGGCGTCTCACAGGGCTGAAACTGTTGAAAATAGATAGATTTTTTCTTTCAGTCTCCCTGTGCAAAGTGCAGGGTTTGCTCTTTTGAGGCGAGCTGAGGACTCTGACTCGTTTCAGGGACTAGTTATTAGGGGAGACTGAGAACTAAATAAACTTTTTTTTTTATTTATCAAACTAATCTGATCTTCTGGGCGGCGCTAACGAAGGAGCGACATTATTAATTTAAACAATAAAAGCCTTTAAGTCGGTCCGACGGTTTGGATCCAGACGGATCCAGGCAGCAGTCCGCTCGTTACATCACAGATTAAATCATTGCTAAAAAGACTCCATCAATAATGCAGCCCTTCAGAGGGGAGTTGTTGTATTTTTAATAGGAACAGCTGGGAGGAAATATCATGCAGAAGCCACACAGTTGGAAAAGACGGAGCAGTTTTGTTTCTTTTGGCAAAGCATGACGCTACAGGCCTCGATGAAAACGGCACGAGCTGAAGAGAAGCGGCGGGAAGAAACGGGAAGGGATGCAGGTTAGGTGCAGAGAAAGGTGTTTGTTACCAGATGTGGAGTTCGGGAAGAGGAGAGAGATCAATGCTTCCTATTTTTGTCTCTGCACCGAGACTCTGTTAGGAATATCGATGGAAAAGCCGGCAGCGTGGAGGGAAACGGATGGAGGGACGGAGAGCCGGACGACGGATAGAGGAGGAGCAGGGAAACTGATAATGCCATGTCAGCAGAATAATAGGAAACAGGAAGTGGTGGGAGGACTGAGTGTAAGAAGAAGAGATTTAATAACGTTTCCTGCAGCGTCCAGCAGGACTGAGATGAGAGGGAAAAGGTCTGTCTGTCTGAGGACGATGTCCTTATCTGAGATGCCGCAGAAACAGTTTACAGCTCGACTAAAGACAGAAAACATCTGGTTTTACCCTCCAGTCTGGCTCCTTGTCTCCGTTTCCTCCTTCCTGCGCGTCCCTTTATCTCTTCCCCTGTGTTTGATATCAGACAGCGGCTGGTGGAAGTCTGCCTGCCGCTGAACTCACTCGAACGCAGCAGACGCGTTCAGGCGCTTCGGAGACGGCGGTTCCTCTGGAACGATGGGGGGGGGCGGGTTTAAAGGCCCCCCGGCATTCCCGGGAGGGACGCTTTTGGCTCGAACCTTGACGATAACTTCGTGAGCGACCGGTTTTCAGCTCTCTTCAGACCCTCATCCCATTGAAGAAACAAGAGTTGGATCCAAAATGGCCGCCATGGTCACCACCCATCTTGAGAAGTTTCCCCCCCTCCCATATACTAATGTGCCACAAACAGGAAGTTAATATCACCAACCATTCCCATGTTATTAAGCTGTATCCATAGAAACGGCCGACCCTGTAGAATAATACCCCTTTTATTCGTTTTTTTTTTTTTAGGGTCCAGTTCCCTTCCTCTTCTGATCCTACGGCCTCCCTCCTCTGAGACAGCTCACCTCCCTCAGCACATACGATAGTTTGGGTCAAAATACAATCTCATCATATCCATGTAGACGTGTTTTTAGCTTGATTCGCCTCAGTGAACATTGAAAGAACGCTTCCAGACATCGTTCTTTTTGTAAACAGGGCCTTACAGAGATTTGGACTAAACTGTAAGACTCTGGCATCCAAGGAATGCTAATTACATCTTTACTGTGTTTGTTAGCTGAACAGAATCAGGAATCGGGTGGAGCGTTAACTTATTGTTTTCCTGTTTCGAGGTGAACAGCCGACAGAATAAAGGATCCTCTCTGACTCTCACAAATGTGAGAAATGTTGTTTAGGAACATCTTTGACGTGTTAATGATTCTGAATGCCACCAAGCTGCTCCCGTCTCTTTCGGGTCTGTTGACTCTGAACTACAAACATGTTTTATTCTCGTCTCTACAGACGGTGGACACGTTTGGATTGCGAATGTCAGGGTAGACTTTTAAAAAGCTGCACACAAACACATCTTTCATCTGTAATTTGCACAAGCAGCCTCCTGACTGAAACATACAGTGCCCCGGCTCGTGAAAAAAAAAGGGGACTATAATTATTTACCAAACTTGCAGCCTTTACAGGTTGCAGTGAAATTAAACTGGACTGCAGGGTTTTTCTGATTGTTAAAATTGATTTTATTAGCGTGAAGAAAAGCGTAAGACGAAATGCAACCGGACAAAAAGACGCTGCTGCGTTATCAGAAACGCTGTCCTCGTCTCGCTCTGCCGACTGCAGCCTGTTTTTATTGCTTCGCTGGACTTTGCGCCCTGGTATTAATTCCAATTCTCGAACGTAATCTAATTTCTGTCCCTTCCCCCCGCCCTTCAGGTGGAGCTGGAACGAGGGAAGATCCTCCACATCAAGGCCCTGGCTCTGGGGGACCTGAACAAGGCCGGTCAGAGGGAGGTGTTCTTCGAGCTGAACGGGCAGCTGAGATCGGTGCTGGTTAAAGACACGGTGGCCATGAAGGTACTCGGATCTCTGACGCATGCTGAATTTGACGGTGGATGGATAAATGGAGGCTCAGGTGGACGATGGACGGCTCAATGGGACATTTTTTGTTTTCCAGGAGATGAAGTTCCACCCCAAGGCTCAGAAGTCCATCAAGGGTCAGGTGGGAGCGCCGATGCCTGGAAAAGTCCTGGAGGTGAAAGTAAAAGTTGGATCCAAGGTCAGTTTATTGGTGGTGAAGGTTCAATCGAACGGTTCCCCTTTTAAATCAAACTTCCTTCATTTCCAAACGAGGCTAAAAGCTCAGATTCACACAGCGAGGCTGCTTTTTGTGGAGGATTTGTCTTACCTGAGCGTCCTCAGGTTGTAGAAACGGTTTAATTCTGACTGGATCGACGAGCTGATGGCTAGTCTGAGCAGGAAAATGGGCCAAAGTGGATCACTGCCATCGAAACCTTCTGAGACCTGACTTTTTAATTTCTCCTACAGCTGGACCTCATAGACATAAACGATCGCTGATTCAGGACAGGACGAAGCAAATGTCCCCACATGAGGACACTGGGGTGGGCATTTTAAGCAAAAATACCACTTCATATTAGTCGTTTTTTTCAATTAGTTAACAAATCAAAAGCAGAAAATGCAGTTTTAACGAGCGCTCTGATGTAGTCTCCATGTTTGGGGCCTGTGGGGGATTTATTGACCCCTCTGAACAGAGACTTTTATAGTCATCTTCACCGGTCCAACTTGGAAGGCGACGCACAAACTGAGCTCACCTGAGACCTTCGTTTCCACTCTGTGATCCTTTCAAAATAAATTAGGACAGAAGACGCTGATGAGCTCACTTCCAGGCGCTGGTGTTTAAACGGGAAGACTAAACATTCCTGATTTAGAATCCTGCTGGAAGTGCTACAGCTAGCTAAATATTTGTGCATCGATAAACTGACGGGAAGGTGACGGTCTGTAAAACGGTGTTTGCATTAAACGCAAAGAAACTTGTTTTTAAGACTGTAGTGTTATCCGTGCTCAGACTAGCCATCAGCTCATCAGTCCAGTCAGAAATCAGCCGTTTCTGCAGCTGGTAAGACGATAACTGTTCGTCTGTGTTTTTGACCCCCACCCAGGTGGAGAAGGGGCAGCCCCTGTGCGTCCTCTCAGCCATGAAGATGGAGACTGTGGTCAACTCCCCGATGAGCGGGACCATTAAGGCCATCCACGTCGAACCCGACGCCTCCCTGGAGGGCGACGACTTGATCCTGGAGATCGAAGAGTAAAAAGTGAGGCGGCGGTGGGGGGGGCGGCGTGTACATAGAATGTTGAGTTACAACAGATGCATATCCTGATGTGACGTGGGCTCAGATCTGTCTCTTTACTAATATCGTGTTAACATGTGAACAATCAGTTCGAGATCATTCCGCTGCGGAGTCTTAAATGAAGCACTAACAGGGTTTGAACGTCTCATTTCCACGTCGGCGCCGTTAATCGTTACGTCTGACGGGAGGAGGTTCAACTTCTAGCACAACATACAGGAGGACGTTTAACAAGTTTTAGGTTTAATTTTTTTTCCCCTTCACGCTCATTTCTACACTTTGTCACATTGCATTCTGGGAATGTGTAACCACTGCTACCATTTAACGTTAAAACGACGCACACGGAGAGCTTCAGCACACGGGGTCACAGTATTTGGAGACGTTTTCACTAAACGAGGAGCACAACACGCCGACAGACTCATGTGTTCTCTTACTGTATCAGTAATGACATGTGGTTCACTGTTTTCCTTTGAAAATTCCCAAACGGGCCGTTTCCAAACCAGTTAAACCAGTTCGGCTTCATCTGTTGCTTTGGTTTGGTCACGGAGACGCAGTTCCACCCCCCCGGTCATTACACAGCTGGCCAGAGATTATGGTGGAAATGGGATTACACGGTGCTGTAATGAGGGTCACATGTGGGTTTTTTCTCCCCCCTTTTCATTTATAAGTTAATTCTCTGTCAAATTAGCCGAACTGATATTGGACCCTGAAGACTCAGAGTTGCAGCTTCAGGGTTTTTTTTGGTGCAAATATGACCAGCCCAACCTGCGCAAAATAAAGTTAATGTGGCGAAAAAGCTGCTCCGTCAGAGCGTTAAGTCCTAAAACCGATTTATCCGACAGTGTTACCGACTGAATGTTTACTAAAAAAAAAACAGCTAATTTTCCGTTAAAATTTAGCCAACTTCACGACGGAAACATTAAAGTTTTTGCTTCATTAACTTTAATAGTTTTCCCTGCACTGTGATTACACCGCCGTCTCGTCGTGTACCTGAGCGTTGGATCCAGTGATTGTGTTTCTCTAACGTTCCTTCCTCCTCGCCTCATCTGTTCGAGCTCCGAACGTGTATTTTGCACAAGCAACCGAGCACCATCATTTAACGCAATAACGTCAGCTGCGTCGAGCAGCCGTGCTTGTAACGATGTACTCATGTCTGTGGAAGAAACTAAATAATAAACTGGAGAAAATAAACACAAGTTTGTGGGGGGTTTTTTCTTGTTACTGCTTTAGTTCCCAGTGTCGTGTTGAGAAGATGATGCTCTCAGACAGGAAAAGGCCCCGATACTCACACTTCCACCCTCATGTCCTTCAAACGCTAAAAGGTAGAGTGTCGCAAAGCCTGCATTTACCCACAATTCATCATTGCTGTATGTGACATTTTGAATTAAACGGCAGGAATATGGCGGTGGTGACAGAGCGAGCTGCATCTGTCACGAAAAAAGCAGTTTTTAAATGTAAAGTATTGAAATAATTCTTGTTTCACTCTGCTGTACAGGTGTGAATACTATCAAGTCAGAACAAAACACGTCTGAACAGCCATATGTCCTGCAATGACTTTGGAAAGCAAAAATACCAACACTGTACTTTTTAAGAAGGTGCCAGTACAATTTTAAATGTCAAAACAGTGACCGGTCCGCCATGTTGGATGTCACAGTTACGGGTCAGAGGCGCAAGTCGATGACGTAACCTGTACTGTCCCAATTCTCCAGTTTCTGCGTGCTTGTAACCTGCGCTTCCACTGAGTACACGCTTCATAGAGGGGGTAGGGTGGAGGGTAGGGTACTGGGACTGGGCCCAATACTCGCACTCCACCCTACCCCCTCTATGAAGCGTGTACTCAGTGGAAGTGCACAGAAGGGTTCGTGTGCAGCAGGTTACAAGCATGGAGAATTGGGACAGTACAGGTTACGTCATCGTCTCTGAGCCGTAACTGCGACATCCAACATGGCGGACCGGTCCCCGTTATGGTATTTTAAGAAGCTGCCAGTACAATTTTAAAAGTACAGTTTAGGTATTCTTGCTTTCCAAAGTCATTGCAGGAGATATTTGGCTGTTCAGACGTGTTTTGTTCTGACTTGTTGAATACGGAGCAAAGTTTTATAGTATTCACACACATACAGCAGAGTGAAACAAGAATTAGTTAAATACTTTACATTTAAAAACTGCTTTTTTCGTGACAGACGCAGCTTGTTCTGTCACTACTGCCATATTCCTGCCTTTAAATTCAAAACGTCACATACAGTGATGAATTGTGGGTAAACACTTAGCCGAAGGGCGGATGTAGTACACAAAGGGGGCGGAGCTAAAGAGCTCTCAAACCCTTCATCGTGAACGCGCATTTGAAAGACACGAGGGTGGAAGTGTGAGTATTGGGACCGGGCCTTGGAGTCAAAATGTGATGTCCAACTCGGCCATTTTTACTGATATTGAGCTAATATTTGGCGTGGTAGTAGCTGAGCATCATTCCCAACACGCCTGCTGAAAACCTGAGCAAAACTGTCGGAGCCAACCCTGGTTGTCTGTCAGCAAAATATCTCATGAACCATTCAATCAGTCGTAGACGTACATCCAGTTAAAGCTTTCTAACCCAATTCAAGATGGCCGCCATAGGTAACTAACCTGAGCCTGCACAAAATTATCCACACCTCCAAAACATTTTAGCTCTAAAACAACAAGAGATGCTCCCAAGAGCCGAGGTTTGACTAAAACGGCTACAACTCCATCAGTTCTCAACACGTGATTCGTCGAAAGGCGGCGGGCGATGAGGTTTAAACCGCCTACCTGCCGAGTGTGACGCCCCTCGGAGGATCCTGGTCCCGCGCAGATCAGACGTCTGTCAGGCTGCAAAACATAAAATTAAAAAAAGTTTCCCCCGTTAGGAAGAGATTCATGAATCTTAACTTTTAATAAAGTAGCTAATATTAAACAATAGAAAGGAACGAATTCATACTCAGTTTTTTCCCCACATGACAATTTTAGATCAAGATATCCACTTTTTTTTTTTTTTAAAGTGAAAATTAATCAAAGCTCTGCCAATCAAAGGGAGCAGGTTGGAACTCGAAGACGCTCATCGGCATTCAGCCCGACTCCGCCGCTCGTCTTTAAATGTTTTCCGAGGTTCTGATTAGGCGCTTATTAACCGCTCAGAATCGATCAGCCGATTGGTGCTTCGGCGCCTCAGATGTTTGACGTCCGTACGCCCGCGGACGGATCAGCATCAAACATTCGGCCTCGGTAAACACGCCGCTCGGAGGAAAAACGACACCTGGAAACTCGACTGGGATCCGATCGTTTAGTTTTAGTTTTAATAAGGAGGTTCTGGTTAAAGAACGGCTGCTTTAAGTCTGATTCCTGGTGAGACACTGAAGTGTTGCTCAGAGAAAGAGGAGTTTAAATGTCTGTTAAAGGTTAAAGGACAGCAGATCCTCCTCCTAACCACTGAGCCCGAATTCAGGCCTGAAACTAGGATAACTTGAAGGAATGCATATCACCCGCCAGCTTGTAGTTCCTGGAACAAGTCAGGATAGATCTGTGGGCTACAAAACATCTTTTATTACCTTTAATACACAGATATTGAGATTTCACCTGATCAGTTCTGTGCTCCTTTCAGAATGACGTCACTTTTATGCAAATTAGCTGCTGTTGGCCACGCCCCCCAACTCAGAGTCTCGTCTAAGAACATAAAACCTCTCTGAAGGATTAAACGCTGCGTTATTAATTCAAACTCTGAGGATTCTGACTTCGGGACAGCGGCACTTAGCGGTTCAGAACCAACATTTGTCGAGTCGGACGGCGGCGATCAGCGGGTCGGGACACAGGTTCTATGTTTCAGCCGACAACAGAACATTTTCCTTTTACAGCAGACATCGTTCAGCGGTAAAACCAGCAGAACTAACATGGTGGTCTTCTTGCAATGAAGCGGGCAGAGCTCCAGTTGGGTTACTAGGTGACGGGCTGGGCTGGGCTTGGGCTTGCTAGGTAACGGGGACTGTGATGCAACAATCCCGAGGTTTTTGAAACAGGTCGTTTTGCAGACACCAGAAAACATTTAATTGTTGTCTGTTTCTAGACGCAGCAGATCCCCAAATAGAAGAACAGAAACAAGCAGAAAGTGAATTTAGCATAAATCACGATGTTGCATCACCACTTTGGGCTCAAATATCTGCAAAAACTGAGTTTTCAGCCATTTTTGTGTTTGCTAAGGTTGATTAGCCATCAGGCTGACACCAACAGTAAATCAATTAAATTATTACTTTCTGGGTTTTATTCCAATCCATCTACTGGTCACATGCAACCACATGATGATCCTTCCTGCTCCATGAAATTGACGGATTTATTTAACAGGAGTCCCTCCTCCCCCCCCCTCCGTCCTTCGCCGAGCCGTTTCACAAACTCGATTATTTATGACTCGCCACTGATTGAAAAATGCTCCATTTCTTTTAAACTGAAGGCAACAGTTTCCAGCGGTCCAAGGCGAACACTTCAAACCGATTTTTTTGTTGTTTTTTTTCCCCACTGTCTAACCGTCCACTCCCTCGAGGGGTTTAAAAATAAATATATTAAAAACTCTGACTGACGTTAATAAATCTGAAGGTTATTGTGCCTGAATTTGTTAAGAGACGGGGGATAAAAGAGAAAACTCCGGAGACGGAGAGCATGTGGTTAAAGACGGAAACATTAACTGATTAAAGGCGAATTGTTGGCGTTGGAGCCGAGCTCCCCTCGCTGCAGGACGCAGCCGTTTCACTTTGTTCTTTCATGGAGCCTTTAATTCTCACATCTCTGACTTCATTTTCCCGCTTTCTGTTTTTCCATTCAGAGTTTCGCTGCTACTTTCTACAGCACTTCACCTTCTTTAAACAACATCAATTCAGATTTACTTCAGTGTTTTTCTGAAGCAGCGGTGGTTATGAACAACCAATTTCAAACAACGTCTAAAACTCTGCTGCCGTGGTTCTACTCCGCCCTGAACTCTAGCAACACGTCGCTCCAACTCACCGGCTTCAGTCGGGTCTCGGATTCATTACACATCACAGCATGGCCGTGCTCCCCGGTCCTTCTTTGATGTCCTTCACCCCCGCGCCTCCATCCCAGAACCTCAGGCCTTCACCTCCAGTCTCCATCCCAGAACCTCAGGTCTCCACCCCCCCGCTCCATCCCAGAACCTCAGGTCTTCCCCCCCAGGCTCCATCCCAGAACCTCGGGTCTCCACCCCCATCCCGGAACCGTTGTTCATCTTGTTGCTCATTTTGAACAAACTGTTCTCCATCCATCCTTTCCCCTTCATGACACCCTACAAAGGCAGCGAAGCTCCTTTTCCAACAGACTCAACTCTCCTGCCACAGAGAACAATAAAGAAAAAACATTCATTCCATTTGACTTTATAAAAACATCTCTGACAGATGACCACCAGTGAACTTACACCTAACCCTAACAGGAACAGAGTAATATTTCTGCCAGAAGAACCGATTCATGTGAAATTAATGTGAATGGGTTCTCAAATGGCATTTCTAGGAACTGCTATAAAAAAGAAGACATTAAAGTCGTTTTAAAACGGCAGCAATTCACTCATGGGTCCGGTCATAACTGCAGCGAGTTCTGTTTGTACCCAGATGTCAGACTGTACAGGTTTTAATTGGGAAAAAATCAACTGGAACGCCGTCTGAAGTCAGATTCCGGACCAGGCCTGACCTCAGAATCCAACATGGCGGATGCATATTTCTGTCCAATCACTACAGGGTTTGAATGCAGGAGAAAATCCACCGTTATCAGCTCGTATTACTGATGGCAGGCAGCAAGATCCAAACAAACTCTACTGGGTTATCCAAGCTGCGATCCGAGTTCTGACCCGTGAGGTAAACGAAACGCAGATGTCGTTCAGGTAAGATACTAATTGATCGTTCCGTCACCGCAGAGCCCCTACTTCCAAAGAACTGAACTATCCCTTTAATATTTGACCACTACCTGATGGCTTTTCTTTTCTTCAGCTGCTCTGTGCCTCAAATTAGGTCAAAGACCTCCTCTGACGAGGTCTCAGCAACACAAGAAAAGCAAATGTTTTCATCTTCCCGGGCCCTGAGGTTACATCATAAATTTCTCATTTGGCTCCCGGCTTCGGGTCTCCCGGCTCTAAACGAGTGCCAGAGTTCAAGTCCAGCGCGTGGCTTTCATTCAGTTTATCCCTTTTTGTCCGCTCTGCCACGGTCCAAATGAGCAGCAAACACTCAGCGGCGTCTCGTCGCCGAAGCCGATCGGGCCGCCAACTTTTCAAACCCCGCGCACGGGTTTTCCAACGCGGGCCACGGGGGTCTGTTGCTGCGTTTGAGGTGCAACTTTCCCCTTTAATCCCTTTGCTGCTGTTAGATAATCCCTTTCTGCTTGCTTTGCTGCTTTCTTTGCTGTAATCCCTCTGCTTGAATAAAGAGAATAGACAAGCAGGACGGGGAGCACAGTGTCTCAGACAGCAGAGATGGATGGCTCTGTCAGTCTGTAAGCCTCCTTTCAATCAGCACAGCCACAATAAAACCCATCCATCCGTATCATCCTGACAGTTTGCTCCTCCTTTTCCACAAAACACTAGATTATATGAAACTGAAATATTCAGACTAATGAAAATTACCCAGCAGTGTGCTTAAAAAGGTGCAAAGGTGAGGTGATAGTTATCAAATCTGATACTAAACATGTCAAATAGCTCTGAAACTCTGCAGCAGCGCTGTTACCAATCTGAGAACTTTAACTAAGAGCTGTCACTCAAAAATACAATATTTCGGGGCTTAAGGACAAATATTTGGGCCAAAACTTTCAGTTCTGGGGACTTGACTACAGACTCGTCTACAATCAGACCCAGGCTTTGCTGCGAGTGGACCAATCAATAAAAATTCACTCAGGCATATTGTGCCATTGTCCCTCGGTGTGAGTGAGAGCATGACTGGTTGGTTGTCTCGTTTGTCTCCATGTGTCCCTGTGATGGACCTGCGACCTGTCCAGAGTGTCCCCCGCCTCTCGCACGGTGACAGCTGGAGACGGACACCAGCTCCTCGCCACACAGACAGGAAAACAGATGGATGGATGATCTAATACTGCCAGGACTGTAAATGAACTACAACTGGAGATTAGATGCTTCTTGTTTACGGATATTCACAAAAAACTGTATAAAAGGTTTTAAAAGATCAAATGAAAGTCCGGCTCCTTGGTAACAAAACCATTTTGACCAATAGTTGTCCAAGTTTCCTGAAGGTCTTTTAAAGTCTTTAACTGGACTTTAGCTGCTTTTTTCACCCCACATTCATTTCCTGTCCAGTGATGTGTTTAGAAAATGTTAAAATGGACACGAGGAAAGGAAGTGTTCGAGTTCATCTACAGCAGACGAACAGCATCTGAAAGTCATAAATTTAAGAAATGGAAAAATCAGCACAGGCCTGGAACAGAACCTGAAGGATGACTTCTCCTCCAGTCATTCATCATCTGTGTTTGATGCTAAAAATGCTTCTTTACGTGTCAAACTGTGTCGTCTTTGGTATTTGTCACCGATTGACTGAAAGACTAAACTGTCTTTGAGTTACGCTGCTAATGTCAAAGACGCTAGCTAGCTACTGCTTTAGCTCATAGCTAATTATAGATGCTTTTCATGGGAACAAATTATGTCTGAGTTAGGCTGCTACTATCTAAGGCGCTAGTTAGCAAACTACAAGCTAGCTAGCTACTGCTTTAGCTCATAGCTAATTATAGATGCTTTTCATGGGAACAAATTATGTCTGAGTTAGGCTGCTACTATCTAAGGCGCTAGTTAGCAAACTACAAGCTAGCTAGCTACTGCTTTAGCTTGTTGTTCACTATTTTTTTGTGGGAACAAACAGTCTTTATGATTTACGCTGCTAATGCTAGCTAGCTCACACACTTCAGCTCATTGCTAATTATAGATGCTTTTCATGGGAACAATTGGTGTCTGAGTTAGGCTACTATTATCTAAGGCGCTAGTTAGCTAGCTAGCTAACTCTTTAGCTTGTTGTATCAACAGCTGCCAACTGGTGTCCCAAGATCAGGTTTTTTTTTTTTTTTTATAAGTCGTGTAGATGCATCATTTCATCCTTATCCTATGAATAATTCAGGCATAAAATGACTCTTAAAATCAGAGTTTAGTAACAACAAAACATTTTTCTGTAAAGTGTGAGGTACAGGAACTAAATAACAAGTGAAAAAAAGCAGCCAAAGTTCAAAAAACAAATTTAAAGACCCTCAGAAAACCTGAACTATTGCTTAAGACCTGCTTAAATGATCAGAAGAAAGTGCAGATTTTAGAAAAGGAGAGAAAAGATCTTTCCAGCGCTGAATATCAGTGTTTCCAGTCATTCAGATACAGTTACTTCTATTTTTTTTTTCTTCTTCAGATTAATACAAACAGTTTATCTCAGGTCAATATCAACTTCTGCAGAAACCTGCAAATAGGCCATCAGTTTGAATCAGAGGTTTCGAAGAAGAGAAACCTTTAAAACACGCGAGTCAGATCCTCCGAAGACCAGGTCTGGGAAGCACAAAATACATTATATATTGTATTAACTGGCGCCAAACTTTAATATGATGGATTTTTAAGCGATCGCCTGGTCAGGGCAGACCACAGGCGTTCCTCGGATTTCAAAGATTGCTTTCAGAGACAATTTTCCACCTGTCTGAGAACCGGCCCCCCCAAAGGTTTTCTGGGGCAGGAAGACGTCCAAGCCCTACAGAAGAACACGTGTCCACGTGGAGGCGTCGCTGCTCGCGCTGCGTGCGGAGCCTCTGATCGAATCTGCTCAGTTTGATACGACGATCGGATAAAACCTCCAGGGCGCGAGCCACCGAAGGCGGCGCCCAGACTGTGACGGTTAATACGGTTAAATGCCAAGAAGCCATCCGCCCCGGAGATCCGGCGGCATCAATAAACATTAGCAGCACAGCGGTGCGTGGATAAGCCATGGGCAGCCACGAGCCGAGGATTAACAACGTACACATCAATTAACAGGAGAAATCGATGCTGCCTGCTGACCACACTGACAAATTCAATTTCTAATGAATGCGTCAAAAGATGGCCGGCAGGAAGCCCCAAAAACGAATCCCGTCCTCTTTACTCCCCCCCCCTCAGAATCAGTCACTTTTAAGGCGGCAGCCAGTGGCACCCTGTGTCGATGCGAGTGATTATGGATGTCAGCGTCGAAGAAGCACGACGCGGGAAGACGGATGGGAAAAGTCCAAACCGAATGCGTGTATGAGGAGACATCTCATTACAGGACTGAAACGGCTTCGCGGAGCAAGTTTGGGTTGAGGCTCGGGTGTTTTAAAGGCCACACGTCAACACACACACACACACAGAGCTGATGCATTCTCTTTTTTTTTTTTAAACACTAAGGCTTTCAAAAGTGTATGTGTGTGTGTGTGTTTGTGTGAAAGTGTGGAGAGCTGGAGAGGCGAAACAAAAACCCCAAGCAGAAGAGATAGTCAGACGGGGAGGATTCAATGCGACAGGAGAACAAGCAGAGAGGGGAGGAGAGCTCAGACTGCGACACGGATCCCGGACCGGCGCCGAGGAATTAACGGCAACCGGAGCGAGACGATGACAGAGACGAGGAGGCAAATCACTCAGCAGCTCTCAGGACGCACCACCGTCACTCATCAGACGGCTACAGCATCCCTCTACCTTGGAAACCATTTTTCTTTTAGGGGGAGGGGCGCTGTGTTACCATGGCAACAGGCGTGTTGGGGGCAAACTGTCCGAGCAGACTCCAACTCTCCTGTTCTCACAGACACCTTCTGAAAATAGGAGCAGGTTGCGGAACTGAAAGTCACTTCTTGCGTATGTGATTTTTCTAAAGTAGACCGAGCACAGATGGTGTGTATATATATATATGTGTGTGTGTGTGTGTGTGTGTGCGTCTTCAAACAAGTGATGCTCCATAGCTTTGAGTCACAGCTGGTGGTCAGAGCTCAGAAAAGTGAGAAGTCGCACTTCAGCTGGCAGCCTAAGAGCTCCACCTGTGGCAGAAAAAAAATAAAAATAAATCAGTTTGCAGATCAGAACTGATCCCGGGACGCTCCACCTGAAAACACACCGTGATGGAGTCATTATGAGGATTTATTGGGGCTCAGATGGAGCTTTATGCTCATGGATTTGACGGAGTTTTCTCCCTGCTTTCCTTACGGCCCCGACATCAGCCAGCCGAAGGCGGATAATGTTCCTATCTGCCTGCGTGTTTGCCTGTTAGCAAAATATCTCACAAACCCGAGGACGGATTTTAATGAAAGCCTCTGAGAGCTACATCTACAACTGAATTTTTGAAGTCAACCGCATACAAGATGGCACTGAAATGGCTCTGATCCGGTCCGTTTTACAGATACTGAACTGAAGTCTGGCGTGGTAGTAGCTGAGAGTCAATCCCAACACACCGCGCTAACAAACTAGCAGATTTTTAAACATATAAACTGAACGTTAGAAGCTAATTGAAAGAAACTTTACTTTAAGTTCAACAAACTGTCCAGAACTCACTAATGCCCCTTTTACACGGGCTCTAATTCAAAAGCTCTACTCCGCTCTATAAAGAATGCATCGCATTCACACTGGCCAGTTTGGTCGGTAGCAGAGGAACGTCTCCTCGTGTTGCAGGGGGCGGGGCCACGGTGGGGGGGCACTACAAAAACTTGGCGCCGTTTGTGTAAACAACGGAAGCGCTATGGGTGATGTTGGCCCTGTGTTGTTGCTGTTTTTTAAACTTCTGGGGATTCTCCTGAGACTTCAGGAAGAGAGGCGCAGTGGAAGAAATGCTCTGGATGCCGCCATTGTTGCGCGGAGTAGGACAGGTGTTATCCGCTGGAGATTTCAGGCTTTACAGCGCCTTCAGCTGGGGGACATACGGCAGAAACGTTGCAGGGTAAGCTAACGCTGTTGTTTATATTCCTACCTTCGCTCTTTATGCTCGCATCTGGTCACACCCACGACCAATGAGGGAACAGGAGCTAAGCTTGCGCCGCCCACGAAGAAGGGCCGGCCTGGCTGGCCAGACTCCGAAGCAGGGACCAAAGAAGCAGGAACCGGCCTCGAAAAAATGCCGGTGGAAACGTGCGCAAAGCAAGCCGAGTAGAGTGGAGCCGGGACGTTTAGAGCCGGTGGAAAAGGGGCATAAGCGGTGTTCAATCTGACCTCCAGTCATTTTCACACCAATTCACTCCTTCCACTCATGTGGACCAGGCTGCCTTTTTTATCCTAAAACAAGACTAAAACACCAGACCAACCTGGATTTTTAAACATTTATCGTTTTCAGCAATCCTTAAAATACCTCCAACCTGACAAAAGCAGCTGTTTTCTCAGTAAAGAGCTTTGAACTCTCCCAAAGGAACAAAAGGATTCTGAAGAATAATCCATGACCAACGGTGCCCAACAGAAGAACGCTGTCCAACCAGGTTTAGAAAGTAAAAAGTAAAAATATCCTGGGCTCTAAAGAGGAGCCCACTCAAAGACCTTAAAGACTTTAAAAAGAGGAGCATTTGCCCGGTAAAGCTGAAGTGAACCAATGACGACGTCTCCTCGGGCTTAAAGCAGATCCTGACGTCCACAGCTGTGGGGACGGGACGACGACTTGGTGAAACGGTGACCATTCCAGGTGAATCATCTCAACTCCAGCAGGTTTTCTTCTCCAGTGACCTGATTTCTGCTCCTGTCGTTTCCTTCACGCTGTCCGGTCGTCCTGCCTCCTCTGTGACCCCCCCCCGCTGCAGCGAAGAGATGGCGTTAGCTGCGTTACCGTTAGTCATTGAGCCCAACGTTTCTGTTTTTAACTCATCGGATCAGACAAACGTGCCCCTCACGCTCGCAGCCTCCTCTCTAAGTGTCGGCTGTCAGGCAGTGGGCCGTCACGTGTCCATTACTCAGACCGGATGCTGTCTGGCTGCTCGCGCATAAAGACCTGATTGACCGAGTGCTCGCAGCGGGTCCCCTCGGCTCGGCAGAGGACCCACCAAATGACCGTTGGATCTCTCCTCACGTTCGTTTTTTTTGTTTTGTTTTTTTACATAAATTGCACACCAAGTGTTCAAAAACAAAATGTCTGAAATCAATTCCAAGACGCGTCATTGATCTAACCTCACCTTTGGCGGCGGGTGATGGTTATAATGTTTTTGCATGGTCATACGTCTGTACTGTCAGCAAAATATTTCATGAACCTTTCAGAAAGCAACCACTGGATGTGCAGCTACAACCCAACTGACGACAGACCTTAGGAAACAGAAGTGGCTGCGGCTCAGTCTCTTAGACAGATATTGAGCTAAAATCTGGTGTGGTGGTAGTTGAGCGTCGCCCCCAACGGATACTTTGAGGGGCAACACATTGCACAACATCTGTGCTTAAAACGTTGGCATTAACTGTTGCAGTGAACCCTGTTTGTTTAGCAAAGTTTCTCATGAACCGCTGGATGAAACTCAATCACTGGTTCGGCGTCTACAACTGATTCGTTTTAGGAGTCAACCCAAATCAAGATGGCCACCACAGCCAATTGACTTTAGCCGACACAACAATGGCTGTAACTCAGCAATTAATGATTCTGGTTAATAAATTTAGCCAAGTACGTTTTTTACATCGAAGGAATTTGCTGTTTGAGGTCACGGTGCTACATGAATATTTTAAATGTAGTTCATGTACTCATACACACACACACACACACACACACACACACGTTCATTTATACACACTGCTGTGTGTTGTTCTTTCAGCTGCTCCCTTCTGTAGGGGTCACAGCGAGCGAACTCGCACCAAAGATGGGGCAGTTGTTTGACACCGGACGCCCCTCCTGACGTGACCTGGGCTCGAACTCGCAGCCTCAGGATTGAGTGATCGAGTTTATTTTTTTTTACTGAATACACACACACACACCTGGATGACAACACTTATTTTCATGGCGGTCCAGATTACGAGATCGAGGCACTGACCGCCGAGCGACTGCGACCGCCACGGCCCAAGTTACAAACATTCTGCTGAAATTTAACAACACACGTCTTGAGCACAACATCTCGCAATGTCACGTGACAACTCCAGCCCTGTCATTCCTCAACCATGAGGGGATTCTGGTCGAACTGGAAAGCGGCGGGCGACGTGCATTCCTGTAAGGAACACCGGGCCTTTAATTGTGCAGTTATCTGACGCCAGATACCGAAACGTTGAGCTGGAGCAGAAAAAAAAAAGGAGCAAGCTGATGGCGGCAGCAGGTTTAACTCGACGGGGTCGAGAGGATTTTTATTTTTCAGCCATTTTTTTTAATACGGCAACAAGTCCTGGAGATGTGGGAAGTAAAGTGTGAAGTACGCGGCTTCAGGACGGGTCAAACGCAGATGAAATCGCTGCCTTCAGTTCACCGATGATTTATTCCTCCGCCTGCTTGTTTTCTGATAGAATTCATGGCGTGGATTTGATTAAAGCTCTTTCCTGAAGTGCCTCACAAGCAGAGTTCGGGGGGGTGGTGGTGGTGGGGGGTGGTTCTCCCACATCCCTATAAATACTCCTGTGTATACGAGTCAAGAGCTCCAGAGCAGCGGCACGTATATATCAGCCGCGAGACAGGCCGCGCCGCGAGAGCCGCGACTTTTCAGATACTCTCGGAAAACTCTTGAGCCATCACTGTGCCATTCATCCCCAGCTGGAGGGAAGAAGGTAAACAAAGCTGCCTCCTCCCTGAGGGCTGTCAGAAATCATCCTGAGAAATCAGCCGCTAAAAGGAGAAGCAGGTGAAGCTGAAGTGGAGACCGAACAAGAAGGAAGAAAAAAGAAGAAACAAAACTGTAAAATTGCAGCACTTCATCACAACGTAACTGCAAGACGGCGTCATCGCGGGCAGATTATGCAGATCGCTTCAGATGAGGAACTTTCCACAAACGCGGGCACCGAAGGACAAAAAAAAGGTCTGTTTTTATTAAAAGTTATTCAAGTTTAAAAACGCCTCTGCCGAGCTAAAATCAAACTGCGTCTGGTCTCAAAACGAAAAGTGCTGCAGACGTCTAAACGCAGGCGTAGATGTCTGCGTTCAGCCAAGATCAGAAAACAGAAATCATGGCCTCTGAGGGAGTTAAACCAAAGATCTTCAATTTAGGAGCATTTATCACATCTTTCTAAGCTACGAGACTCCCAGATGACCCCAATCACCAGCAGGAAAGAGCTGATTGGTTAAGACGCCAACGCCATTAAACCCTCTCCGAGTTGGCCTACAACTGGTTTCTGTTTCAAACTTTATTGGAATTTATTACTAATTATTTCATTGGTCAAATATGGCTCAGGAGTCACCAACTGAACTACATCTGAACATCTCTAAGATGGTATTCAGGAAGCAGATTTCGTATTGTTTTGAATGTTTCAGACATAATTTTCCCCCTTTAATTTCATTAGTTTGTATTTATTATTGAGGCACCCGGAAGAATTTAGCATTTTAAAGGGGTAGTTCAGTAGAAGGGCTACATAAAGCATCTCTTTCCTGTTGTACACAAGTCCTTTAACAACCTAAATTTGGAGAAACGGATTGAATCTGGTTGGGTTTTTAAGCCAAAGGTTGGTCTGAGTGGGACCGAGCCCAAAGTCGAGACAACTAAAATTAACCCCAATCTGCAAAAACTTCAAAGTATTTATTTATAAACCTATACACTGGCCTCCATTTGACATTACAGTCAGAGTTTATAATTTGATGGTTATCTGCAAGTGGAAACGTCTACTTGTAGGTTTTCAGCTTCCTGCAGTGTAAAGGTTAGGAAATAAAGTCTGCGTGAAGAGCTATGAAATTTATTGAAATTGGAGTCGTTTGTTCTTGGCCTTTTCTCAGACCAGCTGTTATCTTTTCAGTCTCGTCAGAATTAAAGTCCGTTTCTCCAAACAGGAGTCATTCAGCGACCCATCTGCCACCAGCTGGGATATTAATTGTTTATAACCTTTCCACTGAACCCCACTTTAGAAGACCGGAGCGTTTTTTTTAAAAGACGTGGTCGCGGATCTTTATGAACTAATCCTCATTCATGAGAGCAGCCAATGAAGGAGCTTGGTTTTTTTTTGTTTTTTTTGGATCAAAGACCTGACGTAGTTGTTAATATTTCACTCCAACCGGTAATCAGGTTCCTGTCCTCTCTGTAGTTCTCAGAAACAATCTGTGCTGCCGGTGAATTACAGCTCGTTAGCGCGCCCGCTCGTTTGGATCCCTGCGCCAATTTGCGCCGCTCCTGTCCGGCCGCCTCGGTCATTACTGGACTGTTTGGCGTTTCTGGGCCTGCGGATCCCGTCCCCAGACACAAATTTACCCGACGGCTCGTCTTCACAGCTGCTGAAAACTGGAACACGTTCGATCATCATCGTCTTGAGTCCGCAGGTACAAGCCACTGGATCATTTTACAATTTTCATGAGAAAAAAATGGGGGTTGAGATTTTGAGATGTTCTCTTTCCTTTTACCTCATTAGTGCCCCACTGTTACAGCTTTCAAATTTAGAGACATCCGTGGCGATTTTAAAAAGGTATTTTTAGGGAAGCTCCAGCTCAAGAGAGAATTTATCAAAAAGGAACTAAGAGAGAGAAACGTTGCAGCAAGCAAACCGCAGTGATCTCCAGAGCTGCTGTACACCTCGGCCTCGACAAGCCCCGGTTAGAAGGTTAAAGGTCAAAGTTCATGACGGTACAATTTAAGAAAGAATGCAGAAATATGACACGTCTGGAGGGATCACCAGGAGAAAAACCATCTTCTCTTTAAAAACAAGACATGGCAAACTTTTCGAACGGTGTCCTTTGAGCCAAGACCAAAGTAAAAGATGTTTGGTTGAAATGTGCAGCAACAGAATCAGGAAAAATTAAAAAAATAAAACATAAACGCCTCACACCACTATCAAGCACGGTGGTGGCAGAGCTGGTCAGTGCGTTGACCATGAACTCCTCTGTACACCAAAGTACTTTAGAGTCAATTTTGCATTATTTCTAACGGTTACAAATAATGCAAACCTACACACTAGGTATAGGTAGAGAGTGATTAGAAAGTGAAAACGTGTTGAGGATGAGGGAAATAAAGAGAAAGAAGGACGCTCGATCATCCGGGAGGGACTCAGAGTAGAGCCGCTGCTCCTCCACGTCGAGAGGAGCCAGTTGAGGTGGCTCGGGCGTTTGATTAGAACGCCTCCCTGGTGAGGTGTTCCAGGCACGACCTGCCGGTAGGAGGACCAGAGGAAGACCCAGGACACGCTGGCTGGCTGGCTGGATGGATGGATGGATGAGTGGATGGATGGATGGATGGATGGATGGATGGATGGATGGATGAGTGGATGGATGGATGAGTGGATGGATGAGTGCATGGATGGATGGATGGATGAGTGGATGAATGGATGGATGGATGAGTGGATGGATGAGTGGATGGATGGATGGATGGATGGATGAGTGGATGGATGGATGGATGAGTGGATGGATGGGTGGATGGATGAGTGGATGGATGAGTGGATGGATGGATGGATGGATGGATGGATGGATGGATGGATGGATGGATGGATGCCCTGTGAGGCTGTAGGAAGGTGGCACCGATTCATCAGACCTGAGTTTAACTGCTTTCGTCGAGCTCTTCCACATTTCCACTCCACTTCGACTCGGTTAGGTTTAAAACCAGAAACAAGGACCGGTTTCCCGTTATTCCGTGCAACCACCGTTCCATGAAACGCTCCAGAAAACCTAAAACTGTCTCCACGGAGCGGAAGCCTCGTTTCACAAAAAAGGCCGTCAGATGTTCAGACCGGGAACGACACAATCAGTTCAACTAATTTTTCCCTCTGATCTCCTCTTGTATCGTTACTGTAAACACTTAAAAGAACGAAGACAACGATGACTCAACGCTGAGAGAGAAGAATATGGTGTCTGACAGCAGAATCAAGAGAAGCAGAGTCTAATTTTTCCTGACACCGACTCCTATTATCATCCACAACATACCTGCTCCTATAGCCGAGGCACGGAAACAGACTAAAAATAAATATTAAAGCGGCTGTCTGAGAAGACACACTGAGTGCTCCCACGGCGCAAGTTTCAACTGCAGCGAGATAAAATATTTGTCAAAACATTTCGTGATTTTTAGGCTCATGATTTAAACACTTATTAAGTTGTAGTTTTTTTACTTTTTGCTACCTGCAGTATCCGGTATGAATCTGACATGTTAAATGAGACAAAAAGCTCCTAAAGAAGAGGCTTAAACTGAGGGCCTGCCGGTGTCCGAGGAACCGGGCGGATTCTTGGAACCAGAATACAAGTCGCTTCGAGCTTTATCTGACCATTCTGGAAAGAAACAACAACACTAGTATAAGAAATAAAAAATAAATAAAAATACCCCGATGCTTCTGAGGTATCAGTTTTTACAGACTTCTCTCCTCACTGGGTGGTGAGCTCAGACTCAAAACACACAATAGGAGCGGATCCTCAAATTTAAATAAATTAGGTTAGAAATGTGTGAGCCGAACCACGTGATAAAACTTAAAAATAAATAAATAAGGAAGTTTTAAAATACTATTCATTACTGTGGAGAGGCCCAAATGTGTCCACATGCGTCACATTGAACAACTTTAGCTCATGAGTAAAATGTGTCCACTTACAGAAACGCAGTCTTTACTCCTTTTTTTATGTTAAAGTCTCCGGTTGCCATGGTAACCTTACATAGTGTGATATTCTTGGATGTTTAGGGCTCTTCTTGGCAGTTAATACAATCGCACATCAACTTAAGAGTTGAAATTAGCTTTCGCGGCGGTAAAATCGTCATACTCACCGACTTCTTATTGACGTACTTCGGTTTCTAAAAGAGGTTTTTCTGCTAAAAACTGCTAAAACTACAAAACACCGTTTTATGTGTCAAAAACTTGTTAGTTTTGGGAGCAGAGGAAACAAACCGTCTTGCGACTGGCTGCTATGCTGCAAGCTAGCATGATGTTAGCAAGCTACTAGGTTGCTAGCTAGCTAGCTATGCGTAGGTTCTCAGTCTCAAAAAAAAAAGAAAATTTTAAGAGTTTAAACAAAGGTAATGTTCGAAAAAAGGTTCTTAAACCGAGAGCCGAAACGTCTTCAAGAAACAAAAGAAGCGCAGCTGCCTTTGTTCAAATTCTTAGGCTAGCTAGCTAGCAGGTTAGCCAATACTTTAGCTAGTTTCAAGCTAAGTTTGTCTGTTTTGTGTCGACACGACGCTGGTTCAAAATTGATGGCACCTGGTACCACACTCTAATCAGCTAATTAACTCAAACCACCTGCAAAGGCCTTTAAATGGTCTTTCAGTCTAGTTCTATAGGCTACACAA
>NC_051436.1:6247453-6254899 GCF_001649575.2 Kryptolebias marmoratus
ATTTAACAATCCAAAAAGTGCAAAGTCAAGCAAGTTGTGAAAGAGCCGGGAAAGTTGTGAAAAGTGAAACTATAGCCGGCCGAAGATAATGGAGTCTGTTGTCATTTGATACTGTTACGTCGTAACAGGTCCATATATATTGCTGCACTAAAATGCAGCAGATCTCATTTGTGAAAGTTCAGTTAAATGTCAGTTCGAAATAAAGCTTGAAAAAAGTAAGAAATGAGATTATCTTTTCATATTTTTCAGAGAATAACTGACAACGTATGTAATTGGGGTATATCGTGATATATATCGTTATCGTGATATAAAATTATCCATATCGTGATATAGGATTTTTTTCCATATCGCCCAGCACTACTTGAAGCTTATGATTTGCACAGACGTGCGCACGCACATCGATTGCCGTGGATCAAACCTTGTGATCCGGCAAACAAAACTGCAGGGCGCCAATCGGAGTCGCGCATGTTCGCAACCGTGCAACACGACCGCACAAATACATCCGCGAGGAGAAGCCAGCTAAAGCGTCGGCGCTTTTCATGCTGCTCCCATTACGAGATGAAAGATTCCATCACAACAAAATGACAAATGAGTGGCCAGCCACATTCAAAAAAAGCCCATTGTGCAACACGGTGGGACGGACAGTGACTAAAAATCGCCCTAGTAATAAATGTTAAAAGGCTGCTCAGCAGCTTTTAAAAACAGTTGTCTTGCAATTAAAAAAGCCAAAATGGACGAATCCACGGACGCTCACAAACACCGCAAATTAAAGAGAGAACGTCCACTAAAAGCAGCAATAAAATGCCAAACCACGCTATCTTTCCTGTGAGGGAGCAGTTACCATCAAGCACATAATCTGAAAATATAGTTGCATCTTTTTGTGCTTAACTAGCTGGTTCTAATCAACCAATTTATTAATTCTGCCCAAAACGATCAGGATTCCTTGGATGCCACAGAGCAGCCCGGATCTGAATGTCACGCCGCGTCACGTTGCAGGGTTTTTTTTTCTTTCCTTTAAACAAATCATTTTACACCGTGTACTCAAGGATAACATTGTACCCTGAACTTTTACCAGAGCCATTTCCTGTCATTTCAAGCTGGTAAATGACACCGAAACAGCTTGAAATGTGTAGAAATTACACCGGAGGAGGAGGAGGAGAAAAAAAAAAAAAAAAGCACGACTGAAGTGGCTCGCTATTTATATGCAAAGCCATGATATCACATTATCCAGGACTGAAAAGAATCAATCTTCAGCAGTCACTGGAGGACTCTGCCACCTGAACATGCTGCCATTTCTGGGCACCTGCTGGAACAACTGATTGATCTGATGACTGAAATAGACAGTCCTCTTTCACAAGACCAGATAAAACATTTTGAATTACCAAGACCTCATTGCACCTTTCGAGAAAAAAAAAAAAACGCCCCAGCCATACCGATGTTATTGAATATTACTCTCCTCTCAGGCGCGTGAGACGCGGTGAAAATGTGACACGAGGACGGCGGGCTTCGTCGGCCGATTACCTGGACCGATTTCTGCCGTCTTTTTAAAAATGTCTGCAGCCGCCACACCCGGTTATATGAACTTACAAAAGATAAACGTCATATTTACCAGGAAAAAATGGTTAGGCTTTATTTTTTTTAACTGTTAAAGAGACACATATGTTGAATTATATTGGAAAAATTGTAATTTCAGAAAGAAAAGTGGGCAACTTCACTCCTGTGACTGCGTTTACTGCGAGCTTATATTAAATTAGAGGAAAGCTAAAGGTGTAAATAAACATATTTGTACTGAACAGTCCCGGTATATTATATTATGTTAGTCGCAGGAGATCAACTCTTATTTAAAAGGTGGTTTAACATTTTATTTAACCGCATTTGTTAAAAAGTTCTGACAAAAAGAAGCAGAAGACGACTCAGTCTAAAGATTGGTGCTGGTATGGCAAGCAGGTGTGTCAAATAATGACCTGCCATAGAAGGATTTATTTGGTATTCCTGAAGTTTTATCTTTGAATAGACTTTTAAATACTTCTGTTACTTTATAAATCACTTTATAAATTCTCTGGTTTGGTTCTGGTTCTGGTCTCCTCTGGATCCCCAGAACCAGAACCAGAACCAGAGAAGCAGCATTCAGCTTCTATGAACCATAAATCTGGAACAGACTTCCAGAAAACTGAACAGGTGGGGGGGTTTTTTTAGCCTTGATTTAAAGGAACTCAGTGTTTCGGCTGTTTTGCGGAATTGCCTTTGAATCCTAATAAACGGAACATTGACCAACATACTGTATGTTGTTTTTAATTTAACATTTTAAATTTGTGTTTTTATGATGTAAAGCCTTGTTGCTGAAATGTGCCATACAAATAAACTTGACACTGAGTGAGGATTAACATTGCGCTTTGCTTTTTTTTCCCACATTGGGTGTTTTTCATCCTTGCACTGCTTTTTATTTATTTTTTGCATCAAGGTCAGTTCAAACCAACTAATTTGTTTTTTGTAACATTTTCTGTTCGACACACGGCCTGGAGGACGATCCGTACCGTTCAGACAGCGTCCGACATTGGTTTCTTCTCCCCGTTGGACTGAATCGACACGTTGGCGTCACCGTTTCACCGCTAGAAACAGCTACAGATGTGCCGTAAACTACAACGAGCCTGGAGCTAATTCTCTTCATTGTTCTTTTTGTTTACCCCCCCCCCTAAAAAAAAAGAAAAGGTATATCGTAACGTGTACTGCTATAAGAAGTCCTGATTTCACTGAAACAGCTTTAATCAGTCGGATTCTACAGCCCGGTCTGAAGCCTCTGGGTTAAAATCAGCGTCTCATCAAGAAAATAACTGCTTGTGCTCGGCGTGCCCGTTTTTACATAACCCTTTCAGGCCGTAGAGTTTATTAGAAATGCATTCAGCGCCGTATACAAAGCCTGAAAGGAGCTCTTCAGCTGATCAAACTCCCACCTGTGGAGGAGTGACAAGTACTGCTTATTATAAATAATGGTCATATCAAAAATGTTTACTTAACAAGCGCATATTAAAAGAGGAAAAAAATAAATAAATAAATAAAAAAGGGCTGCATTGTAACTGCTGAATCAGTACACCGAGGCTACAAAGGCGTCAGTTCTTTAGCACCTAATGCCCCTTTTACACCGGCTCTAATTCAGAAGTCCGGCTCTACTCGGCTCGGCTCGATAAAGAATGCATCGCGTCTCCACCGTCAGTTTGGTCGGTAGCAGAGGAACACCTCCTCGTGTTGCTCTGGATGCCGCGATTGTGGCGCGGAGTAGGACAGCTGTTATCCGCCGGAGATTTCAGGCTTTACAGCACCTCCATCTGGGGCACAGACGGCATAAACGTTGCAGGGTAAGCTAACGCTATTGTTTATATTCCTACCTTCGCGCTTTATGTTTGCAGCTGGTCACACCCACGACCAATGAGTGAACAGGAGCTAAGCTTGCATCACCCATGAAAGCAGGGCCGCCCTGGCTGGTCCGACTCCAAAGCAGGGACCAAAAAAATGCAGTTGTAAACGCTCGCAAAGCGAGCCGAGTAGAGNTTTATGCTTGCATCTGGTCACACCCATGACCAATGAGGGAACAGGAGCTAAGCTTGCGCCGCCCACGAAGCAGGGCCGACCCGGCTGGCCCTACTCCGAAGCAGGGACCAAAAAAGCAGGAACTGGCCTCAAAAAAATGCAGGTGGAAACGCGCACAAAGCAAGCGGAGTAGAGTGGAGCCGGGACCTTTAGAGCCGGTGGAAAAGGGGCATAAGTCGGGTTCAGCGGTCCGACACATTTCGGCGAGGGCGAAAAGCGGAAAGTTTCCTCAGCCGAACGGAACAAAAAGGGTGACGGTGCTGTCGGAGCTTCAGCTGCTGGGGAAATCAGAAAAGCTGCCGCCGTCGTCCCCCCAAATGTCACCGTTTTGATTTTCTCCTTGGTACTCTTCTGTTTCAGAGGATTGCATTGGAAGTCGAAAGCAAATCCATTTGAAGGATTCTTTTGAATCTGAAGGGCCCGTAGTAAACAGCATCAATACTGGAGCGCTGCGACTGATGCTGTATTCATATTTGATTGTGAGCGTACCTCGGGGAGTCTGGCGCTTACCCAAAACAGAAAACAAACCACGCAAAGTGTTTAACAAATTATTGAACCGCTCTGTCTCACAAACAGACAAATACTTTTTTTTTTTCCTCTTGAATTCTGAGCAAAGCCTTTTTTTTTTTTTAAACAAAACTACAAATAGATGCCTCTGAGTTTTTGACAACCGGCACGTTTGTTCGTGACGAGGTTTTAATAATAAAACAATAAAAAGAAACAATTCAGACCTTTCAAAGCCGGGTTCTGTGGAAAGGCTATAAAACGGTTAATATCTTACCTGTCGCAGACGGCTCTCTGAAGGACAGAGCTAACGGCTAGTCCACAGGTGTCAAACTCAAGGCCCGCGGGCCAGATCCGGCCCTCTGTAACATCTCATCCGGCCCTCTAGTCTGGTTCAGATCGAGTCTCTGATTCTTATTTAGCTTTTAAAAACTGAGCCTAATTAGTGAAGTTTTCTCTTGACAGTGACTTAGAAGCCAACAATATATAGTTTTAATTTCTGTATGATCAGGTTTTTGTTGATGGCTTTTTTAAAAAATCTGTTTTAATGTTAAAAAATTCATTTAAAAGCTGAGTGAGGCGTAAGAAATGACAGCTAATGTTGAGCTTTTTGAAGTTTGATCTATTTGTCTGTGTTCATTAAAGTCTGTTTGCTCTAAATTCTGTATAATCTGTAACTGGGAAAAGGTCATTGATATTTCTATATGAATGATTTGACATAATACATCTAAAACTAAGGTTAAATTATGTAATTTTTAATAAATATTGATCATGATTGGCCCTTGGCTAGGACCAAATTTTTAATTTTGGCCCCCTTGCGTCTCTGGGTTTGACACCCCTGGGCTAGTCCAACTCCAAGCTCGAAGGTTTCATAGCAGTTTACTGAAAAAGCTTTAAAGGCATCAAGTTTTTCTGGGACAAATATTCCATCCATGAGTGGCCAGCTGCTGCTGCCGACAGATTGATACAACAGAACTCTTTATAGATAAATGTCACACTGACGGTGATGTGAAGCCATCAGTGTCTGAAACATCCACTGATAAAATCGTGACTGGAGCCGTTTACCAGAATTCAATCGTTTCTTGAAACTCATGTCAAATATTAACAGTTTCTAACGTTTACACAGAACCTCACTTCAGCAGATCGAACTATCCATTCAAGGTTATCTGCACTTTACATCCAGCTCCTAACTGTTAACACTGGCCTCAAACATTCAGTTTTCCTCTATAATACAATATAAACTGTGGAAACTGACATTTAGTCTAATTTATGCCAGTAAATTAGTTTCTTTGTTCCCTTTTATTCCGTTTTTCACCAATAAACGTCTCATTTTGGCTAAAAGGAATGTTATTTATATAAAAATATATTTCAAAATAAAGAATTGAGATAGAAGTGTGGCTTGAATATATGATACAACAGCCTGCCATACAGGTGGGGGTTTGTGTTCGTCACCATGTTGGATTTTTCTGCTTTAACCCGACGACACGTCTACAGACACGCTGTCACCTAAAAACACACTTTGAGTATTTATGGAAATACAAAACACGTTTTCCCAAAGCCTGCTGTTCTTGTTGCCAGCTTTCCCTGGCATCAGGGCTCCACACACACACACACACACACACACCAAAGACCCAAAAACCCAAAGCTGTTGATTTATGTTGTTCCCTTATTAGAAACAATGTCGTGCAAAATGTTAGTTTTGCATTTTCTGCTTGTTTTTAAAAACCTATTTTAATAATCTGGGTCAATCCCAGAACACTGTGGTCAGTTTTATTTTAATTAACTTTACCTTTAAACTTTTAGACGTTTCATTTCAACCTTCAAGATTTTATAAAGCTGAATTAAATGTTATATATGGCGCTTAACAGTAGTTTGATTACACATTGATGTCATTTAGTTTTTACATGTCATGTTAAAAGCATAAATAAATCCTAAATTGAGGCGTTAACTGAAATAAAAATAAAGTTTTATTGTCCATAAATCTCCAAACTGTTGTCCCGGCAGCTCAGCAGTGATTTGTGTTTCTTATTTAAATTTTATTGCGATATTTCAAAAATCCTCTGAAAGAATCGTGTCAGGACTTCGGTCGTCAGCTTCTGTCCTTTTAAATAAAATCGGTGTCGAAACTCGACTTTACAAACTCAGTGTGGAGTTTCTCAGACATCTTTGTTAACAAAACATCTCATGAACCACGGGATAAATGTGAATCAAACTTCAAATCGCAGCTCGTACCTCTTTCTGAGTCAACCCAGGTCAAGATGGTCGCCAACTCATCTTTAAATAAATGGACTTAATTTAATCGTTTTCACAGATATTAACCTAAAGCCTGAAACTGATGTCCAACAGACACTCTGTTAAAATTCTGATATGAACCATTTGGAGTCAAATGTTTGTCAGCGAGAAGCACTGAATGGATGTTTTTGTTCTTATCTGAGTGTTTTTCCCTCCGACATAAATGTTGCAAGCTGTGGATATTTCTTTTTTTTGTAATTATCTTTTTATTGAGAAAGACAAATTCCAATCACATTTGTTAGTTACAACTTCCTCCATTTCAGATCCTCCTTATTGCCTTTCTAATATTTTACATGTTACACATTTAAACAATAACAGGAATTAACAAAATTGAACAAAAAACAAAAAAAAAGAAAAACAAATAAAATAGAATGGGGACTGCGCCACTTTGTTGAATTACAATTAAAGCTAAAAGAACAAAGGGGATCGACACGATTCGCAAGTACAATCATATAAACTCGGATCTTACTGGTTTCACATACTCAGTCCATTTGGACCAGATCTTGTAAAATTTCTCTCTTTCCACACGGAGGGAAAAGGTGATCTTTTCCATAACATAAATCTGATAAACAATTTCAATCCATTCATCCACTGTGGGCGGGTCTGACTTCAGCCATTTCCTGGTGATGGCTTTCTTACTGGCTGCCAGCAAAATAGCCAACAGTTTCTTGTCCTTATTGGTCCATGTGTTCAACTGTAGGTTGCCCAGGTACAGTGTTTCACATTTGAATTGGAGGTTCACATTGAAGACATTCCCAATATGTTTGTGGATCTCTTCCCAATATGGTCTCAATACCTGGCAGTCCCAAAAAACATGGAGGTGGTCGGCTCCGTTGAACCCACACAGTCTCCAGCAGGCATCCCCGTTGGTTGTAAATCGTCTCTGAACAGGTGTAACAAAAAATCGCGTGACGTTTTTCCAGCAAAACTCCCGCCAAGTGTTTGATCCGGTCGAGACCCACGGCAGCTGACATATTTCTTCCCAACCTTCTTGTGAGATTATTACATTCATTTCTTTTTCCCATTTTTTCTTTATATATTCCGTATTCTCCTGCTTACAAAGTT
>NC_051436.1:6259007-6265337 GCF_001649575.2 Kryptolebias marmoratus
TTTTACCTGTTTCCCTGCTCCAACACACCTGATTCAGAGGTTAAATCACCTCTTCATGTTCTGCAGAAGCCTGTTAATCACCCATTGATTTAAACCAGGTGTGTTGGAGCAGAGGAACAAGTAAAACCTGCAGGATGGCGGCCCTCCAGGACCAGGATTGGAGACCCCTGCCCTAGAAGCAAACTGTACTTTTAAAAGTGCTTTATATTGGAAACGCGAGCGCCACTCTTCCGACGTTCGCGAGTCGGCGCCGACGCTCAGGTTCAGGATCGTGTCGCGGGTCGGACTCCGGCGAGCGCGCCCTCGATGGCGCCGCAGCGCCGTCGACTCGAGGATTCCCGCTTCAGTTCGTCCCCGACCCACGAGCCGCATGTCTCGATCCGTTGCTCCTCCAGCCTGAGCCTGGAGGAAAGTCGCTTTAACCTTCCTTAAATAAGCTGCCGGGGTGTGATTTAAGCCCCCCCCCCCCGACAGCCTGCTTGTTACAGCTGTCAGCCAGCTGAGGTAGTTTGACACCTGTAATCTCGCCCCGGGTTCATAACTGCCCAGCCAAGCAAAAAGGGGGGAAAAAAGTGACAACTGACTGGACCACCAACTTGTGTAAAAAGTGGTATCATCAACCTAATCCACACCCCTGAAGAAGTTTCACCTCCTTCAGAAAAGCCCATCTGTCAGGTTTCGAGACAACAATTCTGGCAGGAGTTTGAAATAATTCAGTTTTTTGTTTTTTTTTTCCTTTTATTGTCGGTGTCAGCCAAATCTACTCCTGAAAAGATAATTCACACAAAAAGACTGGCAGCTCCAACTGAATTAAGTTGTCTCGGATTGGAAAGTAAAAAAAAAAAACAAACAGCCGAGTCTGACACCTCCAAACAAACATCTCCAGCTTTACGTTTTTTTTTTTTTTTTTTTTTTTAAAATTTTGCCATTAACTATCTGGGCTTTACCATGTCTTTCTCTTAGCAGAATATTACACAAACTTTTTTTTTTTTTTTTTTTTTACCTCCACCAAGGAGGTTGGGTTTGTCTGTCTGTCAGCAAAGATCAGGTAAAAACTGATGAACACATTTGGAGGAAATAATCAGGAAATGTTGGGGTCGTCATAAAAAAACCTGATTAAATTTAAGTCATGATCCAAATCAATGGCGTCAAACCTCACAGACCCATATTTTATTCTATTGTGGAATAAAATATAGAGGGGAATGGCAGTTTTGAATTTTATGGCAGCAACACAGCTCAAAAAAGTTGGGACAGGCAGCCATGTTTTACCATCTTCTTTGAATTAAGTCTGTAAACGTCTAGGAAGTGAAGAAAAACAGCTGCTGGATGTTTTGGAGGGAAATCGTCCCATTCTTTGGACGCAGTTTGTCGCCGATTGGTGAACCTCTGCTCATCTTTACACCACGCCCCCCCAAAAACGACGCTAGCTGGTAAACGTCAAAGATGTTTTATGACTTTTACACTTTAATGCGTTTCCTACAACTTGTGTAGCTTTCACCGTTTTCTTTTAGAACTGAACTAATAAGTTGATTGAACAACGATCTGATTCTGCTCCTCGGTGAATAAAATATGGTTTGACGGTTTGCAGATTGCATTCTTCAGATTTGAGGTTGCATTCCTAATAGACAAAAAAAAAAGCATCCTATCATTTTTAAACACCTAAACTCAGGGGTGTCCAATCCTGGTCCTCGAGGGCCACCATCCTGCACGTTTTCCTTGTTTCCTCTGCTCTAACACACCTGATTCAGAGGTTAAATCACCTCTTCATGTTCTGCAGAAGCCTGTTAATCACCCATTGATTTAAAACAGGTGTGTTGGAGCTGAGGAACAAGTAAAACATGGAGGATGGTGGCCCTCCAGGACCAGGATTGGAGACCCCTGACCTAAACTGAACCAGATGAAGCTCTTTCAATCAATCAACTTTATTTCTATAGCACATTTTAAGAACCACAGGGGTAGCCAAAGTGCTGTACAATAGATAGATAAAAACAGTAAAAAGGAAATAGATAAAACAAATAAACAGATAAAAAGAGACATACACAGCAGGTATGTTTTAGGTGCCAAGAAAGACTCTTTAAAAGACAATCAGTTGTTCCACGTCTTTACGTAAAAGACTTTTTTATTTCAATAAGCTTTTACCACTTAAATGCGGTGACATTTCCGGTCTTTAGTCTCATTTTGTTTTTCCTGTTTTTACTTTGTTGTTGTACAGGCTCTGGTACTATAAAGTGCCATAGAAATGAAATAAATGAAAAGAAAAAGAAACGTAACTTTAAAGTTCACGTAGAAACAGCTCATAGTTCACAGTATGTGAGTAAAAGAGAGAAACTTCATCTGTGTTCCTCCTGGTGGTTAACATGGTTTTAGCCACAGAACCGCTCCTTTTATCCGGACCCAGTACGGCTCCGGTGTGGATTTGTTTGTCGAGGCCACATGTCCGACGCCGTGAGGTTCAACACGGCAGCGCGTTTCTGTGTCCGACACTCCGAAGGCCGGGAAGTACAACTAGTTAATTATACAATTATACAATTCAACACGTCAAGGAACCCAAGTTTGTTTTCGAGCTGCCGTTCCTCCGCTAACAGCCGGTGATCTATTGACCTCGTTTACGAAGACGTGCACGTTTCCCCCCCCCCTGCGCGTACACCGGCTCTGCGTGAGTCATTACGCGTTCGGCATTAATAAGCGCCGTAATGAAAGGGGATGGTTTTCCTGTTGCCGTGGTAATGAGGCAGTGGAGCGTTGCCAGGCGCGACGGACAGGGACGGACCTGTTATTGCATCCTGCTTGTAAAACAACAAAATACAGTGACGGGGTTTTTTTTTTTTTGGAGGTGATCTGATCGATAAGACCGAGTCCCCCCGAAGAGACAAGACGCTCAGATAGATGGACAGAGAGCGCGGAGGAAGCGCTGCCCTGACAGACGGATGGAGCGACAGGAATGTGAATCTGTGACAAACTGGGGAGGAAGACCCGGTAACACTCAGGCGGACGGGGAAATAACTCCAGAGGTTGAGCCGCTCCGCGATTTTACATGACTTCTACGTTGAACTCGAAGCTATGACGGGTTTTTTTTTTAAAAAATAAATAAATAAAGAGGAGTTTCGAGGGAGAGTCACCCCGAAGCCGGGGAACAATTTCACGTCTTCGTTCAACCGTGTGATGCGGTACAGAGCTGTCAGTCGTCAGACAGCCGGAGACACGAGGTCACAGCTTTAGACGCCGCGTGTTGGCATTCCACAGGATAAACGCTGAAAACAAAAAGCCCAGAGAGTGAATCGTTTTTTTGGTAACGCAGCTTTCAAGAGTTTTCTCCGGGCGGACAAACAAACCGTTGACTTTTTAAGTCGCTTTTCCACTCAGCTCAGTATCTGACTCTGTTTGATTATTATTATTATTTTAAAGCTTCCTTTCGAAGCCACGACACGGTTTCTAAAATTTCTGTTTGATAAGCTGCCAGTTTCTGTTCTTTTAGTTAGACTAACTAAAGGAGGACGTTTGGCTGAAAAGGCCTCCTTAGTCCGCTCAGCCACAGCGTTTCGTGCAACTAATGTCATCAGACGTCCCTGTCCACAAGGGTCCCTCTGTGAGACCCAACACCAACCGTCAAAACTGTTTCCTTTAGAACAGGCGGGTCGAACTCAGAAACACAAGAAGGCCAAAATTAACATCTTGGTCCCAGCCAAGGGCCAATCACGGTCAATATTTGTTGAAAGTATACATAAATTAACTTCAGTTTTAGACGTAATATATTAAATTATTCAAACAGGTAATATCAAGTAACTTCTCTGAGTTACATATTCTACAGAATTTAGAACAAATGTAGTTTGACGCGTCATTAGTCGTCATTTCTTCTGTTTTCTTATGAGTTTTTCCTCCATTAAAGCAGCTAAAAAGCCGTCAACAAAACTCCGATCCTACAGATTTTAACATTTAACTGAAACAGGAAGAAAATACAGAAAAAGACATTAAAACGTCAAAGTTGACTCGCTCTCAGGGCAGATATCCAACATCGTCTCCTGAATGTTTAACCAACAAGAGTTTGATCGGTCCCGCCTTTTCTACGTCAAAATAAAAGCTTCCTGAGAAATTAAAACTACTTTTCTTGGCTTCAAAGCAACAAGAAGACGTCAGTAAACAGAAATAAGAGGCGACAGAGACTCGATCTGTCACCGACCGGACGGACGGACGGATCTGATGAAGCTTAAATGTTGTCTTAGGGGGGCCAGATAAAGTGTCACGGAGGGCCGGATCTGGCCCGCGGGCCTCGAGTTTGACACGTGCGCTTTAGAAGCTTATTATCGTAAAATCTGGTGAACCTTTCAGCAAAAAGGAGCTATCGCTAGTCCAAATTAGCATTCCAGGCCCACTAACTGAACACAAAAACGGCTACAACACCGATTTAAGAGCTAAAATTCGGAGTGGTCGTAGCTGAGAGTCATCCAACACAGACTGACAGGGAAAAGATGGTGCGAGACGTTTGTTTCAAACTTTGGCGTGCGAGAACGCCAGTTCAGATTATGAATTCAAGAGACGAGCTTTGATTATTTGAGGAGCAACTATTGCTTTAAATCAGTAATATTAACTTTAAATTAAGACACTAATTAGTCCAGTTCACAAACTCGAATATTGCAGTATTTTGTAAATTTCCTGTATGTTACAGCAGGAAACTCTGTTAGCGATTTTGGTTTTCCACCCTAAAAATCATCGATGGCTCCCATCTGACCACAACAAGTTTGAAGTCTTAAAATTTGTTTAAGTTTTGTTTTAAAGCAGAAACATGGTCACATGACCTCAAATTGTAGATTAAATTGTAGTTTAAGTACACGTCTTTTCTTGTTTTTTTTTTACAGTCAAAACAAAAAGGGCACTACTTGACCTGATTAGCAATAATTTCCCATTATTGGAAGAACATTTAAGGTTGAAATCTTATGTTAAACCAAATAAATCCGTTTTAAACGTCGGTCCAATGCCTGAGCATTGAAGACGAAGCTGTCCGGAGCGCCGCCGGTGGAAACGCTGCCATCTTTCCCAGATTTCTTGGGTTTTTTTTTTGTCATTTCGAAATCCCGACGGACTCGGAAAGCAAACGCCGAAAGCAAAAAAACGCACAATTACAGCACGCAGACACTTCGGGGAGCTGCTTATTCTCACAAGAGAGAACAAGTGGATGTCACTGTCTGAGTCGTTAACCCATATCCGACAACGCCTCGGCAAAACGGCGGCGGAGCGGCCGTCAGCGAACATCTGCAGCCTTTAAATACGGGCGACACAGACCATCGGTGTCTGAAATGCCCAACTACACAACATTTCAGAACCTAAACAGCCGTTACGCCAACATCTGGCAACACTTTGATTATTTAAATACAATTCAGATCCACACAGAAGACTTCAGCGTTAAAAACATGGAGCTTGTTTTTTGTTTTGTTTTTCTTCCCGCGACTAATGAGCTCAATTATTTCTGCCTCGTCTTAAAAACCAGCGAACACGAAGAGCACCTCTCCTGAAAGCCCTGTCATTATCCGTCCCTCCCCAGTAATTTGCCTAATTACCTCTCGCTGCTTCTGGAAAAGGTTAAGCGTGGAAGGTTCGCGAACGACACCACAACGGTTTGTTCTGACGCCGGTAAGTTTAAAAATCGGTGATTGGCTAGCAAGGTAAAATAATAAAAGTTTGTTGTCTCCCGAAACTGTGGCCGAAAATCTCACCATTAATCATTAATCTACCGACCATTAGGCTGTTTCTGATTGGTTTTGTTTAAAAACGTCGCTGCAAACGATAGAAATGATTTCTTTTAACTATTCTGTTGGTTTTGAAATGAAAAGTCGCACATTCGTTGGGAAATATTAAGCTCGCATAAGAAAGAAAAAGGTGAGTTTGTGGGCCTGCAGCTGCCCACGAACTCACCTGTTCGGAAAGACGAAGGAAGATGGAGGAAGTCTCTCCACAGCAGGGGTGTCAAACCCAGTGACGCAAGGGGGCCAAAATTAAATATGTGGTCCTAGCCAAGGGCCGATCACGATCAATATTTATTAAAAATGACATAAATTAATTGGTTTTAGATGTATTATGTAAAATCATTCATATAGAAATATCATTGACCTTTTCCCAGTTACAGATTATACAGAATTTAGAGCAAACAGACTTTAATGAACACAGACAAACAGATCAAACTTCAAAAAGCTCATCATTAGCTGTCATTTCTTACGCCTCACTCAGCTTTTAAATGAATTTTTTAACAATAAAACTCGTTTAAAAAAAGCCATCAACAAAAACCTGATCATACAGAAATTAAAACTATATATTGTTGGCTTCTGAGTCACTGTCAGG
>NC_051436.1:6265585-6268042 GCF_001649575.2 Kryptolebias marmoratus
CCCAGATGCAGATGGAGCTCATTTAGTTAATTACTGTCATTTCCGCTTGGTTAGTGCTCGCAAAATGTATGCTGAAAAGACGACACACAGAGACTAAACGCCTACCTTAAAATACACAAGCCACCAAATCAGACCCTGTAATAACATAAACAGATCGAGGAAAAACTCATTTATATTCAGAAACACTTTTTTTGCTGTTGTTGTTGTTGTATTTATGTTCTCGTGTAATGAAATGTGGCTTTTCGAGCGAATACGGAGCAATTCTGATGATATGAATGCTGCTCGGGTCCATCTGGAGGAAGTAATCACATTCGCGGCAACACAATTAGTGTGTGACGTTTGTGCATTAAACGGAATATTAGTCCGTGTCCTGATTGACTCTCACCTACTACCGAATTGAATTTCAGCTCGTTTTTTTTTTAGTAGTCGTAATGTTTTAGTACGACTCCGCGCAAGAGATGGCTTGCCTCTTAGCTTGAAAAAAACAGAAGAAAAGAAGGGGCCTTTAGCTCCCGTTTCTTCACCACCAGGGCAGCCACCGCACACCTGAGAGCGGTTGGTGTCACACACAAAAGGGGGTGAATGCGAAAGGCGAAACTTGGCGCAAGTTGTATAAACAACGGAAGCGCTATGGACAACGTTGGCCCTGTGTTGTTGCTGTTTTTTAAACTTATGAGGATTCTCCTGAGACTTCAGGAAGAGAGGCGCAGTGGAAGAAACGCTCTGGATGCCGCCATTGTTGCGCGGAGTAGCGATTGTTATCCGCCGGAGATTTCAGGCTTTACAGCGCCTTCAGCTGGGGGACAGACGGCAGAAACATAGCAGGGTAAGCTAACGCTGTTGTTTATATTCCTACCGTTCGCTCTTTATGCTTGCATCTGGCCACACCCACGCTCTACTCCGAAGCAGGGACCAAAAAAGCAGGGACCGGCCTCGAAAAAATGCTGATGTAAACGCGCGCAAAGCGAGCCGAGTAGAGTGGAGCCGGGACCTTTAGAGCCGGTGAAAAAGGAGCATTAATGCGCCTTATATATGACAAAAGTTTGAAAATGGACCATTTTTTGACAGTGCGCCCTATAGTGCGGGAAAATACGGTAGTTTCATTTGTTAGTTCACAAGATATTTTGCCAACACTACAAACGTTTTAGGCGAGTTCTGCTTCGGCAGCATGCGACAAACGAGATCAGTCATTTTGTTGTCACCGATTCGTAAAGGAATGCTAAAAAAAAACAAAACACCAGTTCTTGTAGAACTGCAACCCAAACATTGAGTCAAACACTAGACGTAATTCAGTTCTGTTCAAATCATCTCAGGACATCGTACAGACAAGCAAACGGGTCTGATTTAAAGGCTGTTGCATTTATCTAACTCACTCCAACTGCAGTTCAGTTCAGTTAAGTCAGGTTCAGATTAAAACCCAACAGATGATGTACAGCAATTCAATTCAAGACAACCATATTTAGGAAATTTTAAGAAGAGTGGAGTTATGGCTGCAGCTAACTTCTCGAAACAAAATCTATGGCTTTTGTTTTGAAGACCCTCGGTTATCAGGAAAAGTACTATGAAAAATAAGAAATAAATCTAATTAAATTCGATGTTTAAAGGTCGAGGTTCTGACACTCTTGCAAAGAAGGTCAGCGCCAAGAGTGACAGTGTTCGTTATCCCTAAACGAGCAACAAACAACTGTTGAACTTGCAGAAATGTGACGTCTCCCTCCTGCAAATCAGCCCACTCCTTCCTTTGTGCTGCAGCTCGTTTCCCACAGACATATGGAGTCTCGTTATGCTAACAGCAAAGTTTTATTAAAAAAAACACCCTCCAAACTAATTAATAATTATGCTGCCTGTAACAGCTGGTCCTAATTAGCGGCGTGGCCATCTTGGTGGTTTTCGTGGTCAACCGGCAACTAAACGATACTGGGAGAGCTGACAGAATGTAGAGCGGAGAGCGAAAAAATGCCAACGGCTGTTTGACAGTTTTGTTTGTCGTGAAACCAGCGCTGCTCAGGGCAGCTCGAGTCCAAAGCTTTCTGAAAATATTGACTGAACAGGTGAAAAATTATTCTGCAGTGTTTACACAGCTTTTATTATAATCAGTGTTTGGACTGAAAACCCTCAGAAAAAGAAAAGAAAAAAAGACAGTATTGCTGTAAGACATCAAGCTCTATTGAAGCGTGGCATCTTAGGAGAGGTTCAAGGAAGTGTACTCGGTCCTTTGTTCTTTACTCTGCAGCGCTCCTTGGAGACCACTTTTAAAAAAGGGAAAAAAATGAAAGAAGAAATGCCTCCTTTTTGTGAGAGATTCCTCTCATCCCTGCTAAAAACAGTCCCGGTGCAGTAAATTAAGGGGTTTGCCTTTTGGCTCGGCTCCTTCTTCACCACAACAGGCCGAAGCAATGAGCTCGTTACTGCAGAGGAGGTCCTGATCCGTCGATCCGTCTCCCGACCCGTCGGTCC
>NC_051436.1:6269008-6274383 GCF_001649575.2 Kryptolebias marmoratus
TCTCCCGATCCGCTGGTCCATCTCCCGATCCGTCGGTCCATCTCCTGATTCACTGGTCCATCTCCTGATTTGCTGGTCCATATCCCGATCCGTCGGATCCATCCCTCTCTGTCGGTCCATCTCCCGATCCGTCGGTCCATCCTGATCCGTCGGTCCATCTCCCGATCCGTCGGTCCATCCTGATCCGTCGGTCCATCTCCCGATCCGTCAGTCCATCTCCCACTCCGTCGGTCCATCTCCACTTGAGGCAGAGACTCATTCCCCAAACCAAATGGGGTATTTCCCCTTTTCCCCTCAGACTTGAAGGAGCCAACTCCCATCCCAGCAGTGATCCACCTTGAAGGTCTTGACCCGAAACCATCAACAGAACCACATCATCTGCAAAAAGCAAATACGAGCCTGAGGCTCCCAAACCGGGCACTCTCCCCTCCATGACCGATTTAAGACCCCACACTGGGCATTGACCACGTTTAAGCAACTGACTTGATATTTGACAAACATAATGAATAGAATTAATAAGGCTACGGGTAATGTGTCGCTTTTCTTCAGATTTTCGTTTTGAGAGACTAAAACAGAATTAAAGGCTTTTCTCCATCTGCCCAGAGCCCCTGTGGTTGTGCATGTTGTGGTTGTAGATCATTGCATTTCATCTGTCATCTGCGCCAAAGTCCCTTTTTTTTACTCCTCACTGCCATCATCTTCCATTTTACACATAAAAACTTAATAACCGCCAGACCGCAGAAACGGTGGCGAATCACTTTAGTAACAATAAATATTGGGTTAAAGTTGCAGTGTTTTGGGCAAAGTTGCAAAAAGTTGCGATTTCGCGGGGTTTGCTTGATTTTGCGTTAATAGTTTAAATGATCCTGGAGGGTCTGATTATTTATAGATGAAAGGTTCCACCTGCTAAATGTCCATGTCACACAATCCTATAAAACCCCACCTTTAGTGACGAGTTTCAGAAACTCTGATCGATGCTTTGGACTCATTGAAACACGGAAAAACAAATAAATAAATAGTCAGTTCAACACCCGACTTGGGGAGAGAGGAAACAACAACAACAAAAAAAATATTCCCAACTGTTTCGTCGTTCAAACTGTTAGAATAAACTCCAACAGATTACTGATTAACTGAAGGTGCAGGTTTAAACAATGAGAGTATATTTTGCACCATTAAAAAATAACTTATTTGCACAATATGTTGGTTTCATCACCTACAGATATTATGCGTCACGTATTAATACTTAAAGCAAATAGTATTTTTGCTGTATGCTGATATTAATACGATCAGTAGTTCTGCCATGTGGGGATGGCTGTATTAGGATTATTAATAACCTCCTCTGGGAGCATCCCTCTCTTTTATCTGTATATATTTCCGCACACCTGCTCATGTTTTTAATTTATTTTATTTTATTGCTGCCGTACGTAATATTGTGAAGTATCTGGATGCTGCTAATGCAACCATATTTCCCTCTGGAGTTCAGGAAGTCATCTGTGCATCGACAGGGGAGGAGCGTTTGTCCCGATCTTACCTGGATCCAGCACAGGTCTGTCACCGGGAACGTCCGAATCCGTTTCCATCCCCTCGTCTTCGTTTCCATTGTCCTCTGCGCCGTTTTCTCCTCTGCTGGAAGAAAAGAAAAGAAGATCAAAGTAAAAGTTAACTTTCACTTTTCTCTTGGAAAATGAAGACGTAGAAGAAAAATCTTTATTAGCTTCTGTTAAAACGTTCATCAAGTCAGACTGGGTTTATGTGGGAAATATTTTAATCCAGGTTTCTGCGTGGCGAAAAAAAAAAACAATAAATTATTAAAACCTGTCAATAACGCCATATCATATGGCACTGAAAATCCTGCCTGATCGCCCAATGAACATTCCCCTGGAATAAAATCAACAATTTGCAGCTCTTCGTGCATCCTAATCCAAAAATAAAAGTTTTTTTTTTTTAATCAAACATTAGGAAAAAGCAACTATTGCTGAGTTTTTTTTAAAAAACTAGGGAAAAAGAGACCATTTAAACTGACTGCAGAATTGGTTTCTTTGCACTAAAAGCCGGACGTTCTGCATAGGACTAGAAAGAACAAAAGAACCATAATAATAATAATAATAATAATAACCCACTCACATTACGTTCTTACATGCAGCTCACTTTGACTCCAGCCTCAGTCCTGTGACTTCCAGGAAGACGTTAAAAAACATTCAGGTGACAAAAAAAAAAAAAGACCAGTATTCTAAGACTAAAATCTGCCACCCGCCACCCGCCGTTTTCTTATACAACCTGTCCCAGTTTTCATGTGAGCAGCGCGGCGGTGAGCACGGCGTCGCAGAACGGGGAGAGGAGAGTGGGGAACTTTAACGTACTTCCTCGTATGGAAGGGTGGATGTGTTATTACACTACATTATTGATGTGTGAAGCAGAGCGCGCGCGTTGACTGCCAGAATCAGGTCACCGCTTCAGCTGCAACTCGGATAAGAAAAGCAGGATGGAAGCACGAGTCGGATGCAGCAGAAGCTCGAAAAAAATTTCGCCGCTTGCGTACGGAAGCCCTGCTTCTGCGTTTGAATTACCTTTTAATTTAAATCTGTTCGGCTCTGTCCGTATCGGAGAACAAATGGGAATCATTTTAACACATCTGGTACTTCTACCGATCAGGGACGCCTGTATCAGACCACCGCAGTGCCTGAGGCAGTCGAACCGGAAAACCTATTGTCCACACTTCCAGATTACGGAAGCGTCAGCGCACGGAAACTGAAAGATGGTGACCAAGCAGCAGTTTGGGTGGGACAGGAAAGAAACTGCAGCCCTTCTTTCCACAAATCATCCAAACCCGACCATGTGCACCGATTCCAACGCCGAATTTTTGTATTTTGAAAACTTTTAAACGCCGACAATTTGCATCTAACAGCAAAGTGTGAAATCTGTGCACAAAAAGGTCTAATTCTAATTAATCCCCCTCCTAACTCCTATAATCTGCAGCCTAATTAAGTGTTGAACATCTTTGTCACAAAGAAAGACTTTTTATTATTATTATTATTCAGCATCAGCATTTCAGATCTCACTTGTGTGACTATAAATACAGACATAAAATACTCTGCTGAAGTCATATTTCTTGAGATTTTGCTTCCAAGCCGCCAGACTCCATTGTAATCTTTAAACCCGTCTTGATTAACATTTCTCTGGGCTTTTTGAAGATCTTTTAAAGTTTTTGTTGTTTAACTTTGTTGTTTAGCTGCTTTTTTCCCCCCACCCAGTTGTTTAGTCTTTGATGACAGCATTGTGTGCAGCATAAAAACGGCTATTTTGAAAATATATATATATATATTGTGCATAGAAACCCAAATTCAGCACAAACACGGGACCTCAGAGACGCTTCGTACTTCAGTTGATAATTGACAAACTTTTAAGCTAATAGCTCTTTGGAAATCTTTTTTTCGGGGCTAAAATACTGTTTTCTATGTGCTTATCTAAACATATCTTTGGTATTGTTGTCATTTAGAAAATAAATTGTGCCTTAATTGTCAGGCTTCTCATAAACAACAACAACAAAATAAAAATAAAAAACTAGCTAGCTAGCTACCTATAACAAGTACCTTACTAGCTAGCTAGCACTTTAGCTAGTTTCGTTCTTTAGGTTGCCTGTGTCGACAACACTTGTTAATTTTTTTTGTTAAGAGCTTTTTTTTATTGTTGAATGATACGTAGGTCAAAAATAAGTGGCTTAAAATAAAATTTAAAAATAAAATTAAGTCATGACAACTGTCAGGTTATGGACTGATCGACAGGATGACATTTTTTTAAGCTTGTAGCTCTTTGGAAATTACCTTGTTGGTGCTATTTTGTGCTAAAACTGTTATATTTGTCATTTTTGTTCCTTAAAAAGTAAATTATGCTTTAACAACAGGCTGCTGGTAACTAACAATGTTACTAGCTAGATACTTGCTAGCTAGTATGTTACTAGCTAGGTAGCTAGCACATTATTTATCTTAAACCTAAAGATGTGCTTTAGAATTGTCTCTGTGTCGATAAACAAAGAGCAAAACTTTAGTTTTGGAGCCTTATTATGGCTGAACGATACGTAGGTGAAAGATAGGTGGCTTTAAACAGTCCTCGGATGGAAAATGAGCAGAAACAGCAGCTGAAATTTTAAAGGAAAACTAAAGAGATGCTGATCAAGACCACTTTTAAAAGACCGTAAGTAAAATCTACAACTGATGATAAATACCATCAGTTTAGTGATTAGTTTAGAAGATTTTTCTGCCGTACGAAATAAACAGACAAGTCAGAAAACCATCCAAACTGGGTTACCTGTGCTCAGTTTGGAGTAACTACAAAATATATATATATATTTTTTTAAATCTCGTCCACTTACGGACTTCATTAAAAATCAATTTAGCCGCCGCTTGACCCGCATCTCCAGTGTTCTTAAAATCCATTAATAAAGATTTACCGGCGCGTGGCGGGCTCGCATTAAAGCGCTAAAAAGACAATAACGAATGGAGTTTTGTTGTCGTCGCCTGGCTTTATTTTGATATTTCAGTCTGTCATGTTTGTCACAGCACATCTGTGTCAGTCAGGAAGCCCATCTGTCGGGCTTATTGTGCGAGAACGAAGAAACCCATCCACCCTCCTCCCCCCCCTCGTCGTTCTGGGTCTGCTAGCCTCTTTCATGTTCTACCTGGGAGCAGTAATGAGGTTCGCGAGAATGAGACCGGAAAATGCCTGCGATCTTCTTCGTGTGTGTGTGTGTGTGTGTGTGTGTGTGTGTGTGTGTGTGTGTGCGGGCTGCGCCGCTGTGGGAGATAATGTAAAGTTTTGCCTGATTTGAATAGGAAACAAAAACCAAACGAGGAAGCCGGCAGAGAGCGTGCGCGCACTTCTAAAAAGAGGACACGAACGTTTAGCGGATACAGGCAGGAGCATAAATAGAGCACAAACAGAAATATAATGAGGCAGGAAAAAAAAGACAAGTGTTCAGAAAAATACAAGAAAAAGGTGGGAGGCACGCTGCACAACACACACACCTGCAGGAAAATACACAAAAAAAATGGAAGAAGACGTGATGGAGACAGAAGAACGCGGGCGGGAGGGGAGTTTAGGACCACATACTCGCACCGCTAAAGGAGAGGCGACAGGAGAGACGGGAGTGGGTGAGGAAGGAGATCACATTCTGTCTGTGCTGCATACAGAAACAGGAGGAGGAGGAGAAGGAGGAGGGGGGTGAAGGAATGGAGAGAATATGGACGGGGAGTAAGGGGGGGGTGAGATGACACCAACCACAGACAGAGAGCATATGGAAAGTGAGGAATGTGGGAAAAAGATGGAGGCGAGAAAGACGACACAGGAGTGAAAAAAAAAACAACAGCGTGCTGGTGTGC
>NC_051436.1:6274512-6300542 GCF_001649575.2 Kryptolebias marmoratus
AGAGGAGAGGAGAGGAGAGGAGAGGAGAGGAGAGGAGAGGGGATGTGGGCGTGCAGAAGATTAAATGTTTGGGTTTTTTTTTTTTTAAAAAAAGGAGTTAGTCGTAGAACAGCAGAGCAGAGACAAACAGTTAAAAACAGACGAAATCAAATAAAATAAAGAGGAGGAACGGACAAAACACGTCTCGTTACGTCGCCTCCGATTCGTTCCGCGCTGCTCGCTCTTTCGCCGTCCTTCCACCTCATCCCTCGCTCCGCCGGCCTCGGCCTCACTCCTCGCGCAGGAGGAAGAGGAGGGAGAGTCAGATTACTGCTGCCGCTGTGAGGCGTGAAGTCCAACACCCCCCCCCACAAACACACCGCCGACCTAACCGCCGTTTCCTCTCTGCTGCTCCTCCTGAGCTGAGGAGGGGGTGAATATTATGAAAATATGAACGTCGGCACAGAGACACGAGGTGTTTTGACTTAACGGCGCAAAGATTTGTCACGTTTTTTTAAAATGGGAGTACAGGAAACCCTTAAAGTCTGACAGGTTTGGCTTCAAAAAAAAAGGGGAAAGTCGGAATCTTTTGAAGAGGGGGTTCTGAGGAAGGTTATAAACAGTATCTTACCTGCTGTAGTTAGCTTTCTGAACAGCCTCGCTTTGAAGAGAGTTTAATTTTCACCACACTGATGATCTAAAAGCTAGTCCTTTAGGCCTCATCTTAAAACTGTTCGTAAAAAAAATGCTGTCGCCATAAATTCCAAATTAGACAATTGCTGCAGTAAAAATCTTGAGATATTCCTGTTGGAAGTGCACCTGGAGGCACACGAGCTGGCTGCTGCGTGTTATTTAAACTCGCAAAACAGCCAGAAAATCTCCTGTAAACAAACCAGTACGAATGTCTGAGGCGGCAGCGCTCCACCTGGTCCCGGTTCTGCTCCGACTCGCTTATCATCTTGTCAATTGAGGCTGTTCAAAGATCCATCTACAACAGGTAAGATATTGTTTGCTCAGCCTGAACTTCCTGCTCCGATTTAAAGCTGCTGGTTTTCCTTAAAGCTCTTAATGAATCTCAGGGATTATAATCCTAACAACAGTTTCTGTTATGTCCCATTTTTCACAGGTGATAACAGATTTTATTTCATTTTTTTCAAACACTCTCTGCTCACCGACGGTGTTGGCTTGACGTCTGTGAAACGGGACGTGTTTTCACCGAACGACAGCCGAGCTGCAGTCAGATCGTGTTTTTCCCCAATATTTCTGCTAATCCACCAAGTCTTCCTGCTATTTGAGAAAAGCCTTAATGTGGAGCTTGGCTCGTTTTCTTGTTTTCAAATTATTTTGATTTCAGAGCAAAAAAAAAAAAGAAAAGAAAAGAAGATTTAAAAAAAACGAGGCTCGGTTTGAAGCTGTGGAGCTGCAGCGCCACCGAGTGGTCAGAGGCAAGAACGCATTCTGCAGCATTCAGTCAGTACCTCCAAGTATTTTAATGTTTTCACTAAAGAAAAATTGTTCTCAAATTATTAAAACTCTATTTTTAAGCAAAGAAAAACCCTGAACTGAATCTTTTTCCTCCCAAACGGGGCAACAAATAAGAAACAAAGGGTTTAGAAAACATGGAACTCATAAATGATTAAATTAAATCAGATCAAAAAGGACAAAATGTAAACAAGATATAGAAAATAGAGTCTACAGGACCAAACTTTAAAGTTAGTGGACCTAAACATTCAAAAGAAGCCACCTGTTATGGTTTTATTGTCGCATTCTTTATTTCTGAACAGAAGTGATTATTTTAAAGCAACATCCTCCAGATGTGTTATTTTTATTTTTAAATTTTTTTAAATTGTTTTACAGCTTTTGGACACATTCATACAGCCTGGAAGAGCCTGAGAGCTAAAAGAAGACGTCTGATCTGTTAAAAGTTAAATCCCACAGATTGTAAAATTGTTTCTCTGCCTCCATGGTAACAAGATGTTTTTTCAACACTTCACTCATAGAAGCAAGGCTACAAGTCGTAATATATGTAGAAGTCTTGGTGAGTAAAAACTGAATGACTGAATATGTCCTTTTAGTCATTTAGCAGAAGCAAAAACATTATCGCCCGCCAGCAAAAGGCTGTTTGTGTGTCTGTTACCCAAATGTCTCATGAACCACTGGATGAAGGACTGATTACCTGCCCTTCAATTCTTTGTGGTTTTTTGGTGTAACATCTGAGTTTCTCCTGTACTTTTTAGTATTTCTCCCCCCCCGTCTTGTTCAGAAGTCTTTACCTGCACGGCGAACGGTTGTCCTCTGTCCGTGTCGCTCCAGGAGGACAAGATGATGGACAAACAGCAGCCGAGTCCGAGCGGAGACAGACGACGGAGTCGGATCTGCGACGCATCAGAGAGGCCGTCAGCAGCAGAACCACCAACGGTCCGATGAGAGGCGTTCAGCCAAATAAGCCGCCGGGGAGCACAAAGCCAGCGTGCCTCTGGTGTCGGCGAGGGGTCGCATCAGGAAGGCTCGTCCGGTGGAAAACATTTTAGCCTAAACAAACACGAGAGTTTGTCCAGAGATCAGAGGTACAGAGCGGGTCGAGCAGCTGGGAGGGAAAGTTAGAGAGGACAGACTGAGACGGTTTGGACATCTGCAGAGGAGGGACAGTGGGTATATTGGTAGAAGGACATTAGAGACAAAGAGGAGACATGTGGATGCAGTTAGTTGGAGTGAGGACAGAGGACACAGAAGACAGATAAATGGAGGAGGACAACTCAGCCCCTGAAGAGGGAACAGCTGAGAGAAGAAGAATTATTAAAATAAAAAGGTTTGAAAGACTTTGAGTTAAAGCTCCATCTGGTTAAAACACATTTTCTACTTGCAGAATATGAAAACTACAGCATAAAGCGCCTTACAAACATTTTTTTTTAAGTTATTACGATTATAAGTTTGGACAGGACAGACTAGACAGAACTCAGATTTAATTTAGAGAATTTTTCATGCAGCAGGTAAAAACTGAAAAATCAATCTGTGGCTACTAATTCTGAGGAAATTAGGGCAATAATAAAATAAAACAAGAAGAACTGAGGAAACAGATGTAACAATTTGGAAAAACATGACATTTTACCCTTTAAAGCGTACTAAAAACCACAATAACTAAAGTAAAACTGAGCTTCAAAACTAAATCTTACTTTAAAAAACGGTAAGAAATCCTGATTGGACACAGTTATCAGACAGTAAACAGACCTAAAAAAGTAGTGATCTGCAAATTTAAGCTGTTTATTAACAAAGCAGCGTTTCAGAAGCTCGGCGTCGGAGCGCAATTCGTTCGGCAACAATTTCGATTTCGACCAATCAGGTGAGTTTAATGTAAAACAACTTGTCATATTACTTGAAAAAGCACCAAATATATCTCAACCATTGCTGCCGCTATTATTATTATTATATTTAGAATGTGCTGATCTTCTACAGTTGTTGTTTGAGTTGTTTACTTCAGGTACCTCAAAGTTATTCATACTTTCTGCCACAAGATGGCGCCAAAGAGGACTGTGTTGGAAAGCTTCAACTAATGAAACCTTTTCCAAAGCAAAGCTCCAGAAAAGCTTCATTTGCCCATCACTACTAAAAAGCAAAAAGTATAATAAACATAAATGTAAACATAGCCACTTTGAGTCCGGCTGATTCAATTTAAAGACAGATTTTGTAGTTTACAAAGACTTAAAATCTAAATAATTAAGAAGTTTGAGCTAATAGCAGTCAGGAAGCCCACATTTAGAATAATTTCAGTCATACTTACTGATTAGAAGTTGTGCAGAGGTGGAAAAACCCAGAAAAGGAGGCAGATTTATTACAGTTTTCCAAAGTAAAACTGAAGTGAGGCTGACTGGAGACGGACAGGTTAGACAAGCTGACTGGAATCAGGTGTGCTGGTTTGACCCGAGCCCCAGGAGCTCTGCTGCCCCCTAGTGTCCGAACACTGTCAGCTCATGCTCTGCAACATAAAAGGTTCAAAAGTGTTTCCTGTTTCATGAATCATGCTTCAGTCGTTGTGATTTGTAGGATGTTGTTGTTTGTTTGTTTGTTTGTTTTCCGCTCACTTCCGGTCGTTTCCCCCCCGGGGCAGGGAGAACTCGGGACAGTTTATCCTTCAAGGATGACGCTACGAAGGATCTACAGCTTAACTATTTATTCGAACGAGGCAGAGAGTTAGAACAAGGCCCAGCGCTGGGACGTCTTAAAGATGAAGCCGGAAGCAGAAGCCCCGAACAAAAGAAGTGTCCGCTCGTATAGATCCTTGGCTCCGCCCCTTAAAGAGGGCGGAGCACGGCGTCACGGGATTCTGGAGTTTTTGCTGATTCAAGCACGTGTTTCAGCCGGAGCAGCGGAACTTAATCTGTGAGCGTGCGGCAACAATAAACAGTCGATGAAGGCGGTCGACTTTAATTTTTCTTCATTACTCACCTTTACTTCAGGACATATTCAATATTCCCCACGTTCAGACGGAAAGGGTGAAACGAGCGCTGGAACCACATGGAATCATCTCCGGAATGAAGTCAAACCATCGGATCTTATTTCTTTGATTCTCTTCTGGTCATTTCTTCACAGTATGCAACGTGAATCCACTAATGTGCCACCGTCTTTAAGGTGTTTCGGTCTTTTTTCGACTTGTTTGACGCCGGGTTTTTTTTCCTGCTGCGGTTCGGCCATTCGTTCACGCGACCTCTGAGACCGAAGCCGTCCGAAGCCAGGCGTCAGAGGGATTTTCAGCCGTTTCAGAGGAAGCCGCCTACGTGTGAAAGCGCCGCGGTCGGCAGCCGTTCTGTACGAGCAGATTCCCCCCGTCTGCGCCACTCGTCCTTTTCGAACACGCGGCAGAACCGCCACCTCCGCTGTCGAGTCCAAACAAACCCACCATTTTGGATGGAGCTGTTCAGACGCTCCGGACCGCACGAGCGCCTCGTCGAAAGCCCGGCGTCAGCGTTGCCAGATATGCGATATTTCCCCTTTTTGCACGACAGTTTTAAGGTCAAGTCCCCCACCCCCCTCTGAGGCAGCTCACCGCTCTCAGCACATACGACAGTTTGAGTCGAAATACAATCATTTTAAAGCGACGGTACGATAGTTCGCTATTTTCTGCCGAGTATGGAACCTACAGCTTCAATGAGAACAGCCGTATCTATGGAAACGCAGTTTTATCTTGTTGCTTTGCCTCAATAAACACTAAGATGGCTCTTGTGTAAACAGGGCGTGGCCAAGTCCCCCTTTTGCAAATGACATCTTGACCTCAGTGGGTTTAAATAAAGGAAAATATATATAAATGAAAACGCTAGCGAGACGCCGGTCCATCACAGGGACGCCCAGGGACGAACGAGACAAACGAGTAACCAATGAACCCAACGTGCACGTTTCTGCGAGAGAAACACGAAGGCACTCCATTACGCAACACGTTTAGCGAACAGACGGATCCTCAGTCGGCGCCAACGTTGATCAAACCTGCGGTGGTTCTGAAGCAACAGAACCCAACAACCAAAACGCTTCACGTCCCCGTCTTTAAAGGCGTTTCTCGTCTCCGACAGGTCGGGTTTTGTATTGCGGTCCTTAAACGCTCAGGAAGAACGACATCACAGGGACGTGTTTTCACAAAGGGCCCCTTCAGATGATGTGACTCCCCATGCAGATTTCGACGAATCGCGACGCCGAGCTGCTCTTTAAACCGCGGGAGCCGACTGAAGTTCAGAGCGTCAACGTCTCTCTCTCTCTCTCCTCGGAGACGAGCAGCAAACGCCCCCGTCTGTTCCCTTCCCCCGAAACCAAACGCCGACGTGTTTGCCGTTTTGCCTCTTTTGTGTTTTTCAGGGAAACGTGGCTGTTTACCGTTTGATTGTCGGTAAAACACGTCGGGTCTGTTTGAAAGCTCACGTTTGTGTGCTTTTCGAACATATTTGTTTTGTCTACATTTCTTACATTTCTTTTAAGAAACGGTTCATTGTCATGACCTTTCGAGGGCGCCGGAAACTCGAGCCAAAATTTTCCTAAATTACCAACATCGGGTACTGGGGCTATCACTAAAAAAACACATCAAAGTCTACTAAACTTTACGTGTCGGGAGACAAATCGAAAATGAAACTCCTAAAGGAATCACTCGGCGTACAACTGATTCAAGATGGCTGCCACAGCTAATCAACCTTAGACCTCAAGTTTCACAGATATTGAGCTAAACGTTGGCGTCGCAGTGGCTCGCAGAGTCGTCTGAGCACGAGATCTACGAAACCCTCTACGGGGGTTTGACCCAAAAAAAAAAAAAAAGGCTACAGATTCGTCAATTCCCCAACCAAAGATGGCCTCCGTTTCAAACTTTACGGTTCCGCAGAACAACAGAGTGAAACACGGTGGATAGAATAGAGTCAGTTTATAGAATTTACATGAAAAATAAAAGCTCAAACTGCAGTGTGACTCAGTCAAACCAGTTCTTTACATGGTTTTTTTGTTGTTGTTGTTGTTTTTACAGTGTTTAACAGGAGCACAACAGTGACAGTATAGACAACAATACATTGGTCATATTTGTTAAGAGTATTACATGATACAGTCAGGTGATGGTTCGAAGGTGTAGATCTTATATCCACAGAAACTCCTCAGAAGACATGTTTTGTTTTTTTTTGCTCTTGGGAAAAACTCAGATCACAACCCAAACTGGTCTCTTCCCCACCCCCTGCCCCGCCCCGCTACAAACGGATCGCTTTTTTTGTGTGCGTGTGTCGTTATGCTGCAGACGGCCGCGAATGTAAAACGCTCTGAGTCTAACGGTGGGGGGGGGGGAGCAGCCAGAAGCGCGAGCGACACATTCGGTCACCGTCACAGGGAAAAAAAAACCTGAAGAGATCGGCGACGCCGTCATGCCGCAGTCTGATCTGGAAACTAAACAAGCGGCGCCATCAGAGACGCGACTTCTTCCTGACGGTTAAACACATCTGGTTCGATATCACTGACAGGAATATATGTGTGTGTGTGTGTGCGTGTGCAGGTGCGCCCTAGGCTTAAGTGGCTTCTCTTGCTGCCATCTAGTGGACAAAAGCTGCGTTCGCCCGAATGAACCAAGAACGTTACAAAAAACATTCAGCTTGGATTAAAACCACACCCCACCATTCCACGTAGGCCCCGTTTATATTCCGCTTCACGGCACGGATCACGCCACTGCGCGGCTTTTATCTGCCGTAAGGAACCTACGTAAGGTTTTCCCTGCGATCTGGTTTTTTTTTTTTCTCTCCTTGCGGCGACACCTGAACGCATTAGCTGAAATCCTGAGCAAAAAACATGGGCAACGTGGATTTAAAAAAACAAAAACAAAAAAAAAGGCAACTTAGCGGGACGATTCGATGCTTTCAAAGCGCGTCTGTGTTAAAGGGACAGTTCAGGTCTTTTGAAGCGAGGTTCTGTGGTCAGGCCGTCTAAAAACAGCTCCAGTCTTTAACGTTCTGGAGTCCAAGCGAATGCCATTTATTTCACCACCTTTTAAATCGCCACCAATTTCACATTCCACCATTATTTCTGCAGAAATATAACGATATTTCCCCCAAAAGTGCTACAGCTAGCTGTTGCTGCTGGTATTTGCACTTATAGAAAGGGCTTGGTGATCCGTGGATTAGCTGTTAGCTCGTCAATCTGGTTCCGAATTAAACCTATTTCTCCAAACCGGGGTCATTTAGAGATCCGAAGACGAGTTTTCGACAAAACCTCCCTCAACGATCTAAACCCGAACTACCCCTTTAAGACGAAGTGCGAGCTGATGAGGAGTTTGTGGATTAATACGACTAAAATAAGACGCCGTGTCGGCTACTTTACGGCTGTGATTGAAACATGCAAGCAGACGCGATGTCCGCGGTGAGACGTCGTGGGCACAGAATTCACCCGGAGCCCCCCCCCAGGTGACGAAACGGCATGTCAATATCTGATAACACCAAGTGTTGAACACCTGCTTCAACGTAAGGTAACGACAAAATAAATACCCAAACCATCCGGCTCGCTAGGAGCTAATTAAAACTTCCCCCCAAATAAAGAAAATTCTAATCCAAAAAAAAATTTGAGAATAAATAAAAAAAAGGTACATTTTACAAAGGCATTCGTGTTTAACAATCTCAACTCATTGCTCAAGTATGAAGACGATACAAAAGCAGCAAAATTTTACAGACGGAAATGAACCCCCGGAGGGACGGTTCTCACTCGGAAACGTGCTACGTTGACCGATTTTAGGCCCCGTTCACATTACTGGGAATGTTTTTTAAATAAATAAATAAATAAGTAAATACAGAGATTCTTCTGCTGAGTTCGCGCCTCCTGTTCACACAGTTTTAGGGCGAGAAAAATGAAAATATTTGTAAAAAAATGCTTTCAAAAGTGAGGATTTTTTTTAAAAAAAACATTACGTAGCAGCATCGCTCTGCACCCTAGAAGCAAACAAAAATGGCAGCAGAGAAAGCTTCCTAACGAGCCCTAATCTCAGCTCCGTTGCTCGTTTCGAGGTTTTATTTGAAAACGATGATCTCAACTACGCAGCGGAGATTTGCTGTAAACTGTAAACTTACTCACCCCCGAGTCCTGCAGCCGAAAAAAACCCTCGACTGAAACGAGACGTGTGCTGCTGCTACGTCTGCTAGCCGGGAATCTTTATCCTCCTTCCAATGGATGGATCCGAAGCTGAGCTCACGCCTGACTGTGGTTTCAGCTCTATAATCCTTTCAAAATAAACTGTAGTTTACAGGTGTTTATAAATAACTCGGTCACTGACAACATTACTCTAATTCACTCGTGTCAAACTCAAGGCCCGCGGGCCAGATCCGGCCCTCTGTAACATTTAATTCGGCCCTCCAGTCTGGTTCAGATCGAGTCTCTGATTCTTATTTTGCTTTAAAAAACTGAGCCTAATTAGTGAAGTTTTCTCTTGACAGTGACTCAGAAGCCAACAATATATAGTTTTAATTTCTGTATGATCAGGTTTTTGTTGATGGCTTTTTTAAAAAATCTGTTTTAATGTTAAAAAATTCATTTAAAAGCTGAGTGAGGCGTAAGAAATGACTGCTAATGTTGAGCTTTTTGAAGTTTGATCTATTTGTCTGTGTTCATTAAAGTCTGTTTGCTCTAAATTCTGTATAATCTGTAACTGGGAAAAGGTCATTGATATTTCTATATGAATGATTTGACATAATACATCTAAAACTGAGGTTAATTTATGTCATTTTTAATAAATATTGATCGTGATCGGCCCTTGGCTAGGACCAAATTTTTAATTTTGGCCCCCTTGTGTCACTGGGTTTGACACCCCTGCTCTAATTCATCCATAAAATTCATTCATAAAACATTTAAACTTTAAATGTTTGAAACTCACAGCCCAACATTTTTGTAAAAATACGTGTACGGACAAAAAAATAAATATCCGCTGCAGTGTAAACGGGGCCTTAATCGCACGTGATGAGCAAAAACAACCTCCTAAAGCCACACATGAGTTTACAGACAAATGAGTACAGCAGCGTGGCGAGTGCGTCATTATATTTGTGGACAATCATGGAGACAATCTTAACCACGGGTCGAAGATACTGAAGAAGTGAATAATTGTGTAAAAATAACTGTCCTCGATGTCACACGTCCGGTCCCGGTCCGGTCCCCCCGCTGCCGTCACTCGTCTTGTGCCCGTTTGGGTTCGATGTCCCCAAAAAGCTACAGAAGAACCCAGATTCGGAGCTCGCGAATGTGTGTCAGAGCGAGTTTCGTGTCCTCTACGTCGAACCAGGCCGGCGGTTATGCTCCACTTCTATTTTTTTTTTTTTTTTTTTAATCCAGAGCGTCCGTCTCCCCCCCAGCTCGGTTCTGTCTCCGCTGAAGTCGGACGGATTGGTTTGGTCCACATGTCCGCTCCTCGGATGACTGGTTTTATTTATATTTTCTTAACTTTCTAAACGTGAATGTGCTTCTTCTTCTTTTTTTTAAAAAAAAAAAGGACGCAGGGAGAGCAGGAAGGAGGCAGTGGGGAAATTGGCTGAATAATTTTTTTTTTGGTCGGGACGGTTCAGAAAAGCTCGTCTAACTAATGTCTCTCACTACTGCAGCGGGTTCGGTGTGCTTTTTTTTTTGTTTTTTTTTGGAAGGTAAAACACAAACACAGATGGCCGAGCGCGCAAACTGCCCTTCCTGGACTTGGATTTCCAGGAACAAAGTAGGACAAACCTCCGAATCCCTGAGGATTCCTGTCTGTGACCTTGTCTTTATGTTTTTATTTTTAAATGTTGAATCTTCACGGCTCACTACTGTTCGGCAGAGAATGCGGCTATAATTAGCGATGTTACTAGCAGCGTGTTTCCATGCATTTCTATGCCTGCAAACCTCTAACACGTTTTACATTCAGGCAATAATTTTGAGCGCACTTTTATTTTTGTTGTTGTTGACGGTTATCCTTCAGATCCAGAAGGTAGCAGCTTGGCACAACCTGACCGAAGCCATTCTTTTATCTTTATTTATTTTTTTCCGGGAAACGATCGCCGCCGCCATCGAGTGGGAGTCGTTTTAATACCCCATCTGCACCGAAGATAAAAAGCCGTTATAAGTCAGGAATGCCCCGCTAGGCTCGACAGCTCGATCGTTACTTCACACGCAGTCCGACATTTTGGACACAAAAGAGACGAAAGTGGTAAATTTTTCACCTCTTTGATAAAAGTTTATACTAATATCAGGAGAAAAGGTTCAGTTATTGGTTTTATTACCTACTTTACAGACCTACCACTGCTGATGTAACTCGTAGAAATGAACATCTTCTGATTTATTTCTATTTGCAGGCTCGTCTTATCGAACGACAGGCTGTTCAGATCTTGTTTTTTTAAAGAGGGTAAAGATCTCATTCAGAGTGTTGATGTGTCTGGTTTTATTAAATGTGATCTTTAAGGGGAAAACCTAACCCACCAGGTGATGTGATACAAGGAGTAAAGCAAGGTGAAATCAGTCCACAGACTCTCCTGGACGTCGTCACAAACTTTCCAGCTTCAGCAGCAGAAGCCAAACTACCAATGATTTAAGATCCAAACCTTGAGCCAAAAAAGTCTTAATTATATTATTTTGTTTAGTTCATGGATACTTTTTTTACTCAGAGTAAAAATATTGATAAAATATGACATTACAAGGAACTTTTAAGATGTAATTTGATTTCTGGAGATTATCTGAAGACCCTCGGTTTGTCTTTCATGGCCCACAGTGGAGCCCTGACCCTGAATTTGGGAACCACTGCTTTATTGGATACTCGTGGCTTCATTTTTATTTTAAATTTTTATGAGAAAAGCCGAGAAGGAAGGACATAAAAGACAAACTCAGCGGTGAATTGAACATGTTCTGACTGAAAAGGTTTCACTCGGAGGGATGGAATGGTTCATAAAACCTATGGTTGGGTTCGGTTTTTGTTTTCTATTTGCTTTGTTCTGTTTTTTTTAAATACTTTTTAACCACTCAGGAAGTAGCATGCATTATTACTAAATAATCCAGCATTTGGACTTTATTTGCATCTTGGGTTGAAGCTGAGGGTTTTTTTTGACAATAGATGAAGAAAAGTTGTTTATTTTAAAATGCTTTTCATTTATTTCTCAAAAAAGAAACTGTCTTAATTTTACGCTCAGAAGATAAACAGTTCTTCGATGTCAAACCTGAACAGAAGAAGTCTTCTCGGCTCTTGAACGCAGGAGTTCCTGCCTCCTGATTAACATTTAAAATGAATATTTATCAAAATGTTAACTTTGCTTTGGTTCTACAAAACTGAGGACAAAAAGGGAATATCTCAATTTTCTGACTCATGTGTTTTATGAGAACAAGTGAAGGTCTTCCTTTTGTAAAATAAGAGTTAAATTAATTAAAATTCACACTATATTTTATAATTATTACATTATTTGTCAAATTATCGTAATTGTTTTTAACTCGACTCACCTATGATGATGTGGATCAACACCTTAGAATCCTATCTGCTGTTTTGTTGATTCTTCCTCTTTTATTACGCTGCTTCAACACGGAGTTAACAGGCTTAAGATGAGGACACACTACATGTTTTGGGTTTTTTTTTGCCAGATTTTACCCACAATTCCCAGCTAGGCAAAGTCTGCACCAGTTGGGGACAGTCGACGAGGCTAGTTTGAATTTCCGCAGCCGAATCAGGTTGCAGATAGCCAAGGACTAAGAGAGGGTGGGACACAGGAAGTAGCTTACCCTTAAATCTGTCGCCCTCGTTAGAGTTTGACGCGTTCAGCTGGTTCGTGCGGTCTCTGATTCCCCCGTCGGGCGCAGCTGTTAAGCGTGTGACCCCTGAACCCGGCCTGTTTAGCTTTGGGAACGTCATTAAAATGTTTGACTGTTGAGGGAAAAACCCACATTCGGATTATTTAAAGTTTTATGAACCGCTCCATCCCTGTTTTCCTGCGAGCGGAGGGGGCGTGTGGGGAAACGGGAGTCCGGGAGACGTGATAAAAAGAGCGGAGTGTAGAAGATCGCTAGAGATCAGAGAGCTAACAGAGGAAGCGATCGCTCCACGATTTATGAACTTTTTTTTTTTCTCTACTATCAGCTCCATAACAGTAATGGACGGAGCGGTCGGGAAGCTAATGGAGGAAGAAGTAAGACGGCGTGACGAGACGAGGAGGAAAATCGATGCCTCTCCTCCTTTGTTGGCACAGCACAGATGATGGAATGATCAGGTGCTGTTCGAGTCGTCCTGATTCTGTTCTGTTGCTTTTTGGAGAATCTGGATTATTAGTAAACTGGAAATCTGTTTTTATTATTATCACATTTGTTTACCTCTTCTTTTTGAATTAATGTTTTTAGGTTTGCGTCGATGCGTTTTAATCTACGGCTTCAACCCTTCGAACGCCCGTTTAGTCTCGATGTGTTGTAAAAAAGAAAACGCGTGTACCCTGTACCTCTCAGCTGGTTCAGTGTCTCTCCGCTGCTCTCCAAGCTGCTATCTTTAGACTTGTTAGCTCTCTCACTTCAACTCCTCCTGCATAGATATATCTGGAAACACACATCCCTAAGTTTTCTCCATCCGATCTGTGTGCAGCTGCACTCACTTGGTCTTATTCTGCGACTGCTCTCTCCAGCAGCTCTCTGCCTCTGAACTCGTGGGTTTGCCGCGTGTGTTCATTTGTTTTATCCTTCACCTGTTTCCCTCCTGCCTTCCATCGCGGCCCTGACAGATCCTCTCTGCTCTGACTCGTTCCTGTGTGCTCTGTGCGGGGTTTTTTTTCCTTCCCCTGACGGCTTCGTTTTTCCTCCCTCTCACATGTCGTCGCCGGCGTGGCAGCTCTCCTCCCCGTGTATGATGAGGACGGGGAAGAAAAACGCGTCCTGGTAGGACGGGGGACGATCCCTGCCGCCCTCCCTCACCTCTCCTGCCCCTGCGCTCTCCTGCTCTGCCTCCTCGTCCCTCTCTCCTCTCCTGCCTTCCCTCCTCCTGACCTCCTCCTCTTCCTCGTCGTCCTCTCCTTCAAGCACCCCTCTGGTCTCCTCGTTATTCTGTCTCGAGCCTAACCCCAGGAAGCCTCCGCTCCCGCCTCCTCCTCCTCCGCTGCTGCTCCCTCCTCCCCCTCCGCTCCCCCCTCCGTCCTCCCTGCTGCCTCCCAGTCCTCCTCCCATGCTCCTTGAATGAAACAAGCTGTTTTGGCGTCCGCCTCCGAGTCTCCCCAGAGAGAATCCACTCCGACTGAGCACCAGTCGTCCTCCGATGCCGCCGCCACCACCGCCGCCTCCTCCCGGCCCAGCCGCTCTGATCCCAGCCACAGTAGCATTCAGGAGGGCCGTGGTTCCCATCGGGGCCCTCAATCTGGAGGGAAGGCTGGAGCTCGACGTGGTCCGCCGGCACCTGGGGCAGCTCTGCAGGAGGTAAGCGGAGTTGAAGACGACAGGAAGAGCCAGGGGAGGCGGGTGGGAGCCCTGGGTCGGGGTGACGCCCGGAGGCCCGGAGATGGGCGTGGAGGCCGTAGGGTTTGTTCCTCCACTTATGTCCAAGTCCATGAGGAGGGCCTCGGAGTAACTCGGGACCATTTGTTGGTTACAGCAAATGTGCCACTCCAGCTCCGTCATGTCCACCGTGTTGACGCGAGAGATGGCCCTGTAGCTCGTCCCGTTCAGGCCAATTCCCATCCCGATCCCTCCGGGATGGATTCCATTCTCAGTCCCGCCTTCGACCCCGTCGCCTCTCCCTCCGCCGTGCACGCCTCCGCCAACTCCTCCCCCGCCAACGTCCTCGTCCTCCCCGAACAGCTTCTCCACGTGGTAGTGGACGTACGCCGTGCGGTACTCCGACACCACCCGCAGCGGCCACGACAGCAGGAAAGCGGAGGCCAGCCAGAAGACCCGGTGCCTGGAAAACCACGGCTGATGGGCCGGATCGTGGAATGCCAGGATGTGCTCCCGGAAATCCACGTTCTTCAGGTGCATGCCCTCCCTGGCCTCCATGTAGTCGTCGAGCCCCTCGTTCTCCCCGAAGAAGCGCGCTCGCTTGCAGTCACAGAGAAGGAAACAGATTTAGAGTAATTTGTTAAATAATAATCCTTACCAACTGCCGCCTGTCGCCAAAAGGTGGGCGATTATGTGTCTACGTGTGTTAGTTTGTCTGTTTGTTAGCAAAATATATCAAACTTTTAAACGAACTTTAATGAAAGTTCCAGAAAGTAATTATTGGAGGTATATGTTTGTTTCAATTTTGAAGTCAGCTCGATTCAAGATGGCCACCGCAGCTTACCAATCTTAGCAAACACAAAAATATCTATATATAGAGCTAAAATTTTGGGTGGTGGTAGGTAGTTAGGAGTGTTTCACGCCACATACTGAATATTTTGATCAAAGCAGCTGAAACTCATCATTTCACAACATAAAATGATCTTTGGCATGAAAGGAACCTTAAGCCTTTGACTTCATCTTAGAAGTTATGTTCTTATTTTTATTTATGGTTGTTCTCAACTAATAATAGAAGGAAGCATTAAGATTAGATCGGCGCTCTCTCTGCTCCGTCTTACCTGGGTGAGGTAGGCTGCTTCGGCACGAGCGCTGGAGAAGCTAAAACACGCAAAAGGAAAAAAAAGTGTTCCAACACGAAGACTTTTAGGATCAAGTTGGACTCCAAGTCGAGCAGCTTCAGAGCCGATTGTCGAATGCGACGTACCTGAAACACTTCGTGAAGCGAAGGCGAACGGCAGGGTGCCGCTCCAGGTCCAGCAGCTGCTTCGACACGTCTTTGACGCCGTAGCGAGCGTAGTCGAACTCCGAGCTGGAGGCGTGGGTGTTCACCCGCTCGTGGTAGACCTGAACAGGGGGGGTTTACAGGTTTACAGTGCAGCTTTTAAATGACAGAAAAGCAACGATGAAAGGAAGAGGAGGAGTGTGTGTCACCTGTGTTGTTGTGTACGCGTCTCCGTTGCGATATCTCGTCACTTGCCTGGTCCTCCTCACGTAGTGATAACTGATGGCCTTCCACCAAATACAGGGAGTGGCCTGCTGAAGCCTCTGCACGCGCTCGTACACTTCCTGACAAATGGATTAGCGCCGACTTAGTTGATAATGCACATTAAAGGGATAGTTCAGACGTTCCGAAGCGGGGTTATCTGAACAGGCTGCCTTAAAGTGTCAGGGGATTGCAAAACAAGCACACACAATGAGGTGGGTATTGTCTGAATATAGTCAAGTGTGCAAAACGGGCTCTGCAAAATACATCGTAATGATTTCTGTTTTTGTGGCAGAAGCAGATTAGCACCTTAATAGACGATATTAATAATAGAGCTGGACAAAGACCAAAAAGCTTTGTTGGCCGGGTCATTTTCAGTTGATTGGGCAATCACTTTCCTCACAAAAACATAGGAGAATTTAAAAATAACCTCCTTTCCTTGTGAAATATCAAAGCTTTTAATAAACCCCATTAAACTGGGGTTATGTCTGGGTTTGGGAGATACCTGGAATTCAGCGTGAGCCAGCGTGGCCGTCTTGGAGAAGCAGTGCCAGCACTCCACCAGGTAAACCACATACAGCATGGCCAGGAAGGCCAGCGGGATGTAGACGTAACCGCTGGAGCACGGGCTCTCCAGGTGCAGGATGTCGTTGTAGTAGGCCGCCGACGTGGCGCCGTCGTCCGTGCCGAGGGGCACGGAGGAGGAGGAGGAGCCGAGGACGGGCACGCGGCAGAGAGCGCACCAAGCCAGCGTGGCGAAGCAGCCGTACATGAGGAGGGTCAGGAGGAGGCACTTCCAGTGGGACTCCCGGCAAAGAGAGGAGGCCAGAGACTGCTGGACCGGCCTTTGCTGCAGAGGCACGACAAACAGGAGGAGGAAACAAATGTTAACACAAAGGCATTTATTGATGTTTCGCTCCTTATAACCTGTGATATTCTCTATGTACAGTGCTGTGCAAAAGCTGTAGGCAGGTGCTGAAGGAAAAAAAAGCGGTAAAGTAAGAATGTTTTCACGATTAGAAGTTCTTCTTCTGCGGAAGTTTCTGACTCAGATCTTTCAGTATCTTCATGTAACCCCTGACGCACTGAATGGTGCTGAGATCAGGGCTCCGTGTCGGACAAATCACCTCCGAGACTGAATGACACCGACTTTATTTTACTTTAGAATTAGACAAGGGACTCACGGGGAGATTTATTTGGACAATGAGGCCTAGTCCACACGTAGCCAGATATCTGGTAAACCGAATAGTTTGTTATGCGATTTCATCCACACGTATCCTCCGTTTAATAGCACTAAAAACGACTGATAATGAAACGTCCGGCCAAAGTGAAGATTTGGGAAATTCTCCTTTTTTGTGTTTGCTTGTGGACGTTAGTAACCGGAGATTTAAAGGTCCGTGCATTGTAGTCTGCGACAAGTAATTGTTATTGTTTGACCGCGCAGTAAAGGGAAAATGTCTGCTATCAGACAGGGGCTGATTTTTACACTCGGTTCGGACGCTTTTTGCCTCTTTGTTCTTACAAACCCAACGGCTGCAACACGTCGAATTGCAACAGTAGAAGGAGCGCTTGGAGGGCAGCGGTTTGACACCAGCTGTTCCTTCCCGATACGGACGCAGAACGCCGCCACCATTCAACGTCGTCGGTTTTGGATCAGCGATCATAAATGATGATGATTTGAACATGCCACCCCTTGTGGATTTAGCATGTTTAAAACAACGCTCAGTGGTGAAATTCAGCTGTTTTTTTGTGGATGAACACTTTATTCTTTAAACCGACCCCGTGTGGATGGCGTCATTTCTTCAAACGCTCTTGTAATCTGGACCTCTATCTGGGAGCAACAACAGCACTTATATTTCCCTGGTCTCTCTGCAGCAGTAATAAGACAACATTACGCTCTCAGACGGTGTTTTCGTGACACTGGTAGACATGCTGACGATAACAACGCGTCTGTGTGACGGTGTGGCGTTCGGCTAACCAAACCATGAATTGCTGTTTGCAAGTTTCAGCTCTTCCTCGAACAAACTGTCTTCTAGTTCAACCATTTCATGCATCAGTCCAGAACATCTGCTGCTCTTTTCCTGCACCAGAGTTCTTCTGTTTTCAAGGAAAGTTTTGGTACCGGTCTTTGTTTCCATTTTAAAGGTTTGGCTTTTAGTTTTTTTTTAGGGTTTTCTTGTTTTGCTTCTTTCCCCTTAGTCTTGTCTACCCACTGTCTATCTTAAGTCACGTTCATGCTCGATTTAAAAGTCCTGAGCTTCACGTCCATCTGCCTTCTGCCTCCTCATTTGCCAGCACTTGGGTTCTCTTCAGCCCTCCATCTACATTCATGACACTTTTGGCCGTCATGTCTGGACAGTAGTTGGGTGTGTTTGGGTCTCAAAGTAAGCCACTAACGTTTTGCTAAATTTCTTGAACTGACCGGTGAATCTACGATCCCCAACGTTGCCAGATTTTTACGCTTTTTTGAAGAATCTGAACGGCATAAAGCTGAAACCCCTGTCTGCTCTGAGATCTCTGCCTGGCAGAGACCTCGCTGATGCGGTGTAACATGAAACTATCAAACCACAACCCCACCTCGGAGGCAGTTTTATTGTTCCATGGCCAGTTTTAAGCCTCATGGAGCTGTTTCTGTTAATGGTTTAACCTGTATATAAAAATGACAATCATCATCGTCGTCTGGTTGGTGTAACTGGTTACTAAAACCTGAATTTGTGACTTTGTGCAAGTGCACCTGTGACAGTGGTGTCCAGTCCTGGTCCAGGAGGACCGTTATCCTGCAGGTTTTAGATGTTTCCCTGCTCTTCAGCAGATCTTCAAGCTCTGCAGAAGCCTGTTAATCACTCAGTCACTCAGATCTGGTGAGTCACAGCAGAGAAACATCTAACACCTGCAGGACAGTGGCCCCTCCAGGACCAGGACTGGACACCACTGATCTATAACTGAGGTTGCTTTGATTGCAAAATGTGGTCACTAAGCTTGGACCGATTACTGGTTTCAAACTGTAACACTGTGGTAAAAAGTCCTGGTGACAAAAACCACCTTTCTTTTTAATTTTTTGTCACATCGTTACTACAGCTGAGATGGCTAAAAATGAGAAGACAAAGATGATGACAGTAGTAACAATATTTGCATTTCTGATTTTAAATAAAAGCAAAGAAATCTGGTTTTAACATTGTTGTTTTTCCATACAGGAATACAGTCAAACCGTGGCATTTTTGTTGCAAGTGGTCACGGCAAATACCGATTTCATTTTTCCTCTAATCCGCTCACTTTGCATATTTTCTGATAAAAAAAAAATTAAAAAAAATCAACCGAGCCTTCTTCTTTCACACCTGCCCCGTTTAGTCCTTTTAAGCGCGCTAAAACGTTTGGCAAATCTCGCCGGGGGAAAAAAAAAAAAATGTGATAAATAATAAAGCGAGTGTTCGTATCTAACCGCGTCTTGACGGGCGGAAAAGATTTCAGGTGTCCGTCAAAGAAGACACACAGATCTGATGTACCGCCCCCCAAAAGACCCTTCTCTGGTAAAGTATTAATAACTTTCCTGTTTGGTAAACAGTGTCATGTTTCCGAGCGAGAGCGGAGGCCGGGGTCTCGACCAGAGGGGAAGGCATTACGCCGCCCCGGCGTACCCGTCTTCGGTAAGTGCTGCACATTAGACACACGCGCGCTGTTTACGCTGCTCTCTAAGTGCACACAGCTTCACTTCCACTGTGAAGACATCACATTACAGTGCACTCAAACACACACACACACAAGCTGGGCTAATGTGACTTTTCTTCTCTCAATCCATACTCGAGCCACCACGCACGTTCGCAGCATTGTAATGCAGCCAGCAGGAGAACATGTGAATAATTTAGATGGGAACGATGCTTCTAGAGCGTTCTCCGGCACAACCGACTCGGCTCCGACATCAGCGGCACGTTGGTGCTGATGCAATTTTTTTTTTTTGCATGCGTGGTGAACGAAGGGGAGGGAGGGAGGGACCGGCGGCGTGTGCTGCGAAAAAAAACAAAAACCAGAAGCTTGTGTGTTTTGTTTAGAAACAGGGGGAAAAACGTGCAGCTGGCTCGTGCTCCGTGTCCCGTGAGGAGTTCGGGCTGAAAGTCACGAAGCAAAAAGAAAACGAAAAAGATGATGAGAAAGGAGGATAAAAGAAATTTAAATAAATAAATATAACACAGATGGGATGACACCAGTGTCCTTCGCTCCTCTCAGTCAAGTCTGCCAGTCCCGTCAGCACATCTCTCCCTCCATTTATCTCCCCCCCTCCCCCCTCGGTCATTACCACTCTTTATTCTTCCTCTCTCGTGCACTCTCATCTTCCTCTCAGTGCAGCACCGTGGAGCCACAATATGATATTTGCTGGGAAATGGGACTGGCTGCACTCACACGGAGCCTCTGCCTCCCCTCGTCTGTTTTTTTTCTAATAACTGGCACGTCGAGGGTGGAGTGACGCAGAATGAAGGACGCCGTTTTCAGCCCTTTGTCACTCGAAGAACAACCCCCCCTTCCCCCCACAAAATAAACAACAACCAACTGCTGATTTTAGGATCCCAAAAAAAAATCAAGTTTAAACAGCAGCGTCAATTTCAAATCATGTTTCTTCTTCTGTAAGTGCCTCCTCTCTTCAGATGCAATCTGCTTCTTCTCCAACCCCCCCCCCCCCCCTCTCTCGTTGCCTCTCCACCCCACACCTCCTCTCGTGCATCCTCTTTAGGTCCGTCTTTAAGTGGATTGATCGAGTTAAAAGTGCAGGGGCGAAGAGAAGAGTGAAGGGAGGTGAGGAGGACGAGTCGTGAACTCCACGGATGCAACGCACGAAAGGAAACAAAAACGAGACAGAGGGGAGAGAATCAAGAAAAGGCAAAAAAAAGGAAATAAAAATGGTGACAGACTACACCTAACTCCAGGGAATCTCACTTCTTTTCTTTTTTTTTTATTATTATTATTATTATTATTATTGCTGACTCAAAGCACTCCTCCAGTATTTTTCATAGTGGCTTTTGCAAATAAATGGTGCAAGAAGGAAAGAATGTTGTTGCAACAACGACGACGACAACAAAAAAAAAAAAGGACCTGCGAGGGGTTTGGTTCGACAATTTCAGCAGCGAGGCAGGCAGAAAATAAATAATAAAAAATCAGCCCCAAGACTGGAGTCAAATTCATCCTGTATGCACTTATTGTGCCAGCTCTCTTCGAGAAAGAAGACACGGCACAAAACGACGGAGCCTGGAGGCAAACCGAGCCGCAGAACCGCCGCAGAACCGCCGACCTTACAGGAGGTCACGCTCCGGGGCCGCGTGGCGTACAGGGAGTACAAGAGACATTCCAGTTGTTTGTCGGGCCACAGCGGCTTCGCGCGAGGCCGGCTCTTCGGAGACAAAGGGACCGGGGGCCTGTTTTTTAACAACGTCATCGCTAAACTTTGAGCCACTTTGTCGCTTCGAAGCAAAAAGTGGCTTGAAAACGAGAGGAAGATTCCTGCCAGTGCACTTTTAGTTGCTGCTGTCAGAAATGAGTCGACATAAAAAGTTCCAAACCTGGAAGACATATTTTACATCTGGCCCAGCGGTTGGCGACAGGACGGCATTCATGTCCTGGAGTTCGTTAACACCGGGACTTTTCTTTGCATGCTCCTGGGAAACTGTGGCTCGATTTATAGCTGAACGTTTGGGCGACACTCGTGCAATCAACGCTACGATTTCCAAGTGGAAAAATGTGCAATTTTGTGCCTCTAATTGGAGCTCCTGAATTAGCAGACAGCCTTAAACGGTGGTGGATGATGCAGAGAGATGTTCAAAGACAGTTCGGGACATTATTATTCTCAATTTTGAACGCTTTCGGTGACAAACTTGACTGCTTGGACTTTGACGTGTTCTTGAGGAAATTACTCCCGGCTCCTCGTGTTTACCTGAAGCTCGTAACCAACTGGATGTTTTAAAAAAATCTTTTTATAGCTAGTTTCTATTGCCAAAAAAACAACCCCTGCTTTTAAAAAAAGACGTTATTTTTGTTGAGCCTCCTGCGTCAAGCTCTCAGCCTCTTCGACATCATCATTATTAAAAACTACAGCTCGGTCTCAGGAGCATTAGCCGCCTTTTTGCCTTTAAGCTGAACGTTCGGACCAATCGAGACACGGGCCGATACGTCACCCGGTGCAATTTCTGCAAACGTCGTGGAAACAGCCCACAGCGGTCCAGCGCAAATCCTTAACTTCAGGTTGAGACAAACATCACAAACACTCTACAAGCTGCTGCTTGGCTTTTGAACATCTTGAGCAAAACAGCTCTACTAACCCGGGGCTTTTTATATCTTTTTTTTATTTATTTTATTAACTCCATTTGCATCAGCCGCATTCGGTTTTGAATGCGGATTTTATAACAAAACTCGGCAACATGTTAGGCCCATAAGGAGCTCTGCTTGGTCGTATTTGAACATTTCCTCTCAGCTCACGTGTACACTGTAAAAATTGAAAGTACCTGTGCACCGAGCAGATTATCTCCACACATCCCTTTGTGTATAAAGCGCCTAATAGATTTGCTCTCTCCCACTCAGGCTCTCAGCTCGAACTGATTCAGCTGGTTAGGTGTGACTGAAGCAGCTATAATTAGCAGTCCTGGTGTGTGTATGCGTGTGTGTGTGTGTGTGTGTGGGTGGCAAAATGAGGTGGGGAAGTGAGGAAAATGTGCCGCTGATGCCTGCAGAGCGCCGCTGTTAAAACGATTCGCCTTTCATCGAAACTGGATTGAGTCATTTGAGGATGTCAGGGTGTATCTATAACTGTGCTGCGATGGCAAATAAATTATTAGCATTTACTGTAGAGGTAATGTGTCATCATACGCTCGCAACGCTACCGCACATCAGTTCCGTCGTCCCTTACTGAGAGGACGGTTATCAGTGAGTCTCCTTTTCGTAAATGGAAGTCGATGAAAGCAGCAGCTACAGTTTAAACCAGTGAAACTCCTGCTGAGACGAATTCCCCAAGGTTTTCTTGGTGCTTGTCTACTGAGGACCATCTAACTATAATAATTATTAAAAAAAGAGCCTGCACGTACACGGGACTTGTGCAGAAAAGGCGAAGATTAATGCCGGATACCGAGACAGTAGCGGGGGGGGGGAAGTGAAGCTAAATTAAATCCAGTCGGTTGTGAAGATATTCAGACATTCACTCTGTAGATTTTGAAGCGCCTGAATCAGAAATGCAGCCTCGACTGTTTCCTCTTGGCACGGAGCTCAAACTCGACCACGTTGGATGGTTTCCCACATCTCAGCGGGGCTTTCACAGAACTGTGGTTATTCTCATTCTCTGTGGTTTCAGTTGATCCCCCTCTTTCTGCATCCTGGTCGTGCTGCAGAAGTCTTTCACTCAGGATTAGTCTGGAAGCATCCGTTTTTGTTTCATTTTTGCCTATCTGGACTCCACGGGCCAACGGGGAAAAAGAAAAACATCCCCGGAAATTGAGGCTCTCATCTAATGCCGGGCGATATGGAAAAAAAAAAAAAATCATATATCACAATTAAATACGTTTTCAGTTAATCTCTGAAAAATATGACAAAATAATACCATTGCTTACTTTCTTCAACCTTTACTTCGACGTTTAACTGAACTTTCACAAATGAGAGCTGCTGCGTTTTAGCTCAGCAACATTTATGCATTGAAAGACAACAGATGACTCCGTCACCTTCGGCTGGCTGGAGTTTTTCTTCTCGCAGCTTTTCCCGGCTCTTTTACAACTTGCCTGACCCTCGCACTATTTGGGGTCGTCGCGTATTCTTCTTTGTGGTTCTTCTTTAGGCGACAGAAGAGGTTCGTCGTGTTGGCGTCCGACGAGGAAACGGGTCTTGGAACTGGAACGGACTTCTTGAACCCAAAATGTAACCAAGTCGCAGACGTGCCGCCTCGTTTCGGTAAAAGTCCTCCTTCTTGGGCTGCCTGCGTAGCCGTCTCCACCCCGGGGACGACACTTCCTGCGTCTCCGTCTTTCAGGACTCAGGAGTTAAATGCCGTAAAGCAAATAGTTATTTGTTATTCTTATTTATCACTTCTATAAACTGAGTACGCAAAGTGACAACACTAATACAGTCATCGTAGCCTGCTTTATGAAATATTTGCATGAATAATTGATTAAATTATGTTAGAGACGATAGAAGACAAGCGGCACGATGGACACTTTTCCAGCGTCATTTCGCCCAGCACGACGCTCATCCACGTGTTCGATGACATCACTGTCGGCCATGTTGGTGCCTGGTTTACCTCCACGATCCCTGGCAGGATTGCATATCGCCCACAACTTTCCACAACACAGTTTACAAGTAGGATCACGTTATTATAAATGATGACGTTGCAGCCATTTTGGTCAAGGCTTGAAGGTAACGTCACGCTCGGAGCACGCGTTGGGAACGACTCTCAGCTACTACTATATGAAATTTTAAATTTCACTGCGCTGGAGCCATTTCTGTGTCGGCTACTGGCAAGTCGTGGCGAGCAGCTTAAATCTGATCGGCTCTGAAATTTACTCAGTTGCAGGAGAACGTCTATTGGAGGGCCACCGCGGTGGATCGGCTGTTAGTGCTGCGTTCTTGTAATCCTGAGGTTGCAGGTTCGAGTGCAGGCAGGAAGGGCGTCCGGCGTAAAATGATTGCCAAATCGTCTGCGTGAGTGCGAGTTTGCTCGCTGTGGCAAGCCTCTGAAGAAGGGAGCGGCCGAAAGAACTTACTTTAGAGGTACATCTATTAGTTATTTCCTGAAAGATTTAATAAAATCTTATCCAGTGGTTCTTGAGATATTTCGCTAACAGACAAACAACAGGTAAAGTCAAAGTTTTAAGCAAAGGTGTTGCTCTATGAAGCACTTGAAGCATGTGTTGTGAATGACAACACTACAGCCACACCACTTTTCAACCGAATACCTGTAAGGAGTTAGAACCATTTTTGTGGCTTCTAAGCTGTGGCGGCCATCTTGAATTGGGTTAGCTAATCACCTGAAGATCCAATGATTAAAAACGTTATCGCCTTTCCGTGCAGCTGACTCATCTGCAATTACGAGCGCGGAGGCGAACTCCTCGTGGACCCGGGAGCAAACGAAGTTAACGGGAGGCATGAGCGCACGGGAGCCCGGGGGGAGGTGGAGGCAAAAGTGGAGCGAGACGCCACCGCCGCCAGTTCAACCCCGCAAGAGCCAGATCCCAAACAGGAAGTAGGCAGGTGGAGAGTGATGGAGGCAGGAAACAGATGGGAGGCTGAAATCATCGCATTACGTCGCGCCGTCTGCAGCGAAGGCGTGAACGAAGACGGAGGAGAGCGGCGGGATAAACCGAAAGGTGTCATTTAACAAGCCAGCTCCACATTATGTCTTTAAATTATCGTGACGTTAGTGCTACAGTCTGTATTTCTCGTCATTAGTCTTGGGTTGCAGGAAAAACGAGTTACTCCCACTTAAGACTGCGAAAGGAAGCTATTTTCTTTCCTTGAAGACATGTTTGAAGCTGATTAGAGCTTTTTATTTTACAGTTATTGATGACGAGCAGGTTACGTTTACGTATATACATATATATAATTCAGAAAGGAGAATGCTTATCAGAGCACATTGGAGTAGCTGTGCTCTAAAGCAATGATTCCCAAAGTTGGGGTCGAGACCCCAATGTGGGTCACCCAACACCAAGCAGGGGTCCTTAGATAATCTCCAGATATCAAGTTACAAATAAAAACCCAGTTTTTATGATATATTTATACTATAACTGTTACAGAGAATTGAAAAACAAGTCATTTAATGATTTAAAAATTAGCAAAACGGATGCTAAGACTGTTCAGTCTTGTTATTAGCACGTAAGCACATTAAACACATGTGAAGTTAATGTAAATTATAAGGAGTTAAAGTAAATAATGTGGCCAGATGCTGAGGAGGTGTAGTCCTGTGATTTTACTCACATTACGTGTGATTATGTAAATCTGGATGTAAGGCTGGTGTGTGTGATGTAACCCTTTAGTGTGACTTGTTTATTTTTAACAGGGTTTTTTTTAAAAAACACACACAGCCTGGTTCTAATTCAGATAAACAATCAAGGTCCTTCTCTGCGTCCTTGCTGCTCGAAAACAGGACATGCTTTTTTATTTATTTATTATTTAATGAATATTCCTGCTCCAGTGCGGAGCAGGAACCGTGGTTTGTTTGGGAATAACAGCAGAAAGTGCTTGGAGGAGCTCTGGGCCGGTGTAAACAAAAACGTCCTTACCTGCTCTCGTCCCGACCCTTCCTCCAAGATGGGCTCTTCTGCGGCGGCCGTCTCCTCCTCCGTCTGCATTTTTACCCCCCTTTCTCTTCCTCAGGCGGCTCCCAGCCGGCAGGTACCGTCCGAAGGCGGGAGGAGGAGGGTCCTCCCCGGCGGAGCGGCAGGGAGCTCGGTCACCCCATCCGCCGCCGCAGGTCGGGGTCCGGTTTCACGGCGATTGCGCGGCCTGCGGCAAACGAGGGGAAGCGGCATCTGCTGGTGTCCTTCCCGCGTCTCCTCCTCCTCCTCCACCTCCTCTTCCTCTGACCCGCTCACGGCTGGTGTCGGACCGGCTCCATTCTTCGGTCAAAGAAGAAGAAGAAGGGAAGAAAAAAAAA
>NC_051436.1:6300591-6304330 GCF_001649575.2 Kryptolebias marmoratus
GGGGGGGGGGACAAACAAACAAAAAGAAGAAGTGGAGAAGGAGCAGCCTTTCCTCGCCGTCAACGGCTAACCCGCGCGCCGCCTGCCTCCTCTCTCTCGCGCTCAAGGAGCCCTATGCGTTAGTTCTGTGGGCACGTGAGAGCGCGCGACCGACAGCCGGACACGAGCCCGGAGCCATTGTGGGGGTCCTACACTGTTTCCAGCGTTAAAACCTCAAAAAACCCTCAAAATGAGCAAAATTTCAGAGAACGTTCACTCTAAATTCACACTGCCTCACTTTATATCGGCAAAAACGTCGAAAACAACAAACCTTTAACACTTTCAGGGAGGAATTTAACAAAAAAAACAGGAAATTTATGGTCCTAATCACAAGGTTTATATGTCCACCTATTCAAAAATGTTTGTCAGTCATCAATTGATACAGGAATACATTACATCAAAGCATATACAGAGGCATCTAAATGTTTAGGTGACAAGATGGGTACTGGGTTTTATGTTCCAGATTCAATATCAAAGTAAATAAATAAAAGAATATATGATGAATTATCAGCATATACTGGAGAAATGCTAGCAATATTATTAGCTTTGCAATCAACAGAGGAAGTTAGACCAGTAAAAACACTTGTATGTTCATCATTAACCAGTATACTAAATAGTTTATCAGAATATCTACTCTACTATCTGAAAGAAATACAACAGGCATTGTACCAAATACAAATGACGGATGTTTATGTCGTGTTTTTATGGGTGCCTGCACATATAGGGCTAAAGGGGAAATGAAATTTCAGATAAAATTGCAAAGGAAGCATCTAAACATATATCAGTTGATATGGTGGTTAATTTAAGGAAGAAAGAGATTAAAAGTATTGTTAAAAAACAGACTGAAGGAAAGATGGCAAAAGCAATGGGAGGAACGGAAAGGAAGACGGTTTCATAGGATTCAGAGAAAGGTTGGAGAAAAGAGGTTTGCGGAAATGAACAGGAAAGACTGGGATTTGGTCCTCCACGCTGAGCGTAAACAAAGCTTTCTGCTCAATCTGCCAAAAACCACCTGGAAGCTGGACTCACGTGACCGACCTGTACGTAAAGCTGGCCGTGGCCTCGCGTAGGTGAACAAAAGCGGGGGAATCGGACAAGCGTAGAGTCGAGACAGTAAAGACAACGAATAAGACGGCTGTCAAGAATAAAGCAGGACGGTGGAGCGCCATAAAGACAGACTTTGGCGTTCAAACGCACGTTTCTTTGTTTTTTGGTTTAATTCCGTCCCAAACGGCTCTTCCATGGACCCATTTTTAGTCACTTCGGCTGTTTTCGAGGGTAAACAGACACGTGGCAGTAGGCAGTCGTTTGCAAATTTTGCTTACAAGTTTCTAACTTCGGGACACATTAACCATCAATACGAGAAAAAAAATGGACTTCTTTAAGGACAGTGGAAACCTGGAAAAAAAATAAAAACAAAATTCATACTTTAAGACTTAGTAGAATCCTATTAGCAGTTTGAAATACGTGTTGTAATAAATTCACATTATTACAGAAGTTACATTTACAAACTATATTTAAATAATGCTAATAATATTTTCTTTAAAGCACTGCTATTATTCATGATGAATAAATTACATTAATCTTAAACAATACACCTGTCAAGTTTAACAGAGATAAGAGAACAAGAAAGTTGGAACCAGTTGTCACAGTTATTTGTTGATAAAGATTTTATTTCCAAACGAATAATAACAATAAAGCCCAGAATTGAATTTTGATTGAAGATTGCTCGGTAGAAGTGTGCCATAACTTTCCTGGAATTAATAAAACAGACGGAGGGATTTCGAACAGTAGATTTTGAACACGTACGTAATAGTTAACATAATTGTTTTTGTGCGTGATACAGACCTGTTTTACTGGAAATCGGTCAGAACGGCGCCGGCTCATCTGATTCCTGACCAACTATGAGCCCGGACGGCCTCGGAGCCTCTCGTTTTCTCCTCCTCGTGTAATCTCTCAGGAAGGATGAGTAAAACTTTAATAAGGACAAGTGCCGCTGTACGTTTCCCTCACAAAAACCTAAATCTGGGGCAAAGCCACATTAACGGCTTTATTTTTTTTCTTTCCAATTCCTCAAGTTGGGCTTGTTTAATTAGAGCTTCGATACATATTGCAATGCAAAAAATGTGAAAATATTGGTTTTTGTCCTAAAAATGAGTCCATAACGACATCATCTATCAATCCCAGTAACTAAAATAGCATCTAATCTACCTCTAAATCAGTTTTTTTTAACAAATATGTCTTCAGTAATAATCCTTTTAATTGTCAGCCCTATAATTTCCTTTGACATGACCATTTTTACTGCCTTAGCGCCGGGAAATCCCTTCGTATAATGTCTGTGAAGCTTGTGGATTCCTCTTTTTTAAGTATAGGGCTGGAATTCCCAATGACGTCATTCCAGACCAATGAAAATTGGATAAAAATCACCAAATCTGAACAAACTGTGCATCATTCTGAACCTTTTGAGATGGAGAATTTGAAAATAATAACTCAGTATTAAAAAAAATTCTGCATTGTGACTCAGTTTTGCCGACATGGTCTCAGCTGGCTTGGCTCTTCAAAGCATTCATAGGATATCGGCAGTGACAGGAAGGTGGAGAATGTCTGTTTCGGTGTGGACGGCGATGTCCTGGGAGATGAACTTGCTCGGCTCTGCCGGACGCCTGGCGAACAGCTGGACCTGAAGCTCCACGTGCAAACCTGCAGCCACCTACATGGGACATTACAGCTTTTTTATTCATCAAAAAAGGTGAAACGCAACACAGAGGATGACGTGTTTTCCTTCGTAAGGTAGAAACAAACCCTGTCGATGTGGATCGACCTAATTATTGTGTGAACGTTGAACTCACAGGCCCGGGGTTGCAGATGACGCGGAGGCCAGTGGCGGCGGGAGGCTGTTTCACACGAAACCTGGCAGCGAAACAGCTACAGGTCAAAGCTGAAGGTTACCTACAAGCTGCTTCCATTCTCCATTTTTGACATACAAACACACATTTAAAGCAATCTGTGGAGCTGCAGATGAATACAGTTCTTTTTGTTACTATCTGTCTTCTTTGTGCTCATTTCTTTTAGGAACATTTAAAGCTAGATTACATCATATTCAGTGTGTTTGGACTGATGATATGTTGTCTTCGTTGGGGCGCCTGTGCTATTAGGAGTACCACAAGGATCGACTCTTGGACCACTGTCTTTCAGCTTGTATAATTATCTTTTATGCTTTATTTTACGCAGATGACGTGATCATATATGGCTTAAAGCTTCATGCTTCACACTGAATGTTGAGAAGACATTCACAGGGAAGAACTAACCAGAGGATTTACCAAACATTTGTGCGAATAAAGATCAACAATGTGAAGAAAGGCAAATACTTTCGGTGTGATTTTTGGTTTAACTCTTGGGGTTCAAACATCACAACAGGGAGATGACTAATACACTGAAATACTGTATTTTCCGCACTACAGGGCGCACTGAATTCAATGAATGGTCTATTTTCGAACTTTTCTCATATATACAGGTGCTGGTCATAAAATTAGAATATCATGAAAATGTAGATTGATTTCAGTAATTCCATTTAAAAAGTGAAACTTGTATATTATATTCATACATTACATACAAACTCATATATTTCAAATGTTTATTTTGTTTAATTTTGATGATTACAAATGACAACAAATGAAAATCTCAAATTCATCATATCAGA
>NC_051436.1:6305689-6306917 GCF_001649575.2 Kryptolebias marmoratus
AAATAAACATTTGAAATATATGAGTTTGTATGTAATGTATGAATATAATATACAAGTGTCACTTTTTAAATGGAATTACTGAAATCAATCTACTTTTTCATGATATTCTAATTTTATGACCAGCACCTGTAAGGCGCATTAAGCAAAACCAAACAGCCCCCTGTCTTTTTGGAGAAAACTGCACCGAAGTAAAGGCCCCCCATACTTAGGCGTACTTCACTCTGTGGAGGTCCGCGCAAAGATCAATTTTTATGACCACATACGCGTACTCTGTGTTGTACAATAAACTGCTTGTTCACATTAGACTGTTTTGTGTGCAACACCAACCGCTCTCAGGTGAGAATCGGCGGCGACGCGCAGCGCTGGCAGGTGTGCCGTGGCTGCCCTGGTGGTGAAGAAACAGGGCTAAAGGCTCCTTCTTTTCTTTTGTTTTTTTAAAGCTAAGAGGCAAGCCATCTCTTCCTCCTCGTCCGGTGACGCCATGACTGAAATTTTTCACGGGAGAATTTTAGGCAATCTGTGCGCTCGAGTATGAAGTCTCAACCGTCCGCGGAGAGTCCGTACAGTACACCCGAGTATGTGGGGGCGCTAATGCTTTGTAGTTTACCAAAGTCGTACTAAAACATCACGACTTCTTCCATATATAAGGCGCTCTGTCGTCGCTGTACCTGCACGTGTCAACGCCCACGTTCTTCATGATCACAGTGACGGTGGAGGAGCTGCCCTCCTGCACCGCCCCGAAGTCGACACTCGACGGGTGAAGCTGGAAGCCCCTCACTGCTGCTCTGGGATCGGTGAGGGACACGGTTCGGCACTTCCTCCTCACCGGCTCCTCCACCGACAGGAACTGGAACGAAAACATGTGCATCAGAGACAAACGCACATGATGGATGACGGAGAAAAAAACAGATGCTAAATCAGTGTTTCTTGCAGTAATTCTTGCAGCACAATTAATTTTATTTATCCTGCTCACCATTATTGGCACCCATGAAGTTTAAGTACATATAATGGAATATTTACTAAAGGAAATTCATCAAGTGAAACAACATTTTATTGCTGATAGCTTGTGCTTGATGCAAAACCGCAAATGATCAAAAACATTTAAAAAGATAAACATTATGAGGAAAACAAAGAAAAACATAATTTTTACCATGCCAATGGTATTGGCACCCTTTGCTGCAAATCAATATGAAAACCCAATTTGGCTCACCTGTTGCAAATCACACAT
>NC_051436.1:6307811-6313172 GCF_001649575.2 Kryptolebias marmoratus
GGCGAAGATCCTGGGTCCTCCAGCAAGACAACGACCCAAAGCACACAGGCCTGGTTGAAAGGGAAAAAATGGACTGTTTTAAAATGGCCAGCAATGAGTCCTGATCTCAATCCAATTGAAAATCTTTGGGTGGAGCTGAAATCTGCCATTGGCGAAAGGAACCCTGCAAATGTACAAGAGCTTGAGCATATTGCAAAAGAAGTGTGGGAGAAAATGCCACCCGAGAAGTGCAAGAAGCTTATAGATGAATATAAGAAACGTTTGGAGGCCGTCATTGCTGCCAAAGGCTGTGCAACCAAATATTAAAGAGGGGTGTCAATATTAGTGCACATGATGGTTTTATGTTTTGTCCTTTGGAATTAAAATATTTAAGTTGAAATGGTAATTGTCTTTGTTAAATTGCTTTGGACCTGAAATTGAAAGATTCTGCTGATATAAGTTTTGAACATTTCCATTTATTTCTGAAGATATTCACTCAGCTATGCAAATCATGAAGGGGTGCCAATAATGTTGAGCAGGACTGTACATACATCTACTGGCACTGTGGACAAATTATGAACAATTAATATTTGACCTGCTGTAGAACAACCTCGAAGTTTAAATCTGACCAGACTGATGAGCTGAAGGCTAGTCCGAATGGAGCCAGGACTAAAGTGGATGGCTGCCGTCTTAAAACACCTCCACAATTATTTACAGAGATTTATTTAATTATTTGCAGGTGTAAACAGTAGAAGCGGCAGCAGCTACCTGTAGCACTTCCTGGAGGAATATTAGAATATTTAAACCAGGATCACCACGTCACGCAAAACTGACGGCGGTGTTTACGATTTGTAAAACGCTGCTCACGTGGAGTCGTTTCAAGATGGCGGTGATCCACGCGGGTCTTGGCCCCACTTGGACTCGCCGTTAGCTCGTCAGTCTGGTCCGAATTAAACTGATGATGTCATTTAAAGAGCCATCTTCAACAGGTAAGATATTAGTTGATCATAACCTTTCCACAGATCCGAACTGTTGTTTTATTATTCTCTTAAAGTTCATTCATGCTCCTTTGGTAGGTATTATATAATATATAATATTTCAGGTTTTTGTTTACATGCTGGTTTGGTTCGCTGCAGGTTCTAGAGCCGAGGATGCAGGCTGGTAGTCTGACTTTAGTCCATCTGGGCTGTCCCGTCACGTCCACCTGGACCGAGTTCCACCGCCTGACCGGGCTCCTCCGGCTGCTTTCACCTGAACGGAAACCACAGAAAAACGCCAGCCGAAATTCACACCACACTCTTTTCTTAACTGTTTGTTCCTGCTTGAGGTCATTTAGAAAAAAAGGGGTTTTGTAACATCCCTGCAGCAAAATAAATCCCTTTTTAAAGCATTTTAAAGTGGATTTTTCTAGTTTTTCCGGCACATTAACGAGGGAGTAAATAACTTATTAAACAGCATACATACATCCATAATGATGACTTCATTCTCTAAATACAAACTAGATGTTTCTTTGCTATAAATCCCTAAAACTAATGTTGTTACATCATCTACACAAACACAGTAAAGCTCCAACATGTGTCACTTAAATCTTACTGTGCTAACATCAGTCTTTCTATTTGGTAGCCCCTTTTAAAAACTACACCTTATTTAATCAATAATTAACCCTAAAACATAATTAATTACAAACTTAAAATGTAAGCCTTTTCAAGAGTTTCCAGCGCTCCTTCTATAAACGCTGCAAAACTGACTTTTTAATCCAAATCTTGCTGCAACGTTCAGCGCAGAAGCTGGATGATTTTACCGTTTGTGACGCTGTACGTTAAATTAAAACAAACACAGTGGCAAGAGATTACTTCTGTTATGGTAAATTATTATTATTATGGAGATTACTGACTGTGAAATTTATTAGAATATTAAAAAAACAAAGGTAAAATGAGGAACAAACCTGCAGACTGCGCTGTGGGGTCGGCGGGTTTGTTTTCAGGCGTCCGGTTGCTTTCTGCTGCGTGGCTAGAAACAAAACCAAACTTATAAAAACAGAAATACTCTTCTTTTTTTTTTTAAATTCATTCATTCATTAATTGCATTAAAACAACTATATACAATAGGAAAAAATGTGCAAGTCAAATTAAATGAAAGGCAGCAGAAAGAAGAAATAAAATCTTATAATTTTTGCCCCATTTGTCCCAAGAATATATTAAAACAATAAGGATTTACAGAAAAAACTAAACTAAACTAAACAATAATAATTCTTATGGATTCACATTATGCCATTTTATATTTCTTCAAATAACTAACTTTTATCATTCTCTTAAATATGCACATTGATCTGGCATTTTTTATATTTTTCCCAACAATCGTGTTAAACTGTTAAAACATCTCTGTCGAGTTTGTTGTTACCTTTTCTGCTGAGGTGAAGTCGGGTTTAAGGGTCGTGGAGCTGCAGCCACAAACACAAAATATGTTTTACCGAATCTACCGTTAATATTTAAACACATTCCTCCAGTCGGTTTGAAACAGAATTTTTAGCCCGATTTTAAAAAAAGAAACAAGTTTCAGTTTTGTAGCTGCCAGTAAAATCCTGAAACATTAATGACTTACTGCTCTCCTGTGGGGGGTCTGCAATGATGGCGTCAGTACCGATTAACGGGAGATCCACAGACGCTCCTCCGATGGTGGGTGTTTGGGAACGCAGCAGGCTCTGGAGAAACACGAGGAAAAGTTGTGTTTATTTTTCTGCACGACAGATAAGAAAGCTGAACGTTCATCTGAAAACACAAACGTGAACGTGTGAATGCACTACGCTGTCAAGAAATCAGAACAAACTCGGTACTTGGTACAACGGAAGGTTTTCTGGGTGGAAATAAGGAACAACGATCTTCCTCCTCAGAGACTCTCTGTGAGTCTTCTCCTCGCCGAGCTCCCGCCTAAAACACACAGAGGAATGAATACTTTGCTCAAAGCCCGTTGATTTCTCCTTAACTGGAGCCACGTTTGTCAGAAAACACGTGTGTGAGTTGAGTTTGTGGGTCGGTCCCACATAAAAAATAAAAAAAAATTGCCAAACAGCTGATCCCGTTGACTGAAACCTCGAGAAACGAGACGTACTTCCTGTCGCCAAGTCCGCTTGTTACGATCGACTCTGGGCTCGTTTTTTAACGTGAAGTTGCGTGTTCGGGATGACTCGTTGTTCATCTCCCAGCTCTGCACAATCAAGCAAAAAGACGAGTGGCGGGTGGTGTGTCCTTTCCGAGCCCCCGTCTTCCTGTTTACCGCTCCCGCCCAAGGTTGGCGGGTGCGACGGGCGCGCGGCCGAACAAACACTCAGAACTTCTTTTCTTTTAAACAGAGTTGTCGACCGGGTTTACTGTTACATGTGCAAAAGGAATTTTTCTTTAGATATCAGAGCTTTAAAAGTGTTATTCAAAGATTTGCAGTTTTTCAAAGAATTTAACTTATTTATCATTTATATCGTAAAAGAGATTAGCATAATTTGTCATAATAAATGTATGTTTATACTGTTTAAAAGCAGCCTGTTTTACAATGGGGTGGGTTGCCAGTTGGGCTTTTTTTTAGCTTGTTTTTATAGAGCTGGTTGCTTGTTTCTAACGGGAGATCTGGCAACACTGAAATTTAAGAGTTTATTCGTTTAACAAACAGGGGCCTGTGTCGCATGTGGAAGAACCATACGCAGCCACAACAGGCTGGCTGCTGAAGTCCCCTGAGGTCTGGGAAATGAAAACCAGCGCACAGACTGGTTAGTTCTGGTTAGTCCTGGTTAGTTCCGTGTACCTGTGCTGTGCAAGCCTCTCACTCCAGTTCAGATTCCTCCCGTCAGTAAAACTGGAAAACGGAGAGGAGGTTGAAAGGACTGGATTTAATTTAAACGGTGTTGTTTTTTTGTTTTTTCTGAGCATCATTCTGACTCATCCAGACTGTCGGCGTCCATGTCAGGCTCCTCTGAAACGTCCGAGCACTCGAATGAAGCTCCGACCGCCTGGCTATACAGACCGGCAACATCAACTGGAGATTAAAAAACAAACATCCATTACTCAAAATACTTCAATATCCCTGTCATCTTAAAGTCAAAATTACAAAATGTGAGTAAGTTTTTACTCGCCTGTAGTCCTGGTATCAGCAGTTTGACTTCCTCCTTCTTCTTCTTCTTCTTCTGCTAAGGACTACAACGTGCGTTACTGATGTTTTTAGAAGTCAATAAAAGTTGCAGGAACAGATTAATATAGAACAACCTAACAGTCTGATATTGTATAGGTGAGCTGAAAATATTCCCCTGTATGTTTTGTTTTGCATGTGTATTTTTCTACCAGGATGAGGTTGAAGAGATCTCTGGGCCGAGCGCTCTCCCGCTCAGAGCGAGACGCTTTCACTTTCATCTCGCCCGACCGCCGCTCCCTCGCCATCAGGCTCTCGATGCAATCCTGCAGCCACGTTTCAGCGTTTTTAAATCTTTGAAAGCCGCGACAGCTGAAGCTGAATGGCTCCTAGAAGGGCGTCTCAGCTTCCCCCCCCCCGTGAGACGTGTCACATCCCGGTTATTTTTAGGACGAGGGGCGGGCGAGGAGGCGTTACCTTCAGGCGGGAATCGATGGTGTTTCGGAGCGGCGTGGTGAAGGCCTGGTGCTGGAGGAGCTCTCTCATCTCCACGACTTCAGGGCAGCTCCGAACACGTCGACGCCGAGCAGCGGAACCACCGGACCTCGCCCTCAGCGTCAAACCGAGCCCCGCGTCCGTACCGAACGGAGGACCCGGGCTCTTCTTCTGGAACGACAGGAAACCCACGCTTTGGTTTCGACTGCTTCTGTGCGATTTCAGCCGTTTATGTATCGAAACCTTCAGCTCATCCAGGAGATGTTTAAACTTTTTAAAATATTTCATTTAGTCACAAGAATATTAATCATAGATAAACACAGAAATATCTTAATTTCCTTCATAAACATAGTTTTTGTTGAAATCTGTTTCAGCGTGCCTGCTCTAGTTTTGTCTTCTTTAGCTTTTAGTCTTTAGCCACCATGCTGCTACTTTTAGCTTTTAGTTAGTCTTTTTTTCTTTTAGCTTTTACTTTGTACTTTGTTGCTTTTAGCTGCTGTTTTTCCTCCTTTTTGCTTCTAGCCAGTGTTTCACTCCTTTTAGCTTTTAACTAGGCTTTTGCTTCTTTTAGAGTTTAGCTAGCATTTTGCTTCTTTTAACTTTTAGCGTTTTGCTAGTTTTAGGTTTTTGTTTTTTTTTTGTTTTTTGTTTTTTTTTATGGCCTCCCTTCTCCCCTTACAGCCATCCTCTCCACACCATTATTGAAAACTATTTATTCTAGTGATTATCAAGTGGAGTGTTTATTATATACATACATATATATATATATATATA
>NC_051436.1:6314279-6324948 GCF_001649575.2 Kryptolebias marmoratus
GGGAGCCCGCACCCCCGAGCACCCACACACATCCCCACCAACCAGCAGACACCCCCGCCGACCGCCCGACAGGCCCAGCACCGCCCAGGCAGCGGGCCAACCACGGCACCGATGGACAGGCTCAGGGGGTCCAAGCAACCCCAGAGAGAGCGAAGCTAGTTTTAGCTTTTAACTAATGTTTCACTCCTTTAGGCTTTTAACAAGGTTTTTGCTGCTTTTAACATTTTGTTAGTATTTTGCTACTTTTAGCATTTAGCTAACATTTTGCTTCTTTTAGCTTTTAGTTAGTCTTTTGCTAGTTTCAGCTTTCAGTTAGTTTTTTCCTTTTAGCTTTTACTTAGCATTTTGTTGCTTTTAGCTACAGTTTCTCTCCTTTTTGCTTCTAGCTAATGTTTTACTCCTTTTAGCTTTTAGCTAGGCTTTTGCTACTTTTAGCATTCAGCTAGTTTTTGCTACTTTTAGCGTTTAGCTAGCATTTTGCTTCTTTTAACTTTTAGGTAGTGTTTTGCTAGTTTGAGCTATTAGCTAATGTTTCACTCCTTTAAGCTTTTAGCTAGGCTTTTGCTGCTTTTAACGTTTTGTTAGTGTTTTGCTACTTTTAGCGCTTAGCTAGCATTTTGCTACCTTGAGCTTTTAGCCATTATGTTTTGCTTCTTAGCTTTAACAACTCAGTTTTAGCTTTTCAGCAGATTTCAGATTTCTTTTGTTGCTCAATATGGAAAAAATCGTGATTTCTCTAGTTGTATTTGTTGCTACTTCTAGTTTTTTTCTACTGTTTTGCTACTTTCAGCTTTAAGTGTTTAGCTTCTGTCAGCTTTTGTTTAGTGTTTTGCTTCTTTTAGCTGTAGCAACTCTGCTTCAGCTTCTTCAGCCGTCACTCAGAAGTTGGCGTTCTGACTGTTCTCTTAGAAAACAGAGTTCCTCGGGTTCTATCTGTACCTCCACTGCAGGGAAGTCGTTCCAGCTGCGGCTCCTGAGGTTGCCGGGGGTGATGTTAGGTTCCTGCTTCTCTAGCAGCCACTGGGACCACACGCTCCGCTGGCCGGGTTTCAAGATGGTGATGCCGAACTCATCTGAAACAAACACACACACTAATCTCACCTGTTCTGTTTTTCTTCACTTCTCCTAAACTATCAGGGGAAAAAAAATACATGTTTCGCAGAAAAAAACAACATATTCTTTGTCACAGTTTGCGAATGAACGCGTTTTATTTACGAAGACGCACCTGGTTTGTCTGGCAGAGGTTCCTTCAGCACCGCTATGGTGGGATCCGAGTACGCCCGGTTGAGCAGCTCCTTGACGGCCTGAGAGCTCAACAACTCAGTGCCTGAACCATCTTCGTGCACCAGAAATAACCTGGAAGAGAAAACTTCGATTAAAAAAACAAAACCAAAACCCAAACAGCTACAGTAACCGTAACCTGCCGCAGACAAAACAATGAACGTTTTTACGAAACTTTATCGTGTGAAACCATAACACAAGTGATTCATTCAGGTTTTACTTTAACTTGTAGCTAGGCTTCGGCTTCTTCTAGCTTTAACTACTCGGTTTCGGCTTTTCAGTTGATTGGACACCGGTGTTTGGGCAGGGCACCTGGGACGGTGAGCTTCGTGTTTTCCGAGAAGCCCGGCCCGTTTCTCGTTGTCCTCCTCCTCCTCCTCCTCTTCCTCGTCACGTGTCGGGATGCTGGCAGCAGGACTTGAACGCAGCACAAAAACTTGCCCATCTTCCATCACCTGCAACCCAACATTGTTTGTAACGCAGTAAAAACTCTTAATTCATTCACCAATTATTCTGTTAAAGTTGCAGGCACATGTTTTTCCCGGTACGATCTCCGCAACAGCGCGGGTTCATCCTCTTGTAACCATAGCAACAGACCTGGAAGTGATTCCCGTCGTCGTCCGTGACGTCGCAGGCCACCTCGTCTGCGTGACTCATGGTGTAAAGTCCTGGTCGGTGACTTGGGTCAGGGCCGACAGGCGGGTCAGAGGAGTACGTACACTTCCCGTCACCTTGGATCTGCAGAACCCCCGCGCTCGATGGAAACACCTGGAACATAAACGGAAACAAACATAAACGCACATGGGGGTGATTCTTGTCATTCTACAATAACATTTTGTTTCCGTTCAATTGTTGATTTCTGCTTTTGTTTAACCGGCACCAAACGCACCTCGTACTCGGCTCTGTTGTTCCCCGTGATGATGGTTCCGTCGGCTAAGAAGACGCAAGCCGCGTGACGCCCAGGGTACATCACCACCGAGGCGCAGCCTTCCTTCTCCACCAACACCGCCCGCTCGCCGACGGCCGGACCGCCCCTTTCAAACCCAACCTGCTCGTCGTCTCCGCGCACGCTCCCGTCAGGACGCCCGCTCCCAGAGGCCGATCTGACGCTTTCTGGTTTCTCTCCTGGAAAAAGAAACGAGAGACGGACATGCAGACGCGTCCTCAAGAAAATAAAAGAATGGAAGAGATTTCCGGCTGCATTTGCACACAAGTGAGAGAGAAATTGATGGTTTCAAAACTGCTTTCCAAAGCGGAGATTCGTTCAAAAGCTCTATTTTTGGTGGATCTGTACGACGCTTGCTCTGGGAACCTAAATAACACCGGAGAAGTTTTTCCTGTCGCTCTCATTTCATTGAATGAACGTCGATCGTGTGCTGAAATGGTTCATAAATAAGAGAAAACTGTAAATAATATCAGAGCAAAAAATAAATAAATAAGAAAAAGAATCTTTACCTAAGCTAAAAATGTTCCTTCTCTGTATTCTGATATGTCATTAATATGGATGTCGCCACCTAGTGGTGCTGCTTGGGTATTACAGCATTTTGTTCAAATGTAGGAAATAAATATCAGATTAAGAAATATTCAGAGCGGTGTAGACGGGGCCACGAAGAGACGAGCGTGTTTGTTTAATGGTCACCTGCGTGCAGCAGGTGATGTGGGGTGCCTGTAAAGGTCCCGTCTTGGAGGAAACTGGTGATCCTGGTTCCGTCTGCATGCTCCACAATGAGGGATCCATCGGGGCTCTGGACTAAAACCACTAAATCCTCCCGGCTTAGCATGACCTGGAAAAAGAGCACGTGAAGCTCAACGACATGAGGTCGTAATTAAAACAGATGCTGACATTTGGAAAAAAGGTTCGTTGCGGGAATCTTTGAAATATTGCAACGCGGGTCTCGCCTGATGGCTGACGGGGTCTGTGGCCGTGAAGGTGAGCAGAGAGGTGGTGGGTAGGTGCTCGTGGGTGGACCCGATAGTGCAAACGCGATCTCCGGATGGACTTGTCGTCTGCCAGCATCCTCTGTGAGGCTCAGCCTCCGTCTCTGGGGTCTGACCTGTTCACGCACAAATAATAAAAAGTTTAACAGTGAAGTGGCGCAGGTGCAGCATCGAGTTCAGGAGGAAGGTTTGAGGAAAAACTGCTCCGGGCTTTGATGGTGCTGGGGTCAAACCTTTGTTGTTATTGTCAGCTTCCGTATCAGGCACCCAAACTGGACCAGAATCTTGTCTGAAACTCACCGAACCATCTGCGAACAGAACCTACGGTACAGACAAAAACATTAGCGTTTGTTACTGACAACTCAGAAATACAAAAATATAATAAAATAAAATTTGGTGTGGTGGTGGCTTAGGTTTATCCCCAACACATGATCTGAGCACCAACAGATTGAACATAAACTCTGCTTAGTATTAACTGTTTGGAGTCGACTCTGTCTGTCTGTTACCAAAATATCTGATGACCAACTGAACGGATTTTAATGAAACTTTCAGGAAATAATCACGAGGTGTCCATCGACAATGAATTAACTTCTGGAGACAGTCACCACAGCTAATGGACCTTAGAAAACACAAAAAACAACTATAATTCAGCCAATTTTATGGACATTGTGCTAAAATTTGGTGTGGTAGAAGCTGAGCATCATCACCAACAAATATTCTGAGCGTGAATTCAAAAAAGGTTAAAAAACAAAAACAACTGGACTTCTATTCTGTAGTTGAAGACATTTCGCTTCTCATCCGAGGAGCTGAACTGAGAAAGCTCCTCGGATGAGAAGCGAAATGTCTTCAACTACAGAATAGAAGTCCAGTTGTTTTTGTTTTTTTAACCTTTTTTGAATTTTACCATGGCCTGGATGACTGAGAATCTACACCAACAAATATTCTGAGCGTGAGATCTTGCAACGTTGTCTGAGATGGCGCAAAACGTTGTTTTGAAGATCCAACCAAAACGGATACAATTCTTGCCATTTCTCAACATCCATCCATCCATTTTCTTTTCACCTACTTCTCCTTTCCGGGTCGCGGGGAGCTGGTGCCTATCTCCAGTAGTCACTGTGTGAGAGACGGGGGGGGGACACCCTGGACAGGTCTCCAGTCCATCACAGGGACACACAGAGACAAACAAGACAAACAAGCATTCACGCTCTCACTCACACCGAGGGACAATTTAAGAGTCACCAATGACCCAGCATGCATGTTTTCGGTTTATGGGAGGAAACCAAGAGTATTGGAGTAATGCTCCATCCAGAAAGGCCCCAGGTCAGGAAGTGAACCTGCAGCCTTTTTGCTGTGAGGCGACAGCTCTAACCGCTGCTCCACTATGCTACCCACATTTTAACACATATGGATGCATTTTGACTCAAATGTCGTCGCAGATTCCTTTTGTCACACCTCGTTTTGTAGTTCCCGCTCTTAGTATCTTATATTTCTTTTTTTTGTTACTTTCTGTTTATTGAGAGTTTTTCTTTTAAACGAACACATACAAACTCAGAACCGAAAAAACAGACTGTCGACAAGAGAAATTACTCACATTCTGACTATGTTAAACATATTACAGGATGAAAACCGTAAACAGATATCATTTCCATTTTTTTTGAGCAGCTTTTAAATAACAGAGGAGAGGGAGACTATACAGAGGGAGATTATTCATCGCTCTCCAGAGATTTCGACCATTTGCGCCATCTCTTTTTATAAAGGTCCGGTTGCAGTCTCAGCATGAACGTTAACTTTTCCATTTGGTGGGTTTCTTCCACCAGTACCAGCCAGTCCTTTAACGTTGGTGGATCAGGTTGAAGCCATTTCCGAGTAATCAGTTTCTTGCCTGTAGCACTGAAGATTTTTAATAAATATTTGTCATTCACGTTTAGGCCTTCAGGAACAGCTCCGAGTAACAGTAACATAATGGGTTGTTGGAATTTAAGACCCAAAATTGACTCAATCTTCCCCAGAACATCCTTCCAATAAGTCTTTATCTTAATGCAAGACCAGAAAATATGGGAGTGATTTGCCTCTGTGACCCCGCACCCCCTCCAGCATTTAGATGCATCAGGGTTTCTATAAGGCTGCTGCTTTGGTGTTCTAAAGAAACGTAACAAATTTTTCCAACTGAATTCACGCCAATGGTTTGAGGAGGATGTTGTAGCAGCGGATTCACACATGTTGTCCCACTGCTTTTGTGATATTTCAATGTTCAACTCTTTCTCCCATCTTTTCCTAACATAGTCTGTTGAATTTCCTTTGGATCTCAACAATCCCTGATAAAGTTTGGAAATAGTAATCTTGCCAGGCTTGGAGTAAGTCTGTGAAACCAACTGAATTAACTCGTTAGACTCTGCGGTACAGGCTTTCAGAATGTTTGCTGAAATATATTGTCTAAGTTGTAAGTATCTAAAAAAATCAGTATCTTATATTTCTTATGGCGATAACACTGAGTACTGGCTTAAGCAGAGACGGAGGCTGATTATTAACAAGGAGAGTCTGTAGGAGCGTCGTGTTTGTGGCTATGTGACCGACCTCAAACACCACATGGGCTGACCAGGTGAAGTTAAGAGCTGGACGTGACAAACGGGAAGCAACCAGCAGCCGAACGTCGCATCGGCGAAAAGCTGGGAATATTTGTGGTTTAAGCCTGAAGATAAGCCCACGTTCTGTGCCCCCCGCCCTGACAGCCAAACAGTTCGTATCGCTCTCACAGTTCGCCACGCCTGGGAGTCGTGCAGACAGCTGTGTTTCATTTTCAGCATTAACGCGTGTGTGTGTGTACCTCTGTGGATCCGTCTCTCATGTGACGGATCACGGCTCCCCGGTCGGTGATGACGCGGTGCAGCTCCGTGGAGAGGGTGGCGTCCGGCAGGAGACGCGCCTGCTCTTTAACGTGGAGAGGAAAGCTCTGCTTCACCACGACACCTGGCTCCTGCAGTGACACGCCTGGACACAAGAGCAACTGCAACCCGTGAGCTGAAAGCACCTTTACTGGAGCGCCGTTAGTTTAATTTCACGGTATGTAAAAAAAAAACACTGGAACTTCATCGCCCTGACCTGGATCCTCCCTCAGGAACTGCACCAGGAGGCCGTTAGGGACAGAAAGGGTCAGGCTGTTGAAGGACCCTGAAGGCAAAGCTGACTGGTCTTCACACCCCTTAAACCATGAAGATATGAGGAGAAGGTAAAAAAAAAAAAAAAAGTCAAACGATTAGGATTTACAGTAGTTTGTATTTGTGCGTTTGTGAGATCCAGGACTCTGGAGGTCTCACCTGACTGGACTGGATTTGTCTCCTGGAGGAAACGGACTCCAGGTCCATTCCTTTTGGGTTTTCCTCGTTTGTTTCCTCGGGACCCACTAGAACAAATTTTACTTTATTTATTCCAAACACAGAGATATTTAAGCACTCGCTAAGAAAATTTAGCCTCTTTATGACTTAAGCTAAAACAAGAACATGCATAAATGCAGAACTGATCTGAACTTTGTGTGTGGGACACCTTCACGTTCTCCCGTGGGACCATAGAAACTGTATGAGAGGTGGATTTTGTTATCGAGAAGAGCTGAGAAGGAGCCCTGCTTTACTCTTTTCGTGACCATAGCCTCGGGCTCTAAAACAGACACAAACATGTCGTTATTTAGGGGATACCCAGTGTTTTCTCTAAATAACGTAAAGATTTGCAAATGTGGCTCCAAAGAGGCCTGAAGGTTAAAGACATTCGTGAAACCCGGGGAGCTGCTTTAATGCATCTTCACCTCGACAGTCCTCCTTCGGATGGATGCTTTTTTGGTCTTGTGTTCCAGACGGAGGCTCTGAAGGATCCGCGACGGCGACAGCTTGGTTGATGTGCGTGTAGAAATGATGGCCGTCTTTCTTCACGGCTACTTTGGTCAGGCTGGAACCTAAAAACACGGGTGAGACAAGAAAAAGTGGCGACATGCGGAGGTTCAGAGGAAAATCATCTGAGATCTAGTTTCCTTTTTTCAGAAAGTCTAACGGAAACTGTTGGTTTGGTTGTTCTTCAGAAAAAGGAAGGGTGTTTAGTTGGTTGCATGTTTTGGTTTGAGATGAAACGACGGACATATTTGACTGTTCTCAACCCTCCGGGTCCGGAGTGAGTCTTTGCTTCAGGTGGAGAAGTTGAAGCATCTGGGGCCGAACTCAGAAACACAAGGAGGCCAAAATTAACATCTTGGTCGCAGCCAAGGGCCAATATTTATTGAAAGAATACATAAATTAACCTCAGTTTTAGCCGTAATATATTAAATTATTCAAACAGGTAATATCAAGTAACTTTTCTGAGTTACATATTCTACAGAATTTAGAACAAATGTAGTTTGACGCGTCATTAGTCGTCATTTCTTCTGTTTTCTTATGAGTTTTTCCTCCATTAAAGCAGCTAAAAAGCCGTCAACAAAACTCTGATCCTACAGATTCTAACATTTATCTGAAACAGGAAGAAAATACAGAAAAAGACATTAAAACATCAAAGCTGACTCGCTCTCAGGGCAGATATCCAACATCGTCTCCTGAATGTTTAACCAACAAGAGTTTGATCGGTCCCGCCTTTTCTACTTCAAAATAAAAGCTTCCTGAGAAATTAAAACTACTTTTCTTGGCTTCAAAGCAACAAGAAGACGTCAGTAAACAGAAATAAAAGGCGACAGAGACTCGATCTGTCACCGACCGGACGGACGGATCTAATGAAGCTTAAATGTTGTCTTAGGGGGGCCAGATAAAGTGTCACCAAGGGCCGGATCTGGCCCGCGGGCATTGGGAGTCATGATCCTGGATACAAGAGGCTGAAGTGGGCGGCCGGGCTCAGCTCTAGAAATAAAGTGAGGAGCTCTATCATCTGGGGAGGGCAGCTCAGAGGAGCCGCTGCTCCTCCACATCGAAAGGAGTCAACCAAGGTGGTTTGGACGTCTGATTAGAAAGCCTCCTGACAGATTTTCAGGCACGTCCCACTAGGAGGAGACCTCTCTGGCCTGGGATCCAACAAAAGGAGCTGGAAAGTGACGATGAGGAGAGGGATATCCGGGGTTTCCCTCCTAAACCTGCTGCCTCAGTGACCCGATCACGGACAGGCGTCAGAAAGCGGATGGGTGGATTTATTTGTTTTTACTTTTTTTTTCTTGGATTTAACAACCATACCTTCAACAAAGCCAACATTCTCCACAGTGATTCGTCCTCCATCCGGGGGGTAAAGGTTCTGGATCCGACCCGACGCGCGGATCAACCGCCCGTCCATGCTGTAGCCGGTGAACCTCTGAGCACACGCACGTAAACACACACATCCTCACTGTTTAAATTCATCTAAAGTAAAAACCCTGGCTGCTGGTTTTTCCTTACTTTCTCAGGCTCCTCTGTGAGCTGCGGCTCTTCGCTCTGAGTGGCCGTGGGGGCTGCCGTCGCGTCGGCCCCCGCGGGGGCCTTGCTGGCGGCTGTATCCGCTCGGCTCCTCTTGTCAGCAGACGAAGTCTTGGCCTTCTTCTTGTCCGCCGCCTCGTCTTTCTGCTGCTTGGCTCGAGGCGTGCTCTCCTTCTTCGACCTCTTCGTCGTCTCCTCTTCCTTCATTCGCTCCTGCTCCAACTTCCAGGCCTGCGGCGACAACGAGACCAAGACCCGGGAGTCACAGGAGGGACAGAACAAATTTAAAACACTTTAAAATCTGTTCCGTTTCAAGACGACGATATATGATGATTAAACTTTGATCCCATATTACTATTTCTGAATATTTATATATATATAAAACAAGAGTTAATGATTGTAATAAAGTATAGTATTCCCATTAAAATTCAGAAAGGGATACAAAGCAACAAGATAATATGAAAAGAGATTTATAATATATTGTTAGCTTCGACCCTGAGTGTGTAAACAGTTTTCTTTGGGGTTAAACTCCTGATTAAAACGACTTCCTGAACTAGAAATGTCTTCATTTTCCTGCAGCCATGAAAGGCGGGCGATAATGTAACTCCCTGCACTTTTAAACTCCCGGCTTTCATTCAGTCCTCAGTCCAGCATACGGAGATATTTCCCGCTCTTTTCCCCTCAGGTGCCCGCCCCCCCTCCGTGCCAAGGAGGTCGTGTTTTCGGTAGCGTTTTCAAAAAGCGATGAACGGATTTCCAGTGAATTTCAGGAATCGTCAAACGCGGCGCGAGGAACAAGCGATCCGAGCGGACAGCGACCCTCAGGCCTTGGCGGAGGTTGGAACTCTCAGAGTGCTTCGAGGTTCTTAAGGTTTTTGTATTTTTTCTTGCCAAGTCGGCTTTTTGGTTTCCTTTGTAAAAAGTTGCCGTTTTGAACTCTAAATCTTTGCTTTTTCTTCCTCGTCCTTTGAGCGGTTCTGACTTCTTGGGTCCAATCGGCACAAAACCTGACACTGTCAGTGCTTAAAGTACCTCATGAGGACAACTCTCAGCTACTACCACACCAAATTTCAGCTCAGTAGCTTTTAAATCGACCGAGTTATTGCATGTTCCGTGTTTGTTAAAGCTTGGAGGCCATCTTTGGATTGGGTTGAATCCAGGAGGTAATCATGTAGTTCAGTGGTCTCCAATCCTGGTCCTTGAGGGCCACCATCCTGCAGGTTTTACTTGTTCCTCAGCTCCAACACACCTGTTTTAAATCAATGGGTGATTAACAGGCTTCTGCAGAACATGAAGAGGTGATTTAACCTCTGAATCAGGTGTGTTGGAGCAGGGAAACAAGGAAAACATGCAGGATGGTGGCCCTCGAGGACCAGGATTGGACACCCCTGCTGTAGTTAATCAAACGCACACACAGGTAATTACATTATTGCCTACCATTCGTGGCAGGAGGCAGTAACGAATACGTGTGTGTGTGTGTGTGTGTGTGTGTTCAGTGTAACGAGCTGGATGTTACTGACTTTGATGGAATCTTTCCTGATGACCGGTTCCAGCATTTTCTCCTCCTCTGCGTCGGGTGGAGCATCTTCTAAACAAAGAAGGAAACAAAGACCGCGCTCATGATGTGGCAAACTAGTTTGGAGAACTGGTTAGAAATAAAAAGTGACGTATGGAGGACAAACCGTTCATCAGAAGCCACAACTACGTGCTAAATCAGTAAACAAACTCTCAGACAAATGGTTTAGCTCTTTTGCTTATCATGAACACAATGGATTCAGAAAATAACCGTGGTGGCGAAAAGTCTAGTTAAACTAAAACAGTGACGTGCGGTGAGGTTCATGGTTGGTGAGGCACTGAGAGTCAGATTTACAAATATATAAATCCAAAAGGGTAGCTTATTCAATTGGCTACTGGTTATTTCATATCTCATCAGCGTTCTTCACACACACACACTCTCTCTCTCTCTCTCCGTCTCTCACTCACTCACTCACACACGCTTGCGCGCGCACACGCACACACATAGTAGTATTAATGATAAG
>NC_051436.1:6325478-6331040 GCF_001649575.2 Kryptolebias marmoratus
AAAAATGTTCGAAAATTACTCATACATAAAGATCAGTGGACAAATATTAATATTCATTTTATGTTATGATTTTTTTTTTTCTTGTCATGATGACAGGGGAGGCTCTGCCTCACCTGCCTCCCCTGACCGCACGTCCCTGAACTAAAACCCCAATGACTCTTTAGACGTCAGCTCAAACGCCGTACCCTGTGGAGACTCCGCGGGGCTCTGGTTCCTGATGAGCATGGCCTCTCTTTTCAGCTCCTCCTCCTTTATCCAGTCAGAAACGGAATCAGCCACGTGCTCCAGGTACTTTCTAGGACAAAAAAACGACAGAGTAAACGTTCCCTCTGCAGACCTGAGCGGAGTGTCGGCTCATTCTGAGCTCTCTCGGCTCAGTCGCTGCTGTGTGGAAGGATTCGGCGCGAGGGGATTTAGGTGGACGCAGGTGACGGTGAGCTCTGACCTGAACCTGACATCGGTGTGGAGAGCCGCGTCCCAGAGCTCTTCGGACCGGCACCAAGAATCCATGGGATTGTGGCAAAAAACGTATAAGATGTTTTTATAGCTTCCTCTGAAGGTGTCCAGGCAACGGTACTCCTCCGAGGCCGCCGTGAGGACCTGGACGGAATCAGAATCGTTATCAGACAAGTAAAAAATTTTCAGTTTTTATACGTTTATGATCCAACTTAAAGGGAAAGGTCATGAACACTTAATTCACTTTTCAGGAAACCTTCAGGAAACGTCAAAAACGGAACAAAGGATTCGATTTTGGTGGTGATCGGGTCAAAGATCAGTCCTGTACTCTAACTCTGCAGCTGGACACCTCATGGGTCAAGGGTGATCACCACTGATTTCACGGTTCACTGATTTCATGGGGTCAAAGGTCAACATTACAGCTGACCTAGTGCTCTAACTCTGCAGCAGTGGGATGCAGGAACGTCAAACTGCTCAGCTGGACACCTCATGGGTCAAAGATGATCACTGTTGGTTTCAATGTTGGTGGGGTCAAAGGTCAAAGGTCATGGGTGACCCTTTTGTTAAAACCTCGTCTCTGCTCCTACATGTGACCCTTTTTGTTTCCGGTTGTGTCCGTTCGTTTGTTTGTCAGCAAAGATCAGGTAAAAACTAAAGAACAGATTTGGAGGAAATGTTGGGGTTGGAACAAAAAACGACGGATTAAAGTTTGGTTCTGATCCAGATTCTGATCCGGATCACACTGTTTATAAACCACGCTGTGGCCTCGGTGGAGGTTTGAGCTCTCTGACTGCTTACCCGTTATAGACAGCTCTCCGAACGACCTCGCTTTGGAGAAATAAGAGTTTATTTCTGAACAAAACGACAAGCTAACATCTTAATTCAACCCTGATTTTGCATTACATCACCGGGAGGAATATTAGGATATTCCTGATTTTTGACAAACTGAGGTGTTTGTTAGACGAGCCGTTAGCTTGTCAGTCTGGTCAGAATTGAACTCTAAATCTCTAAACTGATGTTATTCAACGAGCTACCTACAACAGGTAAGACGATAAGTGTTCATTAGCGCAGAACTCCTCTTCAGAAGACCCAAAGAATTCCTTTAAAGCCCGTAGAGGTGGTCTCTCACTGAGCTGCTGCTGTCAGGAGGCTTGTCTGCGACTCAAAACTCAAAAAATTGCAAAATAAAACGTGAACTTTCACCGAACTCTGAGTGTTTGCAACCAAGTGACCGGCGAGTCATGTGTCCACATTCAGAGCAGCCAGTTTTTGAAAATCCTGGCTTGCTGAACTGTATTCTTGGCCCTGCACGTTGTTTTGCGCCCGCCTCGGCAGCAGGCTCCACGTTTCGGATTCAATCTGCTACACTTTCAGAATGAAGACAGACGGACTTCCTCCATTTTTTTCAATCCTTTAGCCCCGGACGTTTTGCTTTGAATGCTTTCTGTCAGAGGAAACCTCCTGTGCAGGTGTCAAAAAGCAGCTCTAGTCTTTTCGAGACAGGTTGGAGTCGCCCACGATGACTTTGGGACTACTTCAAGAGAAAAGCTGAACGTGTTCGAAACTCAAACGACGCGTCTGCGACTCGTGTGAGGAAGCTCAGAACGTCGGTCCGGTGAGACGCCGGCTGTTTAAACCCTCCACCTTTATTTACAAAGCTCAAACTGAAGCGGCTGCGAACATCCTGATGAGGCGGACACTTCAGCAGTAATTCAAAGAGAAAAGAAGAGAAAGTGTGAGGAGAGCTTCACCTGTGGGAAGACGGCAGCACTGTGATGCTCAGCATAGTGCCAGTCCGACAAAGATCTCAGTCTGCAGCTCTGCAGCTCCGATAAATCCAGCTGGACGCAAACTTCCTCAATCAACCGCTGGAAAACAATCAAACAAACAAGAACAGGAAATGTTATTGTGTTTTTTTAAATAAAACAAGCAAGCATCAGCAGTTATAGAAAGGTTCTAAACTGTACCTCTGTGTTACCGGGGTCTTCGGTGAGAAATGTTGGACCTGCAGTTGAGACATCCGAACGTGACGCAGAGGTAAATGTTCTTTAGCTGTCAGGGTAACAGATGGAACCAGTGAACTCACCTGTAGTCTGCAGGTTGTGGAGCTGCTGTTTGGCGTAGGCCAAAGGATCGTCCCAGGGGATAACTCTGAGCGGCGCTGCTTCCGGCGTTCCCTGACGGCCGGCGTCATTCGCAAAGCCGCCCCGCTGATCCAGAGCGCTCAGCGTCATGGCCTCGAACACGCTCTGCTGAAACAGGCGCTCCACGTCCGACCACGACACCGTATCTGTGGAACATTAAGTAACGATAAATCTTTTTTTTTTTTTTAAACACAACCTGAGTTACATCTTTAGCATTCTGGGGTTTGAAACTGTTTAAGACAACTGCCACAAACAGGCGTGGTGCGTTTGAGCGGTGGGGTTTCTGACCCTCCGTGCAGAAGTGCTGCAGCTGCTGTTTGACGGCCAGCCAGCAGGAGGTGCCGTTTCTCCGCTTCGCCACCGACTCGATAAGCTCCCAGACGGGGGAAAGTCTCATCATGGACGACTCCACCTCCGCTGGATCGAAACCATGAACCACCTGGAAGAGATGCACGCATGTCCAGAAACACACGGTCAGGGATGTCATCATGTCTGCGAGTCTGGACTCTGCACATGTCGGATAATAGACCTCCAAGCCCACCTGTGTCCATTTTTAGTCACTCTTTTGCACTTTTTAAAGGGAAAAAATGTCGTCACGTTCAATAAAATGATAAAAACGTCTGACTAGTTTCAGATTCATATGCTTCGCAGGTTATTTTAATTTGCCGTGGATCATTATTTTACAATAATGCAACATCAGGGTGACTCTCACAGGTGGGCAGACTAAAGCAGGTGAGGAAAAACACAAGATGGATGGACTGATTAGTCCACCAAAATAATCAGCAGCAGCTGGAAGATGTGCTTATCTTTTTACCTGGACTGTGTGAATCTAAATTACCAGATAAAATATGAAGTGAGAATAAAAGAAAAACTCACTCTGGTGTCTCTGAAGCGTAGCGCTCTCTCATCGTGGTGTCTGATAACCAGAGGCTTCTTCCGAGGGTTCGCTCTTCCGAACTCCTCCACCAACCTCTGACACGAAAAAAAACAAACAAAGGATTAAAACAGAAACACAACAACAAGTCTCACTTTGTGCAGAGCGCTGCAGAAAAAAAAAAATCTCCTTCAAGTCTGAGTGAGATTCCAATAAATTGATGAATATTTGAGATTCATCGCTAATCCATTCATGACCCCCGGAGCGTCATTTTTGTTGCAGGAAGTCAAAGAGACGGGACTACAAACAGAAGAAGAAAGAAAAACATCTGCAAACACAATCATCTGGTGATCATAGATGGTGTAATGCATCCTTACAGGATATCAAAGTAATAAAAAAAAGCACTTAAACAACAATAAATATTTCAAACCACTCCATATTTGCCTTCATGAAAGAGAAATTTCTGTATCTGTCGGTTCTAATAAGAGTTGGGAGCCATAAGTCAAAAACCATGACATTAAAAGAAACATTTGAAACTATAAAAATATCCCAAAAAATTAAACAATTTTAACCCTAATCATACTTAATATGGAGAATGCATGATCCACAGTTCAGCTTTGAGTTTAGCACCATCTGCTGGACAAACACATCACTACTTTTATTTTTTTTTATTTTTTTTTTTTTCTGCACCACTCTTAGCTAAACATTCCTGGACTGAGCGCTGAAATATGGGTTAAAGAAATAAAATGAAATTCTTTTTAAGAACCTTTTTACAACCATAACACCAGCGGAGAGAGGAGCTTCCTCTTTCACGGTGTGTGTGTGTGTGCTCAGTGAACGGAGTAATTTACCCCCCCACACACACACACACACACACACACACACACACACACACACACCGCCTTTTTCTGCTCGTGTCGCTGGAGGAACACTATTCTCACGGCAAACAGGGAAAGATTTGGTTTTCTGCCCTAAGAGCTGAAATACGAGCCACTGTTTTAAAAACGGTTTGACTAAAATAAAGAAGAAAAAAAAAAAAAAAAAGTGTTGCTGCATTGGCCGGGAATCGAACCCGGGCCTCCCGCGTGGCAGGCGAGAATTCTACCACTGAACCACCAATGCTTGCATATCTGTGCTTTCCTGATGGCGCATTTTAACATTTTCCTTTGGCTGGTGAGGGACAAGGGTCTACCTTCCTGTCCTCGTCTTCCTGTACAGCGGGCAGGAGGCCGTTCAGCAGCTGCTTCGGCTCCTCCTCCGAGCGCGCGAGAGGCAGGAAGCTCTGGAGCACGAAACCGACGAGCTGCGGGTCCAACCAGGGGCCGCCGGCAGGTGTCCGAGACGGGCTGGGCAAAGGCTGCTCTGTGGAGACGCCCACCTGGACGCAAAGGAGGACAGTCCGGTTTATTTTTTTTGTTTTTTGGTGACTTTAGTTAAATTTGTGCGCAGACCTGCTCCAGCATGCAGTGCAGGACCAGCGCCACAGAGCAGGCTTCAGGAGGGACCAGCTCCAGCAGACTGTTGTAGTAACACATGTCCACGTCAACGGAGACAGCAGGGAGCTGGGTCTCTGAGAGGATAGGAAGACAACTTTGTTTCAGCCCGTCAGCCTTTAGGTAAAAAAAAACAAACAAAAAACAACTAAAAATAACAAAGATATGAGAGGTTTGACCTGGTTCTGGTGGTACTCGTTCTGTAACTGCCTTCTTTTTAGAACGTGGCGTCTGGGGAACGGCCGGCGCAACCTGGGACAAAGAAAAGCACAAATTACAGATTTTATCCATTGAAGGGACGCGTATCACCCCGCCACCTTCCACGCCGACGTTTTAGATTTTTTTTTTTTAATTTACGGACGACGTCGCAAAACGTCCCTTTGCACTTTGTCTTCTCTAAGCTCAGCTGGCCGCGGCGGCCATCTTGAATCGTGTTTGGCTCCAACAGTTAATCGGTTGCAGACGCGAACCTGATGGCTACTTCCTGCGAGTTTCGTTAAGACGCGTCCACTGGTTCAGGAGATATTTTGCTAACAGACACGTGACACGCCGAGGCGACGGCAATTACATCATCTGCCGCCTTCGCCTTTTTTTG
>NC_051436.1:6331130-6363023 GCF_001649575.2 Kryptolebias marmoratus
AAATTGCGATTATGTAACTAAAACAAACCAATATGTGTTCAATAGACGCGTCTTATTTTGGGGTTTGTGGTGAAATAAAACCTCTTAAATTCAGCGACGGTCTGAGTCCTCGTTTCAACGGTGAATGGATGAAAAGGAAATTACCGGCGCCACACGGAGCTGCTCTGTGCGCCGCGGCTGACAGGCGACAGCTGCAGCCCCCCCTCTCCCCCCACCGAGCAGCTTAAAGTGGGTCCGTGTCGCTGCTGCTGCGTGGAGCAGAGTGGCGCAGCGGAAGCGTGCTGGGCCCATAACCCAGAGGTCGATGGATCGAAACCATCCTCTGCTAGGAAACAGATTTTTAACCGGCGCTCGTTTGGACAACTGAAAGGAACAGGTTTGTTTTCTTTGACAACGTGCGTGTACAAGCTCAGTTTAATGATAAAAAAATGTCAGTGTAGACCTTGACAACGCTTGTTGTCATGGTTACGCAACATAACAGGATGTCCAAAAGTAGAAAAAGGTTTCAGTAAAAATCCTTCCAGCTGATTTTTTACCAGAGGAAATAATCATCCAAAAAAAAAAAAAAGTGATTTACATCAAGAAAAAAAAAAAAAAAAAAAGAGGAATTAAATAAATTCATTCTGTTTTTGTGACCCAGTTCGGTCCGAGCCTCAGCTGTCGAACAGACGGCTTCACATTCAGCTCTGGTCCACAGAGGAGTTCAGGGTCGACCCATCGGCTGCGAGGTCCGGTGGCACAAGCCCGAATCATCACCCCTCCACCACCGTGCTCAAGGCGTTTGCGCTGATATGGGCTCAACTGTCCACAGGGCGTTGCCCCAGAAACCTTGTGGCTCATTCAGCTTAACAAACCCAATTCCTCTAATTGTCCCGTCGTGACCTTTAACCTTTAAGCTGCTAACTGAGGCCTGCAGAGTCGTAGATGGAGCTCAAACCCGGGACTTATAAAAGCAGCACAGATGGACTTTTTTTTTCCCCCCACACAGCTTTGCTTTTTGTTTAATACATAATATCATGGTGGGATTTGCTGTTCTGTTTGGAACCCTTGTGGTAAAATCTGAATAATCTCAGATTATTTTTATTGTGCAACATGAATGTGTGTGTTTACCTGCAGCGGCTGGGAGTCCAGCCCGCCTGCAGAGGGCACTGCGTGGAGCTCGAGGTTGTCGCGATAGTGCTGATGCTGCCTGCGCCAGTCCAGACAGTCGTAGACGAGATTAGCCACGCCCCCAAAGATTCCGCTTCCCAGCTCCAGCTGCAAACATTAAAGACGAGTGCCTCAAACACACACCGGCTCAGAGACGCCGGGAGACCGAACGCAAACGTGAACAAGACAGGAAAACGGCATGAAGGGGGTTGATCGTGAAGAAGAGATCTACGAGATCCAGCCGTCAGGCCCTTCTCACCTCAGCCTCGGCGTCCTGCGTTTGGAGAGGAAGCGCGACGTCGAGGACAGCGTATTCGAGCAGAGCCACGTCGTGGAGCTTGGAGTCCGGTGGCGCGCTCTCTAAAACAGACCTCAGACCTGTCCAGAACTGGTCGAGCCTCCTCGCCTTCACAGAAACCTCTAAACAGCAGAGTGGCCGAGCGTCAGTAACGAGTCGACCTGTTCAGGAGTCAGGAGACGATTTCCGTGTCGGGGGAGAGTTCTCAACCTGCATCCAGGCTCGGCCCGTTCTCCTCACAGCCGCCGAGGTCCTGCTGCTCCACAGAGGCGCGGGTCTGCTCTGAGCGTAGTTTGATGACGTTCGCCACGTGCACGCCAACGGCGTCCAGCTTCCAAACCAGCTGCGGCTGGTTGAAGCCCACCAACAGGACGTAGTGTTGAGGACCACACTCTGGCTCGTCATCTGATGAGGCAAACAAAAGCTCTCGTTATTGGAGCTGTCGTCCAAACGCATTCGATGGGAAGAAACGGGGCCTAAAACGCAGCCGGGAGGAACCCCGCGATTTAGAGGGGTTGTAGATGAAAACTACTTACCAAAATGAAACAACCAGCTGTACCAGTGGCGTCCAATCCTGGTCCTGGAGGGACACCATCCTGCATGATTTAGTTGTTTCTCTGCTTTAACTCACCTGATTTGAATGACTGAGTGATTAACAGGCTTCTGCAGAACCTGATGACCTGCTGAAGAGCAGGGAAACATCTAAAACCTGCAGGACGGTGGTCCAATCCTCCAGGACCAGGGTTGGACACCACTGATCGAGACCAACATCAGGATAAACACCTTAAGCAGCAGATTGAACGATAAGACAACCCGGATCGAGCCCCGACGCCATGCTTCACTGAAATGCATCGAAACGACACAATGAAGTAGTGGTGTGGTTCCTTTAAGAGTGTCTGTACGCTCAGCGTAGGCTGCAGGGGCAGTGATAAATGCTACGACGTTAGCCCCAAAGCAGGGCGCACCTTCAGCCACTCTGTTTTTAATCAGAAAGGAAGTGAGGAAACTGTTATGTCACATCGTCATTATCTACCTAAATGTGCGAAGAAAAGAATAGTGGACTTAGACAACAGGGTTTTCAAAACTGAGTGAACGGAGAGTTAAATGGTAGAAGATGGATGGATGGATGGATGGAGAACCCATCACCTAAAAAAAATTAAAGCAATCGAGCATAAAGCCACTATAATAAACATACAACAGTATTTTTACCAATAAATGTCGGTGGCTCGACATCATCCCTGTGTCTGAGTTTTGTTTTCTTCTCCTTGGAAGGTTCCGGATCTGAAGACGGAGCTTTTCCCTTTTTGGCAGAACCCTTGGCCTTGCTGTCAGGAGGAACCTTTTCTTTCGGTCCCTCAATCTTCAGATGAAATTTACAAATAGAACAAACAAAAAAAACTAAATAAGACCTCAGGCGAACATCCAGCAGCCCTAATAAAGTCAAGTCTGAATGCAGGGAAACGTTTAAAACCATCGATTGACCTGCTCTGCCTCCCTCCTTCGCATGTCGATGGTTTTGATCTGCAGCAGCTGGAACTTCAGCAGTTTTGCCATCAGGTCACTGGGAATCTCCTCCCCTGCATCCAGCAACACTTTAGCGGGCTCCGTGACCTAGACCAGACACACGTCTAGGTAAATACGCCAAAACAAACAGTACACCGCGGGAACACTGTGACATACAACGCTAGTCATTACAAAAGGGCGCCGATTAAATTCATCCCTACCTCACAGAAGATGGGAAGATCGTTGGGCTTTTTCGCTTTGGGATTCCCCAGTTCCTGGATCTGTAATGCAAATGTTTTATTGGACAAAATAAAAACGAGTGCTACAAAATGGTAAATACTTGCATTTCAAAACATCTGTCAAATTCTCTGACTTGCTAAACCAAGCTCCACGGACACATAGAGGGTTAAAGACTTAATTACTGCTCAGATTTCCTTCCTAACTTCAGTTTGCTTCCATTAAACACAACCGCAGGCACCTTCATGAGTGTGCTGCTCCAGGATATCAGGGAGAAAAGTTTGCGTTGAGGTTTCTGCACAGCCAAAACCAGAGGACCGATGAGTTTTTCTTCCTCCTCTGGAGTTCTCCCAGCCAGCAGAGAGACACAGGCCTGCCATGAGTCCTGGGGAGGCTCACAACATGGAAACAATTAGATCAATTAAGCTCAACGGGCCTGTTAGGAGTTAATTACAGGCGCTTATTTTAAAAGGTTTAACAAAAATACCCTTCGGGAGCAACTTATGTTACAATTTAATCTGAACTAATATTAAATGTAACACAAAACCCCGTAAAACGACGCACTTTTTTTTTTACAGACAAGAAGTTCGATTTTAGGAAAATACGTCACAGCAGAGCACGAGTTCCGGTTTGTACAAAATAAAAGCTCAGAAACGCTTATCGGTTGTTGGTTTTTTTCCCGCTTGTACGTTATACTTCATACAATTACTATATTTATTTATTTATTTGCAGTTTCCTTTAGGCTCTTCGTATAAAGTGTCCCGAGGAGACTTTTGCAGTGAAACCTCGCGATATAAATAATACAGAGCTCAACTGCTAGCTTAAAAAAATAACGAGCCGCTCGACACTATATTAACTATACAGCAAAACAACGCTTCCAGCTCACAGTATAAGTATAAAAAATGTGAAAAAGAAGCAGCTGAAATGGACAAACCTCCTCAAACTGAGCCTTGACGAGACCGGTCTCCCAGTTCTTGTTCGCCGGCGGGGGTCCGGCAGCATTACTGGTCTTTTTAGCGGAACTTTTCTTACCCGCTGGAGGCATTTTGTTTCTCTTTTTTAGTGCTTTAGGGAAAGTAAAATGACATTTATCGCTACAAAAACTGACCAACTTCGAGGCTAAAAAAATAAATTTAAGTCAGACAGCCTGGGTTTTTTTTTGCGTTTGCGTTGCCCATAGCAACCAGACCACAGGAAATCAACCCACTTTCACAATAAAAGCACGTCTTGTCTTAGTAGAAAGTAAATTACGGACTGAATCATAAAACTCAAAAGTGTGCGTTTACTGTGTACTATATTATAGTACATTACAGTTTCTTCTAAATCATCAGAAAAATAATTTAAAAAAAAAAACAGTTTGTTGGTTTTATCCTTTTTATGTCCACTAGATGGCAGCAGAACGTTTGAGAGCCCCCAAAACATCCTGTTTTTAAGCCTTAAACTCCATATAGTCTTTAAATTTCTACAATGTTTTTCTGTTTAAATCACTGTCTGTGGAATTATTGACCATTGTAGTACTCAGCACCATTTACCAAGGGGTTAATCTAATAAATAATGCCACCTAACGTAGCCGAACATAAGCTCACAGGTACACTAACTGCTCTTCAGGCAGTTTAAATCTTCTTTATCAGCCAGAAAGATGTCTCCAATATCATGATTGTTAAAAAGAGAGCGATTAAATCAATATAGCAGCAAGAATAGGAAGCATCTCTGAAGCTATTTTCTGTGAAACCAGAAAAACTAGAACAGGAATCTTTACTGAAACATAATAATTCAGGCGACGTGGCCTTGCCACCTGTTATGTAAGGAAAAGGGGTGATTTGAATGCTAATTTAAACAGCACTCAAGTGGAATCCATATAGAGACAGTGCGTAGAAAAATGGATGATAATGAAGGGAGAAATGTAAAAAGGTTTTTGTGTACGCCTCAGTCCACCCACACACACTTACAGCAATCAGACGATCTGCGGCGGTTCTCCAAAACATCATTAGTATTCTTTTTAGTGAGTCTGCAGATACAATTCAGCACTTAAATACTAATATTTCCAAGCTGTTTTATAATAAACCACGAAACCGTTGGGTAGGTTTGCTAATTTTGTTGCAAACTAAACAAAACAGAATTTAAAAAAACATATGATTCAGACCAAAAACAAACCTGAATCTGGATTCTGAGTGGGTTTAACTGAGGCGCTCTTTGAATAAAAAACACAAAAAAAACTCATAACAAAATAATTAACACGCATTCTTCATTTCCGTGGTACGAGCTTCCTGACCTATGACCGATTTTCGTGACAATTTCTGGTGTTCGCGCGGTTGTTAGGGGAGAAAAGGTGGATTTTTTTTTAAATTTGCTTGAAGAGAGAAGTGTCTGTAACCCAGAAACTTGGAGCAAAATGGTTGTTTGTCTTCTTGTTATTGTTCTGATGCATCCCCTTTTCCATATAAGATTCTTTTTTTATCTGTGGAGTTCAAAAATCTCCATTTAAACTAAATATATCTCCCATCTGAACATAAAGGGCCTTCTTGTTTCTCTGTCAGCTCTTTTTATTAGAGTGTTTCTATGCACCAAATGGTCCAGATGTCCAAATGTCCACCCCGTACCTTCCAAACGGTTATGTAAAAGGGGGCATTGCTGTGAAGGTGTTTCGCTTCGTCCTGCAGTGCCCCTATAAAAGCACGACAGACGGACAACACCCAGCTGGCAGATGCCAGAGAAATCCACGTTTGGAGCCAGCAGGTCATCAGTCACGGAGGCGCTGCCAGCAGTAAAGCCTTCCAGAGGCGGCGTCCTCCAAAGGTCACACAGCAGCTACATAAACACTGTAGTGACACTCAGACCGTGGAGCTGCAAATGGCAGCGGCTCAAAATACCCACATTTCTTTGGGGAGCCTCTGATGTTCGAGTCACACATCATGCGGCGCTCAGGGAGATTTCGTTTCACTCAGCAGCAGTCATGAGGGTTTATTAAAGATGCACCTGATACTTAAAGCCCTCATTTTTAAACCGGAGGCCTCGCGGGTCATTTTGACCCAAGGAAGGGGGGGGGGGGGGCGACAGGAGGGACCAACACTGGGAAAACCTGACGCATCAACGGCTCAGGAGATCAGGAACTGTTTATGGGGGAAGGAACGGGACGTGCTTTAGAGCCGGATAAAGAGTGAAAACAAGCCGAACAGAAGCTGATATCAGCTGAACTGTAGCTGCAGGATGAAAGGAGCGAAAACCCACAACGGAAGGCTGATATCGGTCAAACCGCAGCTGAAAGCAAAAAAAAAAGAAAGACAACAGCTAAAAGCTAAAATGAGCAAAATCGTGTCTAAAAGATGAAATCAGCAAAACTTTAGTTAAAGCAAAAATACGACAAAACTGTAGCTAAAGGCTAAAATTAGAGAAACAATAACTTCAAGCTAAAATTACCAAAATCGTATCTAAAAGCTGAACGTAGCAAAACTATAGCAAAAAGCAAAACTTAGTCAAACTATAGTTAAAGCAAAAATACAACAAAAACATAGCTAAATGCTAAATTTAGAGAAACAATAGCTAAAAACTAAAATTAGCAAAACAACATCTAAAAGCTGAAAGTAGCCAAACAGTAGCTAAGAGATAAAATTAGCAAAAACTTTAGTTTAAGCAAAAACACAGCCAAATTGCAGCTAAATGGTAAATTAGAGAAACAGTAGCTAAAAGCTAAAACTAGCAAAAAGGTAAGAGGACAAAAATAGAGTCAGTACGCTAAAGCAGATTTCAAAGAGAATCTTTTGAATGAATTAAGGAGATCTTTGTGTATTTCTATGGGGAAAATCTTTGTAAATAAAGGTCAATATTTAAAAAAGTATAAAAGTTACAAAAACAAAAGTTTTTACGCAGAACTTTAGATCAAACTGAACGTTTTGATATCTGATCAGTTCAAGAAGCTCAAAGGATGTGGAAGTAGTTTAACTGCAAAAAATAAAAACACAAAAGTGTGAATGTTGGTTGTTTGAAAAGGTATCTGCAACAGGTAAGATATTTATCGTTCTTAACCTTTCCACAGAACCCCACCTCACATAATGCATATGCAATTTGTTTTTTTTTAAATAAATACAGTTTTCCTGTGCTTTTAACATGCAGCTCATTAAAATGACAGCAGTTCTACTCTCAGTCAAACTTTGTGAGTAAAGTTATCTCGAGCGCTCAGTTTGGCAAAAAGCAGATTTGAAGTTCCACTCGCCGGATCAGATATGACCCGAGTCAGAGTCGGACTGAAATTTCAGAACTCACGAATCATATGACCAAACATTAAATTAAAACTCAATTATTCAGGTCATCGTTCTCCAGATGGAGACCTCAGAGCATTTGGATTCATCTGTGCTGTTGGTAGCGTAAGCAAGTTTAAAAAAAAAAGGACGTTTAAACTGTGTTTGTTTTTTTTTTTAAATTATTTTATTTGGTAATTTTAAAAAAAGGACTTTAGAGTCTTATTTTCTGGAACGAACTTTGTATTTTCATGTAAATTTGGTAGGAAAAAGTGAGGAAATCTGTGTTTGGTCGGTTATTTCTGCGCTGTAACGAACCATTCCATTAAATGGCGCCACGTTTGTGGGCTGTGCTGCTCGCTCCAGACCGACCGACAACCATGCCAGTCGGAGAACGGGACGCCGTCCCACAGCGGGGCGTGACCACACGAGGAGGAGGAGCCAGGCTGCTGTGGCTGCGTATGGTTCTTCCCCATGCCTCTGAGGCGCCTGTTTGTTAAATGAAGAAATCGTTAAATGGCCAGAATGTCTTGTTTCTTAAGAATTCAATCGTCCAATCTGATAAACGGCACCAAACAGGAGTCAGTGCTGCTCACTGTCGACGTGCAGGCATCCTCAAACAAATAAAAGTTTCTAAAAATGCATTTTTATTGATTTACTGTAAATTCTACATAACATGAGTCATCTGTTCAGCAGCTATTCACCAAGGAATGGCTAAAAGACAAGAAATGGAGGGCTGATAGAGTCAAAGTTACTTTTAAATCTCCCTGAAAGGTGGTGAAAAGGTCCGGTTCTGAACGGACGAGTGAGGAGATCATTTTAGAGCGTTACAGAAAACATCGGCAGGAAGTTATTCTTCCTAAGGCCAAGACATTTACATCTATGGATATCTGTCAGGTTGTGCTGATTAAGTATTCTTCTTGTATTGGTCGGCACTGTTTCAGGGGGGTGGGGGGGCGTGAACGTTTGCTGCCTGTCAAAAGGCCAACGGTTTCTTATATCCGTGGAGGAAAACACAAACAAACCAGATCCGACGATACAATCTGGAAATGTCACAAACCGAGACGATAACACAAAAGGAAACAGCCTTGTTGACACTGAATCCGCACAAGCTTGAGGTAAACAGATCAAACACACAGCGTGACATGCCCCCCCCTCCTCCACCAAGTTTATCAGATTTCCATTTTCCAAGGAGGAGGCTGTTGTGCAGAGTCCGGGAGGAAACATGGAATCAAGCCCGGCATATCTCTGAGGACGCCGAGACAAAACAGGCCTATCCTGTGACTCTGCGGCCTCCCCTCGACCCCCCTCCGTGAGGAGGCGCGGAGAGGCGGATCAGAAGTCCGTAAACATCTGCTGGCGTAGGGCGCGAGGGGTCCGTGGCGTGCCACGCAGGCCAAGGTGAACCGCGTCGACGCCGAGGATCTCAGCGTCCGAGCTTTGGAACAGTGGAGCTCTTTTGTGCTCCTGCAGCCTCCTGGGAAAAGACTTTCAGTACTTTTCCACGAGGCTGAAGCTACGTTAGTTACGCCAGAACCCCTCCTCCGTGGAGGGGTTTGATACCTCGGCCTTTTCTCCTGTTGAAAACTGTACAACAAGCGTGCAAAACACTGTAGATAACCCAACCTGAAGGGACTTATCTTAAACGTCCAGACACGTACGCCACTGAAGGGGTACTTTTACCCCTAGCTGTCATCAACAGCCATCAGAGAGGCGATAAAACTGGTGGAGAACTACGTTACCCGCAAAGTTCCCGGGTCCTGGTGGGAGCAGACAGGCCCTACCTGCTGGTTGTCTAACGGTTCTTCAGATTGAAGTGGCTGAACTAACATCCAACGACATCAGAGACGATGACTGAGGACTTCATGTCCATTTTTCATTCAGATAATGGACCGCAGTTCTCACCTGATTGTTTGAAACACTTTGAACGGGACTGGAGTCCCCCGGTGTCCCCTCACAGCGACGGGGAGGCTGAGAGGACGGGCAGGACAGTGGAGAGTCTTCCATCATGGCCTCCTAGTCCAACATGGAGGACAGGGGTGATTATTCCTGTCATTCCATTGGAGACAAGTCCAACCTGTGTGGATTTGGAGACATTTGAAATGACAGAGCACAAGCGGAGACGAAAACAAAGACTACCATCGCGAGCACTCGACGCGCCACACTTGAGTCCAGGTCATAGACGTGAAGACAAGAGGGACGGAGGCGTCTGAGGCAGGTTCGCCAAGGTCCGACATCATGGAGACACCTGGGGGGGACACACGGAAGAACCAGAGGCTCCTGCTGATCCACCAGAAGCACCGACTGTGGAGCGGGACAATCCAGAGACATGTCCTACTTGAATCACATCGGAAAGACTTTGTTCAGTCATAGAAAAAGGAACTGAGGGACCAAAGGGGCAGAATAACCAACAACCCAGGTAGACAATGATCAGTTCTGGTATAAAAAAAAAAAAAAAAAGTTGTGCATCACATGCACCGAGTTTCAGTTTTATATATTTCAAAAGTTACGAAAAAGATGGATTTGGAAGTACTTGAACAGATGTACGGATACTTTAACTTTAGGAAATGTGTAAATCTTTTAGTCACAGTTTGGATGGGTTTCTTAGTCGGATCTTTACAGGAGATCCTCCAAGTTGGGTGGAAGGTATCAGGCTGGGGTAGGAACCTTTGTGTTGGACCTGTTGTACCAAGGGGGTTCTGTAATAAAGGAGCGTTAGGAGGGGATTGCCTCAGTTTAACATGAAAGAACTGAACTAAATAAAACACTAAAGTGACTCAACGAGCTTTTTGGATAACTCTGCTACATTTACCTCATTTACATATTGATTAATGTGTGCCGTCCCTTCTTAAATAAACAAATACACATTGTTTAATAGCCAACAGTACAGATTAGAGTCTCCAGTAGCTGGTTTATATGAACTACTTCAAACAGAGCTGGTCAGAGGGACAGGTTTATCCTCGCAGCACCTTCCATTGGATCCTTTCACCAACCTGACAGGAATAACATCCCTGCACAACTGGTTACGCTACAGGAAGTCTGAAACCACGACAGTAACATATTTTGTGTTTCCAAAGTCCGAAATGTTTTTAAACCAAGGCTGACCTGAGGATGACTGAAATGCCTCACAGGGGAGTCAAAGTAATTTAACTCTCGCGGTTCGGTCTCCGTGACCTTTGGAGAAGTTAAGGAGGTTAATTACAGCGAGGAAGGCCCCACACACACACACAGAGCAGTTTGGATCTGAAGGTCCATCCAAACATGTAGACTCGACTGAACCTGAATACCAAAACTCAAAAAGAAGATTTTTCTTTTCCAGCTAAAAAGCAAAAGTTATTTATTTTCGTAGCTGTATTTAAGACAAAAAGCACTGAATTCATTCAACTAAATGAGTAAAATATTTAAATACTTTATTCTTTAATAGACAGGAAGTTGCCTCAAATGGTAAACTCACTTCCTTCACAGTCCAAGAGAACAGATTCAAGCAAACAAGCCTTCAAAAATTCAGGTGAACCAAACTTTTTATTCCATTTAAAGGTTCTGCCTTGTGGGGGAAAAAGTGCATCTGTTTAGGAGGCTGTATGAAATAAAACAATAAAACAAACGTTTGGACAGAAACAGTTGTCGCTGTGATCCGAGAGGAGAACGTTCCGTTTCCAGGACAGTTAAGGCGTCAGTGTTCCGTTGAGATACGAGTTCGTACCAAAAAAATAAATACATAAATAAATAAACCAACGATCTGCAGCCCTGAAATCAGCCTCGGTGCGTTTAATCAACATTCAACGCGTCTGGAAACGCGTCAACAAGGTGGCGAAGTGTCTCAACGGGAGTGAGCCTGCAGGAAGTGCCGCTCGAACAGTTTCATATTCATCTGAGAAAAAAAAAAATAATCGTTTTAAAACTGCAACAAATTTATGTCCCTTGAACAAACCTCCGACATACAGGATAGGATTTAAAAAAAAAGGAACTTTTAGAGGAAATGAAGCCAAATTCTGAAACGTTGGGCTCATTTCTACCTTTACTTCTGGCTAACGGTTGAACTTTGGTACAAAAAAAACACCGTAGAAAATGCGACGCCGCGTCCGCCCGCAGAGTTCAGCACTCCTCGATCACGGTGCCAGCCGAGGAGGAGTACAGTTTCTTCTTGACGAGCCGGAAACCCGGGCCGAGTTTGAGCGCGTGCCTGAACGCCGGCGTGAAGCACGAGCCCATGAAGAAGAAGTCCCGGAGGCTGGGCCACGCCGCGCCGTCCTGCTTGAACACCAGCGTCAGCTCGAACGTGGGCACCACCGAGGCGTCGTAGGCGATGCGCTCCAGCTGCTTCCAGCCCTTCTCCAGCTCCAGGTGCACGTAGAGCACGCAGCCGCGCAGGCCGCACGGCTCGCCGGACGCCAGCCGCAGGACGTCGCGTGCCACCCGCCGCGTCAGCTGCTCCGGCACCAGCACCGAGGAGCAGTGCAGCGTCGTCTTCTTGGCCCGGGACAGGCAGCTCTCCAGCATCTGGGCCAGCTGCTGGCAGGTCCGGTCCTCCGTCACGTCCGCCGCTGCCACTGGGGGCTCGGCCAGGCAGCGGTCCCAGAAGTCCAACTCTGGAGAAACAGAACAAGCTGGATGTTTTAGGGATCCAGAACGTATTACATCACTCCTGATGACATCATCCTCCCCTGTCCGTTAGTAAATCATCTCTGGAGGAACTTTAATGAGACTTGCAGATCTACGACTGATTAGTTTCAGACTCAACCCAATCCAAGATGGCTGCCACAGTTTATATTAGCAAACACAAAAACTGTCCGTAAGCCAGTCAGTTTCACAGATGTTGAGCTAAAATTTGGTGTGGTGGTAGCTGAGAGTCCGAGCAAGTCTTCGTCCAAGTTTGATCCGAACGGCCACGCCGCCAACATTTCTCCTCATAAGGTTCTTATGGACCAAAACCGTGGCGTGAAAGGCGGCGAGCGCCATGCGGTGCTTTGACGTCAGACCTTTAAGCAGATGCTTGGCGGCGCCCCTGAATTAAAGTATCCAACAACAGAATACAAAAAAAGAACTAAAAACTGAAGTTCAGGCTTTCGGTTATGACGGGAACAATCATTTATTGATGCGGAAACTCTGTTAGGATCATAAAAAACTCAAACGCTTTAAAAAGTCACTGAATAAACGGGAACGGGTTGTGTTTTTGTGACAGGCTGGTAGTTTTAACGTGGCTAAAAGTCAGATTTATCGTTAGGAGCTGTTTTTTTTTTTAAAAGGTCTGAATGAGTCATGGGTCCAAGATAATTAGCTTAACCAAATAAATAAATAAACTGAAGAGGTTCAGGATGACAGAGTGAGGAACACAAGGCCAAGGATGAACACGAGACTGAACCCCATCTGGAAAAGCTGCTGTTGTTGTTGCACTGAAAGGCTGACAGGATGACTTCCTCCTCCTCCTCCTCCTCCTCTTCCTCCTCCTCCTCCTCATCATCATCATCCCTCCCCCTCCTGTGCTGCAGCCATGCAGCTCACACACACACACACACACACCTGGACGCTCACCTTTCTCCAGGCACACCTGCTCGTAGCCCCTCTCAGCCGGACCTTCTGTGCTTTTGGTCTTCATTTTGTTTGTGGCGACCATGGCTGGCTGTTATTATGGGCTGCTTTTTGAATAAAAGCTGCCTGAGTTAAAAAAAAAAGGTCAAGTCAGTGCGTCTCTTCAAAGCGATAAACTACTCACTTAGGCAGCTTGAAACGCTATAATTACCCACGCAGGTCGAATAAAACTCGAAATAACGAGCTACTCACCTTTAACACGCAATGTAGACAGGAGGTATATTAGTTCACATGGGTTTTTCTTTGAATAAAGTCGAAGCTTCACTCGTTTTGTCACACAAACGCTGCGGCGGCCACAAACTTCTGAATAATCTTTATAGCTTCTTCCACACAGCTGCGCAGAGTTCCCGACCAATCAGAGCGCGGCTTCCGTAGCGCTGCCTTTCGTAGCTCGCACCCGATTGGCCGAGAGGAGTTGAATAATCGTCCAATCGGATTTGCGGAGCGCGCTCGCGTTGCTATGTGGCAGAAGTCGAGCTGCAGCTCGGAGCTGAGAACGGCCATTTTGTCAAAGCTTTCAGCTTAAAATTGGCCGCTTAAATATAATTTTTATATATTTGGTGCCTTTTTATAACAAAATGGTTTATTAGGCTTCTATTTTGTTGCATGTGTTGAAAGTTTTATTGTTTTATTTACCTCAATTTCCAGATCAGACAGTTGACAACAATAATTAATGCCAAAGTTTTATGCAAGAAGCATTGCACATTATGCATGTGTTGGGGATGATGCTCAGCTACTACCACACCAAATATTAGGTCATAATCCATAAAAGTGACTGAGTTATAGGCATTTCTGTGCTGGCTAATATTGGTTAGCTGTGGCAGCCATCTTAAATTGGGCCGACTCCAAAAGTTGATCAGTTGTAGACGTGCATCCAGGGATTAATGTCTGAAAGTTTCATTGAAATCCGTCCAGCGGTTCGTGAGATATTTTGCTAAAAGACAAACAGGGTTGAGTGTAAAAGATGGTGATGAAGTTTGAAGCGTAGCCCTTGGAGGACGTGTTTTAGATGACTCTCAGCAACTACTACAAACAGCTTTAGCACAATAAATGTAAAATAAACTGAGATGTAGCCATTGTTGTGCTTTCTAAGGTCACTTGGCTGTAACGGCTATCATGAACTGGGTTGGCTCCAAACGTTAATCGGTTATAGACAAACATCCATGGATTATTTCCTAAAAGATTCATTCAAATCTGTTCAGTGGTTCATGAGATATTTTGCTAACAGACCAATAGAGGTGACTCAAAATGGCAGAGTCTTAATCCGTGTTTCTGCAGAATGTGTTCGCGCTCAGATTGGGGTCAATCTGGCGCACCAAACTTTGGATCAGAATCAGTAAAATTAAACTAAGTCGCAGCCGTTTTTTTGTGCTCGTCAAGGTCAGTTGGCTCTGGCAGCCATCTTGAATCGGGCTGACTTCAACAGGATGCCCCTTATCTGCGTTTCCTGAGCCAGAAGGTCTCATCTTGCTGGGATTTGGCAGGGCTGCGCAGTCCGTCAGCAGTTCACCTCTCATTGCGGACGGACCCGGCTGAGATTCCCCTCGCAGTAACTGGACCCGGCTCACACACACACACACACGGCATCTCTGCCGGCCTGGTGGGCCCGTTGGACCGGGTTTCTCTGTGTCACGTGTGGAGAACCGTACGCCTCGGATGAAGAAAAACAAGGTCACGTTGCGGCTTCAAACATATCCAGAGACGAGGAATCCTCCGTGCAGATATTCCAAATCCAGCAAGGAAAATCATTCCCAAGTATTTGGTTTGAAATGGTGAAAAAAGGCTGACAACAACAGTGGAACCTCCATTATACCAAACAAGGAAAAAAACAGTTTGTTGTCATTGAACCTTTTATCCTCTGACGACAGTTTTCTATGAGCTGCGACAATAAAAACAGTCAAATGGGTCAACGTGACGAAGCTTTTAACAAGGTTTGACCAGGGGTGGAAATTAGCCCCCGCCACCGGCCAAATGCGGGTACATATTTGAAGTGGCGGGTGAATTTGATCAACACACACGCCACTGTGGCGGGTTGGCAATTTGAACAGAAAAGGTGTTATTTGTCCTCTTGACATATAGGGGGCAGCAATGTGCTCGAGTTGCTGCTGTTACGTCGAGCCGCGTTCCCCCATCAGATACGGTTCCTCCTGCGTCTTCGTAAATAATGACTTATCTATATACAGAACTGTTTAGAGGGGCAAATATTTCTCATTAAAAAAACAAAAAAACCTAATTCTTTTAAAAATAAAATGTGCTAATAATATCATAATACAGAGGAATAAACACAGGTAAGGAGTTGTTGGTAAATTTTTTTTGTCCCATGTTTTAGAGGGGGAACCGATTATTTCAGACGGCTGAAATATTTGGTTCCCCCTGGTAACTTTTGCAAAAAAAGAACAAATGTCACCAAATTCACAGGACTTGTTGTCCATGATGAGAGGAATAAACACAGTTAAAGACTTGTTGGTAAATTAACTGGTTGTTGTTGGATAATTAATGATCTAAAGAAGGCCCTCCTTTTATTGAGCGGTTTATGGTTTGGAGGACTCCTCTCAGTGCTGAAAGGCTTCCTGTTGGAGTTTCTGGGTATGTCGCAACCCCTTCTTCCAGTCCTGGTCCAGGAGGGCCACTATCCTGCAGGTTTTAGGTGTTTCTCTGCTTTGACTCACCTGATCTGAATAAATGAGTGATTAAAGACCTGCTGAGGAGCAGAGAAACATCTAAAACCTGCAGGACGGAGGTCCTCCAGGACCAGAATTGGGAATCACTGCAGTAGGGCCGCTCGACCCAGAATCTGCTCGGCGGTTCGCTCTTCGCCTCGTGTCCCTGAATGAGGCGGAAGATGAGCTGCGTTGGGTCTCGGGTTACCGATCCGTCGCGGCTCAGATGATCCATACTGTCAGGCCCTGCTGGCGCCGCGCCGCTCGAGGGCAAACGTGCTGCTTGTCGAGCGTTTTCGCTGACTCGCACTTCGCTTCGCAGTTGTCTGTGGAGAAGCCGTGTCTCCACACACACACTCACACACACACACGAAGCTGCAGAGATGTCTGCTGAAAACCACCAAGCTAGAAACAAAAGGAAACTACTACCTTCATACACATTAGAACTAATATCCACAACCTAATGCTGCATTTACCGTATTTTCCGGACCATAAGGCGCATTTAAAAGCCTTCAATTTTCTTAAAACACGACAGTGTGCCTTATATATGACAAAAGTTTGAAAATGGACCATTCATTGACAGCGAGTCTTAGAATCCATTGCGCCCTACGGTGCAGAAAATACGGTACTTTCTTTTCTTCCCTGCAAATCTGCAGCAAACACTGTTTTTATTCACGTCTGACTTAACTGCATCTTTATTGTTCTGTAATTTTACAGCCGGAAGACTTGAAATACTCTGGGAAACTTTAAACAAAGGTCTCCGTCGTAAGCCACGACGGGGGGACAGAGGTGAAAGACTTGAATGCGGAACTAAAACCTTTTTTTCCCAAAACACAATGGGGGGGGGGGGTAAGCTGACGGTAAGCTTAACAGAAAGTAGACGAAAACAAAAAGAACTACAGCAGGCGGGGAGTGACAGAAACCAGGAGATGCTCGGCATCCAGAGAGGGTGAAAACCACGAGGAGGAAGAAGACTGTCAGAATAAAACAGGAAGTGAGGCTGGAAACAAACAGAGAGGGGAAAACAGAGAAATAAATCCAAGAATTCAGAGATTTAAAAAAACCTCTTCAACACAAAAACTGAAAGATCGCCGGAAACCAGCGGAGTTTGGTTCATTTGACAAACATGATGACGGAGTTAATCAAACTCTGAGCCAAAGAGCTGATCTGCTGAAAAGCAATAAGTAATTAGCATCTTACCTGCTGTGGACAGCTCTTTGAGCAGCTTTCGTTTGGAGGAACAGAGTTTAGCTCTTCTCTAACTGTCACCCTAAAACATGGTGTCCAATCCTTCGTCCTGCAGGTTTTAGTTGTTTCTCTGCTTCGACACACCTGGTTTAAATGACTGAGTGATTAACAAGCCTCTGCAGAACTTAAAGACCTGCTGAGGAGCAGAGAAACGTCTAAAACCTGCAGGACGGTGTCCCTCCAGGACACCACTGTCCTAAAACAACATCCGTCATTCATGAGAACTTACCTTTATTCAGCTGCCATCAGCTTTGTGTGACACAACGAATGCAGCGGGAAGATTTTTGATACTCCACCAGGAAGTGCTACGGTTAGTGCTGCAATTTTCAAAATAAGAGACTCCATAATATCTAATTACCAGCAGTGCAAACATTTACGAAGCAACACTTGCTATAAAACTTACTGAGATCTGTTCGTATTATCAATTGGCTCGTCGATCTGGTCAAAAATAAACTCTTCAAAGAGCTACCTGCTGCAGGTAAGATGATAACGGTTCGTAACTGTACCACAGAGCCTCGCCTCAGGAGATCCGAAGCATCGTTTTAGGGTCACGAGTTCAGCCCCGCTGGGTTTATTTGTCTGTGATAACGATCACAGAGGAGAGATTTGTTGGGCAGTTTCCTGATGATTTTCCTCCTCTGAAAACAACTGGATGTGTTGACTGTCGGCGCCCTCTGGTGGCGAATCTGATCCCGCAGGTAAAATATAACAAACAGGAAACAAACAAACAGGGAAGATGTGTATTTCACAAAACTACTACATCTGATGAGGCTTTACTGGTAGGTTTAGGAATATATATCAAAGAATTTTATTTTCTGACAGCCAGTTTCATAATAATTAATTTATCAAACATTACAGATCTTATATAAGCTTTTAAATCCAGTTTTTCTTTTAAAAACACGCCTTCGCTGTAAACCTTCTGGCACAAAACAACCCATTTGTTCTGAAATCAGTCAGAAGATCGTATTCAACGAACTGCAGATACATTAAAGTAACATTTTCTACGAGTTTATTGAGAAATCTTTGGTCAGCAGAAACCAAATCGAGCAAATATCGGTTCCAGTAGCTTTACAGTAAATTCAATTCATTACATTTGTGTTGCTCCTTATTTACAGTATGGAAAAAAAACAAAACCTTTAATCCACTCCTGCTGCAAATTCACTGCACACCGTTAGGCGAAAACTAAAATCCTGTGTGGACGCAGAGTAACGCGTGGAGCTGTTCTCCTAAACGACTAAATGACAGAGAGAATGAGAACAGGGCAGGAGGCGGAGCTTCGGAGCAGCGGAAATACGACGAACGGCACGAACGAAGCACTACAAGGGCGAGAAAACGAAAAAGGCGATGGACCTGAGGTCGCAGGGAACGCCTGGAGACGGGAGACAGCTCAGAGCTACTGATGTGGGCTCCCGCGTGAAGCAGTAACTATCTTACCTGCTGCAGATAGCTCCCTGAACGACCTCAGCTCGGAGGAACATGAGTTCGGATCAGAGCGACGAGAGAAGTGAATAAAAAAAAAAAAAGGTTTCAAGACGCATAAAGTTGGACGTTGAAACTGTTTTCAAGATGGCGGAAAATATGACGTTCGTGCCAGAAGTGTTTAATGACCTCTAACTGCAAATAACCGCGGAGAAGGAAAGGTGGCGACGAAAATGTTTGTAAATCGCACAATCGGCAATGAAACTTCTTCTTTTTAAGGGGTTAAAATGGCAGCGAACCCAGCGCGGTCTGACTGGCTGTTAACTCGTCGATCGGCTCAGAGTTGAACTCTAAATCAAGGTCGTCCAAAGAGCGATCTGCAGCAGGTAAGATACTGACCCTTCACGACAGGAGCCCGCTTCCAAAACTCTGTCCCGTCGCCTTAAGTCCGTCTGGACTGCAAAATAAAAATAAAAGCAAACAAACGATTGAAAAATTAAAAACAAATCTCTCCTCGGCTCCTCCTGGTGGTGGGGGGGGGGCGCTGCCGACTCCTCCATCTTGACCTTTCTTTTTTGCCGCTCTCCTCCCTTTTTGTTTCCTTTTTAACTTGCGGCGGCTGAAACGGACAAAACAAGAGGAGCAATGAGGAAACGGAGCTGGAGATGTGGACGTAAACACGCAGCGGCTGCTGGGGAAGTTTCCTAACGTCGAGTTTTGAAGCGACAGACCCCCAAAAAACATCAAGGCGTCCGTCCCAACATAAACACGTTCTTCCTCGGCAAAATTCCTACAGCGTGACTCCATTTCCCTCCTTCGGGCCTGATTGTTGTTCGGGGAGGACGTTTTAAATTCTCCTCATTTTCCTTTTCTTTTTTCTTTTTTTTGTCGTAGGTGGAGGCGTGTGTTCGGCCACACACTTTCCAGCCTCTGACATTTTACGTGGCCCGCACAATAAGCTCCCGCCCGAAAATAATCTGTGTTTATGTTAGGAAGCGCCCATCTCTCAGTCCCTGCTGCTTGTTTTAGGGTGGAGGAGGAGGGGGGACGGGGGGCGGCGAGAAATCACAGGAAACACCTTCTGCTGCCCAGCGAAGGCCCTCAGGCGCACACGGTACAATGAGGTATGAAAAGCCAAACAAGCGGCAGATTGTGTTTGGAGAAACCGGAGGAGCTGCCAGCAGGAAAGGACGGCTCACCGTTCTCGTCCCCGCCCGATGACTTCACTCCCAGGAGCATGACTCCATCTTTGCTGCTTTCGGGCCGGCTCTGGAAGGATGCGCTGTGGAGGCAAAGGGCGCGAATTATTACCCGTGTTCGCGTTGGTTACGACTCGCGCGTTCGAGCGCCAACTTACTTCTCGGTCCCGGTGTCGATGGTCTCTGCGGGAAAAAAAAAAAAAAGAAAACGGGAAGATTTTCAACACAAGCGATGACTAATTACCCCAGTAGAGACAAACATGGAAACCATTTTATGTCAAGCCGTACCTGTGTGATCGTGGACTTTCTTGCTTTTGTATTTGAAGATGACGAAAACCGCGCCTACAACCAGGAGGGCGGGCAGCAGGATCCACCACAGCCGTTTGTCTGAAGCTACATCAGGAGGACAGAGTCGTCAACATTCGTTCGTCTGGCAGATTGGTGGAAAACCAAAACGGTTTTCCACCAATCAAAAGTCTAGTGTAAAAAGGTTTTTCACTTTCTAAGGACGTTGCTGATTGACAGCTATTGTCCTGCGTTAGTTGGATGAATTGCAGTAACGTTTTCTGCACTATTTGGGATAAATCCCAACAAACATGCTCAGTTTCTTTAGTTAAGGGACATTCCACAATATTAGCAACGGAGCAAAAGTGCCAGAGTTAGCCAAAAGGCTACATTTTTAAAACTGTGACAGATGTTACAGTCACATTAAAAACAATAAAATTAGAACATCAAGTACAGCATATTAAAACGAAACAAAATTAGTTTTTGGATTGTCATGAGTACAAACATGGCTAAACATGTCAATGGCTATGCTAACAGCTGTGCTGTGACATGCTAGTGGTTTCCACCATCTTGTTAACTTGTGTTTTTATAAATTAATTCAGTTGAATGTTGTATTTAGCAGTAATTAGCAATGGCTAGCATGCTAACATGGGAAACTTGCTAGTTGCTACAAATAAGCACTAAACTATAATTTTTGTTAAGTATTAAAGGAAATGTCAGTTACAAACATGTCAAAAACATGTTTTCACATGTGAAAATGTGACTCCTGTATGAGAAGTTCATGTTTCTTGTTCTGATTTCACATGAAAAACATGCTATTACACATGCTAACTACCATTTCATTTTTGCCCCTTTTTCACATGGGAAAACTTGATTTCCACATGTTGTGTTAACATGTGTTTTTGACCCAAATTCACATGGAAACTTGCAAAACACGTGTCTGACATGTCACATGTAAAGATCGTTTCACATGTTAAACAGTGATTTCCACATGTGTAAGGGCAATAATGGCAGATAAGTTCAACACGTTTGTTTGTTCCTTCCCATCATCGCCTTTCAAAGCTAAATTAAATGATCCGTTTCATTCAGTCTCCATTCGACCGACGCTGCTTTGGGGTCATTGAACTCACCAGCACCTTTCTGCTTAGCATTCCCTTCATCCGTTTTTTGACTGGAGTCGTTTGGTTTCGGCTGGATTGTCTGGTTTGATTCTGTCAAAATTAAAGTTATAATAAAAAACAACATCACAGACTTACAGACTGCACGCTGGCTGACTAGATGTAAACAAAAATGTACAATTAAAATGTCCGAATATCGTCATAAAGAGCATTTTATAGATTATTACACAACTCTTACACAAGTCTGTGGTCGAAAATGGGAGTTAACGGAATACAGTAAAGTTCGCAGAACAAACGTTGAGCTGTTTCTATTAAATCACCTGTTTTACCTCCTGGAACGGTTGGACTCGTTGTTTCAGCAGTGCTGCTCGACCAACCTAATCACAAATAAATAATATTAAAAACACAAAGCAATGTTAAAAATGTTGATACTAACATTAACTTTTCAAAGCCAAAAGAACTGAAGATTTCCAGTTCTGAGTCTGACATGAACTACGTTGGATCCAGTGAAGCAAACCCAAATATTTTGTTGCTTATTGACTAACTGAGCACATTTTAATTCTTTTAGACCATTTTTAAGTAACAGAATGCATGTAAATACATGTAAAAATGTAACATCAGGTAAATTAAAAAGACAATTATAAAATATTGGTTTATCAATAAAACAACTAACTGCTGCTCGTCTGGTCAGTTGTGCTGGTTGGTGTTGTTGTCGTAGTTGTTGCAGCCGAAGTCGTCACGTCAGCTGAAGTTGTCCCGTTAGCTGAAGTCGTCCCGTTAGCTGAAGTCGTCCCGTTAGCTGAAGTCGTCCCGTTAGCTGAAGTCGTCCCGTTAGGAGACGCTGGTGGGGGAAAGCGGAGAGAAACGCAGACAGTGAGCGTCTTCTGTCCGTTATAACATCAAACTCCGTGTTCGCAGTAACACCACTGACTTCGCTGTCAGAGGATCAACTCTGAACACTCCTAGTTATTCCAAATGACGTAAAAACAAACTTACTGGCGGTGCCAACAGAGGTGGTGCCATTAGAGTTGGTGGTGTTGGCAGCAGGAGGCGTAGTGGTTAGCTTAGAAGTTGTTGTAGCTGAAGTTGTTGCTTTAATTTGGTCTGGTGCTGCAGTTTATTAAAGAAAAAAAATAGAAAATATAAATCCTTTGCTAATGGACATGCTAACTTCTGTGCTAATGGACATGCTAACTACTGTGCTAGGCGACATGCTAACGACTGTGCTAACAGCTATGGTAACGTCTGTGCTAACAGCTATGGTAACGACTGTGCTAACAGCTATGGTAACGTCTGTGCTAACAGCTATGGTAACTACTGTGCTAACAGCTATGGTAACGACTGTGCTAACAGCTATGGTAACTACTGTGCTAACAGCTATGGTAACGACTGTGCTAACAGCTATGGTAATGTGTATGCTAGGGGACATGCTAACGACTGTGCTAACAGCTATGGTAACGACTGTGCTAACAGCTATGGTAACGACTGTGCTAACAGCTATGGTAACGACTGTGCTAACAGCCATGGTAACGTCTGTGCTAACAGCTGTGGTAACGACTGCGTTAACAGACACGCTACTGGTTTTTCACCATCTTGTTAACTTGTGTTTTCATAAATTTTATGAGTCATCGAGGCTTCAGGCATTTTTGTTTCCTAACTTGGTTGAACGTTGTATTTAGCAGTAATTAGCAATAGCTAGCATGCTAGCATGGGAAACTCGCTAGTTGCTACAAATAAGCACTAAACTATAATTTTTGTTAAGTATTAAAGGAAATGTCAGTTACAAACACGTGCAAAACATGTTTTCACATGATGCGTAATAATTTAACATGTGAAAATATGATTTCTACATGCGAAGGTCACATATTTCTTGATTTGGTCCTTACAGAAAAAAAGAGAAAATATAAATCCTTAAAGTTTGGGGAAAAAAAGCATCAGAATGATTTATCTACAGAATCAAACAACTTGTTCATTTTCACATTAATTGGACCTTTTTCTTCTCTTTGCTTTTACCAGGTTTAAGTAGAGTTAACTGTGTAATTTATTTATATAACGCTGATTAACAGTTAACTGGATTTTGTTTGCTCTATTAAAAAAAAAAAAAAAAGCACAAAGACGAAGCTTGAAAAAGGGCCACATTTCAAGGCTTTAATTTTAAACGTACCTGAAGGGACGTTCGTTGGTGGAGTAACTGAATCTTCTGATAAACCTAAAAAAACAACCAGAAACACGAGTGTTAGAGAAAAACCTCAGACCTGTACCTGACTGCAGGAGGTACACAGTCGACAGAAGTTCTATATTTAGTTGATGTGACTGATTCGGCTGGGTTGAAACCAGCTGTTGGACTCTGTGGTCATGAAGGTTTCTTGATGACACCAGGTTCAAGTAGAGGAACCTTCCTGAGCGCATTCTGGCTCCAGGACACACCGGTTTTGTAATCGTACGGAGGTGGAGCCGAGTTGGATCACTGGGCGCTGGAGAGAACTCGATGGACGAGGCGCGGACCCAACATCCCCCTCAGTTCAGGACATGTTTAGCGCCAACCTCTGGTGGATCTTTTCCGGCGCTACGAAGGAGGCTAGACGTTCAGTGCAATGCAAGTCGTAAAGGTTACCCCAAAATCAGTTGGTGGCCACTTGAGGTGAAGGTGACATCAAGGCGAAGAAGGAGAACCACAGATTCTGGTTAGTTGGACCGGAATCCTGAAGCAGCTGAGAGGTACTGGCAGCACGAGCCAACGGGTCAGTCGTGGAAGCCAAAAACTCGGCGTGGTCATAAATCAAAAGCTGCAATTAGGCCTGACTGAAGAACATTTTTTGGCAAAGCTGCCTGACAACCTGGCCCTGAAAACAGCGTGGTTTCAACAGAACTGCTAGCAGCGGAGACGACGTGCGTCTGACTTCTGTTGCAGACGTGGAAGGAAGCTTTTTAGGACCTTTTCAACCCGACTTACCGGCCCTTTGTTACAGAGGCAGAGCTGGGAGATTCGTTAAAACTGATACTGGCTGATAGTCAACCCTCTGAGTCCCAGAACATTGTTCTACATGTCTGTTTCTGTAATTATCTCTACCATTAACATGCCTCCTTTGTCTTTCTTTTTATAGAAACTACACCTGGACCAGCCGGTCTTTGTCTGCGTCTTTTTCTTGTCCTCTCAAACACCCAGCCGGTCGAGGCAGGTGGCCGCTCCGTCCTGAGACCGGTTCTGATTCTGGTTCTGCTGGAGGTTTCTTCCTGCCTAAAACGGAGGTTTACCTCTCCACTGATTCAGAGGGAGGTGCTTCAGGTTCTCCATTCGGTTCCCATCCAGCAGCTTGGTTGGCATTGGTGAGCAATGGACGCTAAAATGGATGCCTTTGACACCGATGCTGCTCACAGCTTTTATGGACCGTCAGGAAGGTGTTCAGTTTGGTCCAATTTGGAGTTTATTGCTTTTATTGCAGATAATCATGATGGCCTCGTTGGGTGAAGACCTCCAACAGGCACCTGAAGCCTCAGAGGGATTGTCAACTTTGGCTTGTCCCATTACTAAATGTTTGTCTAGTTCCCAGGTTAAGAAATCTGTCCTATATTGCCAAAACTAAATTACTTATTTTTGTTTTTACTTGTTTTTTTTTTTTTTTTATTGTTGTTGTTGCTTCTGGTTCCAGATCTGCAAAACTGTAGAGCCGGGACACAAAAGAGGAAACCAAGAAGTCCCGCGCCCCCATCTACAGATAAAGTATTTAATCTGCATCCTCGTCGTAGGAGGACGTGGGGAAACATTCAGGACTACCGTGGCCCAAATGCACAAGTGTCTGTGTCGGACATTTCCTCAGACAGAGTCTATTTTCGGTCTGCGCTTGAATATTTATTGGATTCCTGTTTGGCAGAGCTTGAAAGGCCGCCGTTCGAGACAAAGACCTCGTCGCTCCAAGTGTCGGACACGGGACGAAAAGTCAAGACACAAGTGGAAGTCGTGGCATGTCGAGGTGGACATCCTCTTCAACCGCATCCTGTCGCAGACACACAATTGTTGTTGTCGTCCCCCACCTCCCCTCCCCTCCCCGGGGCCTGCGTCAGGCTTCCTGTCCTCCCGGCTGTCTGCTGAGAAATCTAAAGCCGAATCTAAACATTTCCAGGTCTTCAGTTTTTTTTTTTTGGAATTCGAGACAAGTCTACGGATCAAACGTCAGACGTCCTTTTCAGTAATTCAAAGGAACAAATCTTTAAAAATCCTGTCCAAGTCTGAGTTGAACACAAATTGAACACAAAACACATTGTATTTAACAAGGTCGTGGCTTGTGAAACACGGTGACAACAACGCTCCGGCAGGGGTGTTTCCTCCAGATGTTTACCGCTGGAAGTCGATTTGTTGCCATGCGGGACCTTCTGGGTTCAGGACAATAATCTGTTGTCTCAGTGAGAGTCGGGGCAGCCTGGTTCCCACTGGTTATCGGCCGTTCCATCACCAATCAGCTCAGCGCAGCTACAGTCTCCTCTGGCTCGGCAGAGGGAAACACAAACAAATCAGGAGCCAACGTTTGTTCTTCTCCTTCAGCCTTCGGGGTTTTTTAGTTTTTGTAAACTGGAGTAAAATCTATGGACCTATCAAAGCTAAAGTTTGGGTTAAAATCTGAGAAGAAGATGAAGGTTGAAGACTCGAGGGAACACAAGTCGTTTTTTTTTTTTTTAAGTTTTTATATCTCGGTCCGGATGAAACGGAAACGGCCCCTCTGTATCTCAGAGGCCAAACTCAAAGTGTGAGACTCTTGTGAACATCCCTGGGATTTTTATCTCCCTGCATGCCAAAACTGAATTATACTGAGAGGAACGAAAACTTGCAAATAAACCAACTCCGGCACGAACGAAAGAACACATCACATTTCCACAACAGCCGAGCCAGTTCATGAGCACAGATTAGCAGATTTAATGCAATAAATTGTTCGATTTGGTTTTGGTTTTTGGATTAGTGGAGGCCCCTTTTTCTTTTCTTTTCCCAGATTCTGTCAGTCTGAGTTATCACCTACCTGGTGTGAAGACATGGGCTGATGCTAGGAACAGGAGGACAAGAACCCTGGTGGACTTCATGGCGGCGGCTGCGGCAATCTCCTCGGACTTCTCCCACGGACTCCAGTTGAGCGGCCCAGTTGCGAAAGGTGTCCGAGCCCGAGCGCTGCCCCCTCCGTCACTGATGCTTATTTTCGCACTTCCTTTAGATAAAGAAGGGGAGGAAATACATCGGCTTCCCTTCCTGACATAAAGTGGGTGGATGTGGAGACTAAAACAAGGAGACAACCCCCCTCCACCCCCACCCCCTTTGGTACGAACCTGAGTCCATTTAACAATAATGGCACTTTGGGGCCATGTGTTTCAGGCAACTCCCATGGCTTATTTTTTCCTGCTGTGACAACACTCGACGAGCTGAGGGGGATCAGAACGTGGAAAAAAACAAAACAAAACAAAAACAGAAGAAATGACACAAAAAGCAAACAAATTAAAGACGTTTGAGTGAGACGAAGAAAGGTTCCCACAAGTTACAAGTGAGTCAAAAACCAAAGCTGTAATCCCACCTGACGACCCAGGGGAGCAGCGTAAATGCCAGCCGTGACGCGCCTCTGTTGTTCTTCTCTGCTGCTGGAACAAAGTCTTCTGCGCCCTGAAACACTTTATTAATAGCTTTATTTTATTTTTTACCAACGAATAAAGCGGTTTTGGAGCCACGGGCGCATTCCGGATGTAAGGATTAGTCCAACCTTTTTTATTTTTTATTTTAGCTTTCCATGATTTCTATCAACAGACGTGTCTGAAATTCAATTATTTTTCATTACTTTTCATTTCACACGCTTCCTTTTTTTTAAAAATATGACAGTTAAAAAAGGGAAACACTGAACTAAACCAACAGTGCAGTGATGGGGGGGGGGGATCCACTCTCTGGCGTTACAACTGTTCAAGTCCAACCTCAGGTGGACACAAACGCGGACCAAACTCCACCGACGGGCGGGGCTCTGGATTGGCTGTTGTATTTGGAATCGGCGTCCTTTTTGCACCACTGGACCAGTTTGGCCCGAGCTCCAGCTGTTAAGACAGATGGTCCATTTTCACTCAGGATACTTCGGTAAACAGAGGAGCTCACTGTTGGCTCGATGACCTCAAAGAGCCCAGGTCCCCGTGGCTGCAAAACAAACCCAGATTATCAGCCCTCCACCACCGTGCTCCGGCTGACATTCTGTTTGGTTTTCACCAAACGTCCCAGGGGGAAACGTCTCTACTCTGGTCTCATTTTGTCCAAAGATCATTGCAACAACATCTTTTCTGCAGGCTGTCCTTCCAAACAAGCCACACTTGTTCAGTCTTTTCCTTCTTGGACTGCCATGACCTTTAACCTTTAACCTGCTGAGGCCTGAAGTCATTTAAAACTAAACCAAACAAACAAAAAACTGTTTAATAAAATAGTCCACGGTCTACTCTCTAGGAAGTGATTTTATCTGTTTTGGTCGACTCACCACTAGTCTGTTATCTCTTCATCTAGTAAAAGTTCCTGCTTATTTTCATGAAACGATGCATTTTCTTTTGCGATCGTAAGACTATTACGATGCAGAAACAAGTAGATCTTGTCTTACATTTTTCTGTACCGTTGTAAATAACTCCTTCTCTTGAGAAAATGTCACGAAAAAAAATATATTTTTAAGCCAGTGGCCACTCTCTGCTTCCATACTGCGTCATGAGGGTTGAGTTTGAATGTTCGGGAATAAAAGAAAGGTTTAAAAAAAAAAAAAAACCTGACCTTGATGATTTCTAAGACAAAAGGCAACTTTTCTGTTCTGCATTTTACTCAAGATTGTGTCGACTTCCCACCAACAAATGCTGGCAGCCGTAGTTCTTCACTTTATTGTTGACTTCACAATGAGCAAATTCAATTGGTTTTCAGATTTTCCTTCTGTAGCTCCAAAATCTTACTTTTGTTAAAAAAAACAAAAAAACAGGATGTCAGAGTTTACTTCCTTTGATCCGAGCATTGTGTTTGAATAGCGTTAAAGCGACCAAGGCCAGGCAGTTCAAACACCTTACATTCACATGCTGGCTTCTTGGCTAAAGCTGCGAAAATGAAGAGAATTCAAATTATAGTTATTTATTTGAACGTTTCGAAATGGGCCGAGACGGTTTGGCGGATGTTTTGTAAATCCAACTCTAACCTCTGAGTAGAGGAGCGGATATTTGCCGCTCGTACGCGCAGGTACGGCGGGGAAATCTTGGCTTCAGCTCCAGAGTTTAATCAAAGAAGTCACCAAGGTTGCTGAAGAGGAAACATCTTTGTTGAGGAATCGCCGAGGCGCAATTTCCCCCATCGACTCAGAGGCCAGCAGACGCCTATTTGTTCAATCGAGAGGAACAGAACACGAGAAAAAAAAATACTAAACACAAACCGGAGCCAGGCTTTTTTGTCTTTTAATGAGGTTGTACTAAATTGTTTTTTTTAAAGCTTTCTAAAAGTGTTTTTGTTTGAATTTTATTTGATTTTCTGCTCATTTTCTGTCCAGTCTTTGTAGCTGACAATCACAGCAAACTGTGCTTAAGAAAAGTGAGGAAAGTGGACGAAAGCATACGGATCAAATTTAAAAAAAAAAAAAAAAAATCTACAGCCAATGAACAAAATCTGAAAGTCACGTCACCATTTTCTGTGTCAAACTGTTATCATTGTTATTTTTCAAAAATAACGAGAAAGCCAGAAAAATAGCAGCAGTCACAATAGCAGTGGCGGCTGGTGGAGTTTTCTCCAGGGGGGGCTATAAATCCAAAATAGACTTACACCAAAGGTTTTGGTATATGTTGGTATATGTTTTGGACCAAAAACATATACTAAGGTATCACACCAGTGTATTTACATTAATTAAAACAACAAAAGCAACATTATAATGTACATAAAAATGTGCATATGCATAAGTGCTTCCTGAACACCAATACTTACAAAGACGGAGGTCTCCCAGGGCACAAGCCTGTAGAACACATTTAGCGTTAATAAGACCTGTTTTCTCCCTTATTTTTCACAACTTTACCGGAGAAAATACGTCAAAGCTTGTTTTATGGTGAGAACACTCACTACGTCACGTATTCTTAACGTACAATATAACGAAGATCAGATGTCTCACTCCGATTAGAATTCAAAACCAAACATTCTAACAGATTTTAGCATAAACTTTCTTAAACTAATTATTAACTATGAACTTATTTATTACCTTGTGTGTGTAACTTAGTCACGTAATGAACTTATTGCTGTCTTTGAATAAAAGGCAGCTCACCCGCGGCTCGACTTTTCAATCAGGCGAACTTCCTGACAGACGGATGTGACGTCAGCCTCCATGGCGGGAGGGTGGTGAAATGTAAACACAGCTGCATTCAGCAGCTCAGGGCGCAGGAGAGGTGCACCCTGAACGGTCCTATCTCTTGTACTGAAGAGGAGCTACTGCGCATGTGCAACTTTTAACGAGAGTCTATGGACAAAGATTTTTGCGCCCGGGGCGGAAATCAGACAATGTCGAAGAACGAAACTTATTTACTTATCATTAACTATAAAATATTTATCTTACACAAATATATATATATATATATATATATATATATATATATATATATATATAGAAATATTTTTAATGTACTATTTATTTATTTTTTTTAACGTATTATTCAAGGTAATGTGAGTGGTGGGGCGGCGCCCTAGCGCCCTCTATTGGCCAGCCGCCACTGCTAGCTAGCAAATGACTAGCAAGGAAGCTAGCTTGTACTTAAGCTAGTTACTAGCTAAGGATCCAATTTGATTCTTTCCTAAGTCATCTACTAGTTAGCTAGTAGTATCTTTGGTACTAGCTGTTACTAGCTGAAGTACTGTGAACATCAGTAGCTAGCTAAAGTACTAGCTAGAAAACAAGTGTCTAGCTAGCTCACAGTTTAGCCAACTTCTGATTAACTTTGCTAACTTTTCTGTGTTGAAACACCAGTTTATCCCTAATTTTAGGGGCCTTTTTATGTTTTTATTTAGAGTTTAAGGTGGTTTGATAAACAAATATTATTAATATTATTGTATTCCCTTAAAAGTGGTCAAGTATTGACTGAAAAAGACTAAGAAAGCAGCCAAAGTCAGAAGAAAACTGAATAACTCAGAAAGACTGGAAAATATTTTGCTTAAGACTATAAAAAAATAAAAGGGTAAAACGAGACTTTATGTACAGGTCACACGACTAAGATGATGAACGGTTAGCTCTTTGTTTTCAGGCATTTTTCTGGCCTTGAACTCAACGGTCTCCGTTCACGTCTTCAGTTTCCTCGTTGTTTTGAATTATAAACGTTCGAACGCCTGCTTCCTGTGATCTTCCTCGTGAACGGGCAAGAAAAGAACAAAACACCGTAAATCGGCCTGGGGTCGAACGCACACACCACACGCAGGTTTCGTTTCAAGTTGAAATTCATGCACATTTTTATTGAACAGTTATATAAAATACTTCTCATAGTTGCAAGTGCATGCCTCATCTGCCAACAGTTTTGAAGTTAAATTACAAAAGCAAGGCTTCATGTCGTGTAGTGAATTACTTGGGCACTTAAAGCAGTTCTTAAAAAAGACCTAAGTATTTTTTTTTTTCTTTAAACTTTTTGTTTCGTCTTAAAGTATTGAGCAGTATCAAACCTGTAACTGATATACAAAGCAGTTCCAAATAATAGTAATAATAGGAATCAAATTACACTTTCTGTGGCACATTTACAAAACAAAACAAAACAAAAAAAAAGAAACCAATTCACCTGGTATATGACACGAACAGCTAGTCATGCATTTTGGAGTTCCACGTGAAATCACACACCTCACAAGAATTGTCAAACATGCTTAACTGGACTGTGTGCACTTACAAGCGCAGGTTCAAAATATGATTTCCTCATCCGTCTCCGATAATTAAATGCTTCAATTACAAAAGGAGTCCAAGGCATAGAGCATCATGGTGTTAATTTAAAGTATGCAAGTATACGTTTCCAGTATATGTTCACTAAAGCGCAATATATCTCAAAACAGGCCGTCACAGCCGAAGGTATTCAGATCTTCTAATTTCTTCGATTTTTATAAAACATGCATAGGCAGACACGTTAATATACTCTTCTTTTTTTCTTTTTGTTTTACACAATATAAGATCTCTATTTTTACTTTGTTCGCAATACTTAAAAAGAGAGAGAGAGAGAGAAAAAAAAATTAACACTCAATTCCAGCAAGCCACGATAAAATCTAACCCCACCCTCCCCCCTTTTTCCAAAAAAAAAAAAAAAAAAAAAAAGGACATAAAATAAACATATTTGCAAATGATAGATAGGTAAGTGTAAATTCCAGTTATGAAACTCAAGAAAATAGGTATTCATTACCGAGTTATTTAACCATTATACAGAAAAAAATCAGGTCAAAGCACACACCAAAAGAACCTGAGGTAAGCAGAATATGTACAAAACCATAAAACGTTCCATTATTTGGCATTTCGACAACATTGCAACATTCCATTTTTAAGACTGCCTAATTAATTTCAGAGCTATTTTCATAAGAGTAGCAAAAACAAAGTCATCAATAAATAGTCCTTATTTAGTTTGTACACCCTTAAAAACATGATCTCATGTTCTGTCCTTTTAGTGCTGTGTGTGTGGGTTTTTTTTTGTAAACGTACAATAGTTAGTAAGAAGCTAAACGACTTTCCGTTTCGGTGTAAGTGAGCGAGGGTCTTTTTTTTTAAGAAAAAAAAAAATAAAATCCATTAAGTCTAAAGTCTGTCCATCCTGCTTCTGTCTGACAAAGTGAGGGGTGGTGCACGGTCCGGCGCATTTAAGGCCTGGCCGTTCAGAAATGGGACCCGGAGATAACGTAGCAGATCGGACTATGAACTAATATTATGAAGGCATTTCCAAAGACTAGCACGTGAGATGTCCCCCCCCCCCCCCCCCCCCCCCCCC
>NC_051436.1:6363073-6365584 GCF_001649575.2 Kryptolebias marmoratus
CCATAACTCCTTCACCCCCCCCCACGCAGGCCCCCTTTTCTCGCGGTGGTGGGCTGTGATGAGGCTTGAGGGTGGAGGGGAGGGGGCGACCAGGCAGCCCTGTCGGCCCCGGTGGCGCCTGCCGCCGCTCTTTACTGAATGTTTCCGCCGCCGCCGCCGCTGCTGGTACTCCCCTTGGCGTCCGTGCCGTTGGTCTCCGACGACAGCACCTTGTTGAACGAGTTGAGGCTGGCGTCCATGGGCAAGGCGTCTCGCCGCGGCGGCATCCTCTCGTTGATGCGGTCCAAGCCCTTGGCTTCCTCAAAGCTAGTGATCTTGTGCTGAGGCGAGAAGCCTTTGATGGCTGTTAAAACGTGAGAACAAAACAAAACAAAAAAAACAAAAAACAAAAAAAAAAAGACGGAAAGGAGAAATCAATGGTGGTTTTAGAAGTAGAGGATTTAATTTTTTTTTTAAAGTAACCGGGGTCACATTCACCGACTCATAACCAAATTTAGTTGTTCTTTGGTTGGTTCTTGGACAAAACGGCAGCATGAAGGCTGGTTTGAACCATTTTTGCTGCCAACCGTAGTCTCAGATTTAAACGCTAGGGGATTGTGGCCTCAACCATCTCGTGTAACGAATATGAAGTGAAATATCCCAAAATATGAACGGACTACACTCACTGACCAACAAATTTAAACACCCAGAAGGAACGGACCCAGAAGATCCGATCGGGATGTAGTTTGGTCCACTGGCTGACCGGCGGACGGATACGGACAGAAGATGGCACGTCCAGCAGCAACAGCAGCACCTGACAGAGTTCGATAACCTCCGCGGTTGTTCGTACGTCTGCATGTGAGACGTACAGACGTCACAGTGGTCCAGTGTTGGGACCGATGGGTAACAACGAGGTTCAGACCAACGGAGACTCACTGGATTGCGCACCGAGTACGGCAGAGCTCCACGATGTCTATGCCTCTTCAACTCTTTGCAACCCGTGTCTTGATAGCTGGCATCAGGCGTCTGTGGTCATCTGTGTTTGGAGTGCTGCCACAGCCAGGAGGTGTTACATCATGACCACGGATGACCACAGATGTGGGAGGAGCGATCCTGCCGATGTTCCTGGCGTTGCGGTGTGGTAAGAAATCACGTAGTCGGCTCTCAGTCACGTGACGAACACCGCGTCGTCTTTGTTCGAATAGCAGCTCTGCCCGCCGCTCCTCGACTCGAGGCCCGGGCCGAACTGTTCCTCCCGGCAATTTGAGCCGAGCGTCGTTCGATTGGTCAGAAGTTGTTTATGAGGAAAAGCCAGTGAGCTTTAATGGAGCCATGTTGCTTCTGCTGCTCCGCTGAGAAGCAGCTGGAGGCTGTTAGAAAATGCATCCGTCTTTATGGATGTTCCGGGAAAACTTAGAAACCTGCGAGCTTAAAAATACCGCAGAGACACAGGCGGCTCGTCGTGGCCATGGTGGCCGGGAGGAGACTTCCTACAAAGTATGCTGGAACCTTAAGGCTTCAGTTCACCTGTAGTAGTGACTCAGGGGACGCTGACAGCCCCGTGTTTCAACCTGTGTCCGTGTCTTACCCCTCCAACAAGACACCGCCTGTCCACAGAGGACGAGCCGCCTGGGTTAGGTGGAGGTCCTTTCCACGGACAGCCCAACCAAACGGACGTGGAATCCGGCTGGATCCGTCGACTCCGACTCAGAGCCAAACAGCCGGATCTCAACATCCAGATACAGCAGCTGTGTGACTCCAATCCACGCCGAACCACCGCTTGTATCCAGGCCCGTGGAGGGGTCCACATGGTACCGACACGGGACCACGTGATCCGCAGCCGTAAGGCCTTTCAGCACGTGTGGTTTCTCCATCTGGGTGCTTAAGTTTTTTGGTTTTTTGGACAATGAGCTGCGTCTTTTCTAACCCTCCTGTTACCTTTGGGTTCAAATGGCCTCCGTTTAAAAACGAAAGCCTCGTGGGACCGTTTTGACCCAAGACGGCTTTAACTGAACGGCTAGCACAACCTTCCGATAACCGATTAAAAAGGTAAAAGTGTATATTTTACAAACTGTCTCATTTTAAATAGCTTAAGACGAACAAGTACATGTACGAGATATTTTTATGAAAGGGCAAAGCGTTAAAACCATTTATCAGAGTTGAAGGAATACAACAGGACAGACAAAGGATTAAATATCCTTCTAAATCTATCAAAGGGGCTGCTGGCATCAGGGTCAACAGGTTTTCCACTTCACCACCAACCCATGCTTTAATGAGCACCAAGAGGCGTTTTTTTTTTTTTTTTTAACGGCAGAGGACATCCTGCGCCGGCATTCAGCAACTCCTCGACGCTGTTCGCTGGTTTTTAGGGAGGCGAGAATTACGGCTGACATTAAAGCACGTTCGAGAACGCCTGAGGACCCCGAACATCCAGACCGCCCGATCACATCACAGCTTAAAAACGTCAAATAAAAAGGAGGAGGAGGAGGGTACAATGACGAAACCAAAAGAAACGAATGAGGAGGGGGGGGG
>NC_051436.1:6366064-6369824 GCF_001649575.2 Kryptolebias marmoratus
GAGAGGGGGAGGAGGGGGAGGGAGGGGCTGGGAGAAGGGCATGATGGGTAGTGTAGTCGCGTTGCTGCATAGCACAGGTCAGACGGGTTATTAGCACGAACACAGCGGAGCCACAGAGGACCGACATGAGGAGAGAAAGAAGCAGAGGAGAGTGTCGACACTACAGTGGACTGTCCCCCCCCGGACGAGGAAGTATGGGACACGTCCAACGTAAATAGCAGCTGGCATACTACTATTTAGCTCGCAGTTGAGGTTGTTCTTGCGCACAAGAGTCAAGGTCAAGCACACGTAAGCATTCGTTGTTTTTTTTTTTTTTTGGTTTTAGGGAGGATCCAATTTGGAGTTCTCCCGCGTCAGGAGCGTTAGGATTCGACTGAGCAAAAGTGGGGGGAAAAAAAAACAAAAAACAAAAAAACAGCAACAACAACGCACAACTGCTTCGGCTGTTTCAAAGGGGAGGGAGCTTGAGGCCGTTTCATAGCAAGGCTTCATCGTGTTGTGCGAGGGCAGTGCAAGCTCCGTCCTCTGCAGGGAGGGAAACACATCCTTCGGCTCTTTTTTTTTGTTTTTAACCAACCGACATGAAGTAGTGCTTCTAGCTGAGATGTTTCTGCTGCTTTCCTGTTTGAAGGGGAGGGTTCTGTGGAAACGTTGTGGTCAGATCTTTGGATTACTTCAGTATTTCTGACCAGATTAACAAGCTAACGGCTAATCCGAGCACGAACCCAGAACAAAGGGCATTTCTACCATTTAAAACAAGATTTCATAGTGTTTTATAAACCTGTACAAATCTGCATTAATATTATTATTATTATTTTTTTTTATTCAGGCAGAAATATGAGGACATTCCAGCAGAAAGTGCACCAAAAGTGCTACGGCTAGCTGCTAGCTACTAACAAACAAATATAGTTTTATATGTAAATAACTAATCTTCCAATAAGAAAGATTTAGCTGCTGATTTTACCTGTTTAGCAACGACTTGTTAGTTGAAATATTTTTTTAACTTTACTAATAATTTAACAGATAAACCTACTCTCGTCAACACGAACTAATTGTTACTATATGCTAATAATTTAGTTCTCTCCACTTGTTAGCTAACTACCTTATCTATTTTTCAGATATTGGTTCTGAAAGATGTGTTGAATGTTTAATATATATGTATTTGTTTGTTTTAAATCCAGGTATTAGCAGTTTTTATATAATTAAATGTACAGTCAGCGTAAGAATCACCAGCTAGCTTAGCTTAGCCTAGCTTAGCGGATAGCCTGCCTTTCACATTCTAAGCTAGTATCTTTAATTTAGCGCTACTGGTTACTGTAACTTGTTCTTTGTGTGTATTAGTCGACACTTTCACCTCACGACGTTAATCTGGCAGACAATTTTAAGATATTCTTGCAGGACGTGCTACAGCTAGCTGCTTGCTTTTTTGGAAATAACCACTGATTTCTGTGTGAATAACTAATCTTCTCATACAACAGTTCGGCTATCAACTTCAGCTGTTTAGCAAAGGCTTCTTAGCTAAATGTTTGTTTAATTTGACTTTTATTAATAATCTAAAAGAAAAATCTATCAACAAAAGCTAATCGTTACTTTCTGCGAACTATTGTTCATCTTATTTTTGCAGCACAAAGGTTAAAATCTCATGAATGTTTACTAATTGTCTTAAATCTAGTTATTAGCTTTTTTTAAAATGAAATAGAAATACACTAGTTAACCAGGGTCAACATGACTAGCTGGTTAGCCTAGCTTAGCGGCTAGCCGACGTAACACGCTGTTTTTATTTTAGCATCATTTAGCTCCAACTTTTCTTTGCGCTAGCTAGTCAGCCCTTTCGCCTCATACAGTTGTTTAAACAAAATGTTGATGATGTTCTCGCAGGAAGTGCTACAGCTAGCTGCTGTTACTGTTGTTTGTGCTTGTAAACGATCACACAATTCTGTTTAGATAACTGTAAAATGTGTAAAGGGTTATTAAACAGAAACCTTTGTGATAGGAGATGTTTTAAGGCGTAAGAAAGTCCCCTTTGTTTGGCCCTGCGCCGACTAGCCTTTAGCTCGTCAGTCAGTCTCGTCAGAAATAAGCTCCAATCCTCCAAAACCGAGGAGCGACCGCCAACGGGTCGATAAACGCTCACGACTTTTCCACAGAACCCCGCTTCCAACCAGCAGAACCGCCCCCTTTTTAAGTCCCCGAAAACCAATTCGCTAAACGTTCTCAAGAGAAGCTTTTTTTTTTAAAATAATAAAAAAAACCCTCCAGATTTCTGTCCTGCTTTGATCTCTGCTGCCTTTTTTGTTGTTGTTTGGTTTGAAGTGGGAGGAGCTCACCTGGGAAAAGGTCGCGTTAAAGAACTTCTTTTCCCGGCGGTTCGTGGCAGCGAAGCGAACAGTCAGATAAAAAAAAAAAAAAAAAAAGTCTGTCTCTTTCAAGGAGGGCTTTTAAGGACCCGGCGAGTTCTCCAGCTAGCTCCTCCGGTATCCGGGGACGGTTTCCCGCGGCTGCCAGAGGACCTGATGACACCCGTGTATTTACACCTCCCACGCCGTGCGAGTGTGAAGCGCCACCTCTTCTCTGACAGCTTTTATCATTAGTCTCCATTAAAAGAAGAAGAAGAAGTCCTCATTTAGCCGTTCTCTTGAAATGTAAAGCAAACAACTTCAGTCCGTCATCACAAAGCTCAAGTTCTTGGGCTACAAATCTCTGTGAAGCACTTGGGTTTTTGCTTTGCACTCACTCAAAACAAAAAGAAATCACAGCGCGGACAGTCTGTGATCATGAAGTCTGTGCTATGAAACGCATTTCCCCTTTGAAACGTGCGACCACAAGGTTGTCTAACTTACTTACTTACTTCGGCTCCCTCTGTTAACACTACGCCACATTTTGTTAGCCCAAACACACTCTATTCAAGCACCAGCGAGAAGATGGATGGAAAAAAACCACTAAAACCCCCTCTGTCTGTTGCCGTGAAAGGCAACAGAAGAGGGCGGCCAGACCCATTTACCTTCGTCAGCCTCAATAGCTTCAATAGTAGCTGAAGAGAAGAAGAGGGGGGTTGCAAAACGAATGAGAGAAGTGAGCAAAAGAGGAGTTTATTTTCGTCCCAGGAACAAGTCAGTGAGCAGCAGAGACACAGCCACAAAAAAAAAACGTCATCTCCACATTTCATGGCAAACAGAGAAGGAAAAACGGGGGATGTTAGCGAACGAAGAGGAAAAGGGGAGGAAGGGAAGGGCGGCCCCCCCCATCTGCGTGGGGGTGGGGGGGGGCCTGCGGGTCCGCTGAGAAAGGTGTGTGTGTGTGTGTGTGTGTGTGTGTGTGTGTGTGTGTGTGTGGGGGGGGGGGGAACATTTACAGCAAACACGTCACAATAAAGCTGAAAGAAAGAAAGAATAAAAAAAACTCGTTTCTGGAACTTGGAGCAAATATGAAGGAAGCGAAACTCGGAGACAAAGGGATGAAGGGGTTCTGAATGTGATGTAGGGGTTGTAGTGTTTTTCTTTTCTTGTTAATGTCAAATATCAGTTGCACAGTTGCTGCTGCGATGTGTCGCGACATCGAAGTGAAAGTCGGGCGACTTTTGATACAGACAGTATCCAAAAGTACCGCCGAACTTCGGTGGACTTCACCTCTCAGCTACTTACCGATGACCAAACAGCCAGCCGGAGGAGCATACAGCTCTGCAGAAACTGGAGGAAACCAGCTCCACGTTACGGCTGGGGTGAAGCAGGCAGCTTAAAGGGACAGTTCGGGTCTTTTCAAG
>NC_051436.1:6370041-6379215 GCF_001649575.2 Kryptolebias marmoratus
AAAAAAAAAAAAAAAAAAAAAAAAACGAGGCCGGACGGTAACGAACGTGCCGCAGGATGAACAGGGAGTGCTCGCCGATTCTGTCCGTGGCCCTGGAACAACCCAAAAGGAGGTAAATAATTGTCTAAGTTTGAATCAGGATCGGTGTTTAGCTGATTCAGCTGATCTCCTCCGGGTTCACGGAGCTCCAGAGAGACTCGCCCGGAGTCGGAATAACCCGAGAAATAAAAACGTGAAGACGATGTGTCTGATTACCGCCTTAAAAATCAGGAAATATTAAATATTTATCTGTTATTCAGGAACGAAATCCAGGTTGTAAAACTATCCAACTTGTGTAAAACCGTATTATTGTTTTTTTGTAAATAAAGTTTGCATCGATCCACCTTCCCTCTGACCGGACTGGTGAGTTTCCTCCACCAGGTGAGATGTTAACCGTTTGCGGCCGCCCTCCAAAAAAGACCCGAGCTGCCGCCCTTCGCGGTGCAGGGGATAAAATGTCTGAGGGTGAGACAGAAGCACGAGCGTGGCGGTTATGGTGGATGGCGGACGGAAGCAAACGCGCCGGTGTTTGTTTTACAGATTCCCGTGGCGGCGGGAACCTCTCACCATCGCTCCGCCTTTAACGGAGCTCTCTTTACTGTCCAGCTGCTTCCGAAAGGAAAGATTTAAAATCTGCAGAAACCGTTTTCTGTACAATCACCCTCCCCAGGACCCGTAGCGTCGGTGGACATCAGAGGAAACGCCTTTCTGGAGACAAGGTGGGAATTTATAAATCCCTGAAGCTTTCCCAGCCCCTGTCAGAGGCTCAGTCCTTCAGGTTTTAGAAGCTCAGTCCCCTCTTCCCCCCGAAGGAAGCGGCCGACGTCGTCGTGACGACCACTTCCTGTCGGCGTTTTCAGCTCGGCGCGCCGCTCCTACTTCAGCCTCGCAGCTGACAGAGGTGACGTTCAGCTCCGACGGCGTGCAGTCTACGGTCAGACGGGAGAACGAATCAAAAATCGCCGGGTCACGCCGTCGCCGCTTCGGGTTTTATGGGTTCTGTGTAACGTGCTGCTGCCCGTCGGGCCTTGGCGCCATTTATATTTGTGACCCGTGCTGATGAAGAGAAGAAAGACTCCCCCCAGTGATCCTGGCAACTAAAACAGCGTCTAATCTTCCTGATCCGCCTTTAAATCCAAGTTTTCTAACAGGTTTGTTTTCAGAAATAGTCTTTTAAAATCGACCATTTTCCTCTGCCGGGAAATCCCTTCCTATAAAGTTTGGGATCGTTGTGAAGCTCGGGGAGTCCCCGTTTTAAATATAAGACGGGATTCCGGATGACGTCACTAACAACCAATAAAAATCCAGTTTTCAAACCGGTTGCCAGGCGATAAAATCGTCAAATTCCAACAAACTACGGCTCGTTTTCGAAACTTCAAGAACAACTTTCCATCATCGGGACGCGTTTCACCAGCACGGCTCACATTTATGAACCCCGCCCCCCCAGGAGCCCAGCGGACAGGTCGGGGTTCAAGGCGTGGCGTGGAAGAGAAAAAAAACGAGCCGCTTCCCTGGCCTGTCCGCCACGTTCCTTGGTCTTCATGATGCTGTTGGATCACTAAGGTTCTGTAAGGAACCTCGGAGGCCTTCAGCACAGCAGCAGACTGAATCACACACAGGTGGAGTCTGAGTCCGGGAGGCGGCTGGTGGCTCCACCTTCACGGATCCAAACGGGGCGCCGCAGCTTTCCGGATTTCCTGTTTGGAAAAAACGGTTTCCGGGCGCCGCTTCCCTCCCGCTCCACGGCGCCGCGTTCTCCCGCAGTCACACAAACTCCCACAGCGAAAGCACTCGGACGCTTGTGGTTCCGAGTTGCCGAAACGCGAGGCCGCGTGGAAAAACGATGAGTCTGCGAGAAGTCGAGCTACTTTTGACTTTTTTTGGAGGTCTCGGAGTTGAGGGGGGGGTGGTTGGGGTTGGGGAGGGAACTGAACTGTTCACATGTCTCACCAAAACAAAATGAAATAAATAAAATAAAACCCAAAACAAATAACAGGAGGATACTTGCACAACAACGGATTATACCTGCAGTTTCTAGGGAGAAAGGAGAAAGAAAGAGACACAGGTGACATTTGAGATCAAAACCAGCGGATTTCAGGAAACAGAAACAGGACGTCAGGAGAGGACACGCCCAGGAAGACAAAAAGGACTGAAGTCAATCTGCTAAATGTGGCTGACGTCGAGGGAAGAGGGGACTGCAGCTTCAGAGCGCGTTTAAAGCTTCGATCAGAGCTACATTCAGCTTTAAAAGCAAGCAAACAGCCGCGTGGAGCGCTAAGCTAAACACTTCGACTGATAAAAGGTTGAGTTTTTTTTTTTGCCATCCTGGGGACGGTGTGGACGTCAGTCTTACCGTTCTGCAGCTTCTCCTTGCCGCCGGACAGAACTCCGCTGGGCAGCATGCCTGTCGGGGTCAGACCCTTCAGCGTCAGGACGCTCTCACTCTCCTCTCTGAAAACACAAACATGGACGCCGCGGCCAACTTTACTCGATCAGCTTCGTGTTCGTCTGACGCTCAAAGCATGTGTCGGGGATGACCATCGGCTACTACCAAACCAAATCGGAGCTAACTGTCTGTACAGATGAGCTGTAGACCGCTTTTTTGATGGTACTTGCGGCGGCCATCTTGGATGGTGTCGGCAACACAGATCCAAAGCTTCATCCCTGAGTTTCCAGTGGTTCATGTTGAGAACGGGGGTCACTAAAGTTCGTACGAGTGTGAAGGGAGGCGAGTGAATACTCGGATTAAAGATGATCTGCGGCTCGAGCTCTAAAACGACAAAAATAAACGCCGGCGCGTCGTCGAATTCATTCAAACGAAGAAGCAGCTCGTCCGTTTTTTTTTTAAATCCGCCTGCAACAACCAGGAGCTCCTGACAGAACCGACTCCTTTAAAGTCATCGTTCATTTTTTTTATTTATTTATTTTTTTGGATTCGGAGCGGCGGCAGATTTACGGCAGGAAAGCGCCGCCTCCGTTGACTTCCTGTCCTCCCTGAAACGGACGCCGGCAGCAGAGGAAGAAACACCTCGACTTATTTTCCCGACGGTAACCTTTACCTCCTGGAGGCAGTAAAACATCCGCGTCAGGAGCCCCGCATCCCTCTGAGAAACGAGAAACGCTGAAAATCGGTTCTGATCGTTTAAACCGGTTTGAGCGAACGCCGGTGAAAAGGTACCGACGGCTGCGGAGCTCCTGGTCATCTCCGACAGAATCCGATCGCTCCGAACTCTCGGAGGAGACTTTTGTTTCGTCGGATTAAACGAAGCGTCCGACTTAAATAAAAGCAGCAGAAACGTTTTAATCCCGAACGCCGCCGCTCGAAGTGTTCAAACGTCGCAAAGAAGCCGATTAAAGCGGGTCACCGTGACGATGACGCAGTTTTTAATCCTTTAGGACGACCGTTTTTATGGGTCGTATTAATTACGGTGAAAATCCGAGGTTTTAAATCTAAATTTAATTTCTGCAGATGCACCGATTGGCCGCCTGGCGAAGGGAATCGGACGATTTTGATCTGACAGTTGGGAAACCGATCCCCCCCCCCTCCGAGCTTTTTCTAACGTCTTTAAAAAAATAAAATAAAATAAAATCAGAAGAAGAGGAAGAAGCTCTACCAGGTTTGTCTGCTGCTCAATTTTGTCGTTCAGGCTTTTATTACCAATATTTATTTGCTGCACTTTCAGTTTAAAGGTTTGCCAAAATAAATTTGGACCGTTAGGGAGAAATAATCTGAAATCCAAAAACCGGCAGGATTATTTTTCAAATAGTTTTTTTATTTCCACTCAGAGAGAGAGAAAGCTTTGGAACTTGCTGCTCTTTTGGAGTTAATGTAAAGAAGTTTCTTTTTGGTTTTATCTTACTTTAAATATAATATGAACACAGGCTCCAGTTATCATGTCATCCAGAAACAAATGTGACAAAAATTAGAAAAAAAAAATGAATCACAAAAATCGGAAATCAGAAATCGGCTGAGCAAACTGTGATCGGCCTCTTGGTGTCTTCGTGGGCGTAACGTTTGATCAACAGTTCGATCGGCGCCGCCGCCACGAGTTAAAGGTTTAAAGTCGCACCGAGGAGTTTGGATTTGTTCCTGAGAGGAATCTGCGTTTCCTTCGGGACTCCGGAGGTCGTGTTTGCGTACCTGAGCACAGAGAACACCCTGGCCATCTTCCCGATGGCGCGGATCTTGTTCCGGATGACTTCTTTACGGGCGGAGGCTGTGGCACCTGGAGGGAGGGAGGGAAGGGGGGGGTCAGAGGTCAAGAGATCTGTCACTCAAACTGCGACTCGTCCGCGGTTCAGTCGGCGTTCGCGTCGCGGCACCTCCCCGAGTCATTCAGGCCGCCGGAATAAGTTCGGTCACCGAGTGCAACACAGTTAAAAAATAAAAATAAAAAAAAAACCACGACATTGTTGTTGTTAAAGTCACAGATTGGAGTGAAAACACATCACAACATCTGAGAGTTTCTCAGCAGTCGGTGCATCCATGCCAACCACCCGGGCCAATCCCCTTGTGCAAACATGGCCGCTCGACATGTTTGACAAACGCATGCTGGGAGTTTGCCTGCGCATTTCAACTAAACTCTCCACGTTTCTGACCCTAAAACACCCGATTCAACTCGGGAGAGAGCGAGCGCAGGAAGTGAAGGAAATGTAGGACGTGAAGCTCGATAAGACAGATTATAATATAAATATATTTACCGTATTTTCTGGACTATAAGTCAGACCCTCCAGGATTTCGCGATGTTGCGATCGCAACTATTAACGCAGAATCAAGCAAACCCCGCGAAATCGCAACTTTGCCCAAAACGCTGCAACTTTCCCGCAACTTTAACCCAATATTTATTGTTTCTGATGTGATTCGCCGCGGTTTCTGCAGTCTAGTCTCTTCTTTGTGGGTTTGTGCAGCGTGGAATACAAAATAACCCCAAATAACTCACGAAGAAGACACGTGACGTCACTTGCTGTTAACATCAGAATGCCGGGAGCGTGCAGGAGCAGCGACCGAAGCCAAAATGTGCGCTAATGCTTCACATTTGCCCACAAAGATTTCAGCAAACCAGTTTCCTCCCCAGCTGCAGCTGTTTTGCACGTCCTGCTGTGTAATCATGGAACATAAACGCATCGACAAACACTTCCTGTCTGCAAAACATGTGAGGAGAGCTGCAGACGAGGGACAATCCAGAAATGCTCATGAATGTCAGTTTAGAAGCTATCAAAGTTCTCAAATAAAGCACCTTTTGATAATGTCAGTGTTTGTTGGTAATTATCTTACAAAACTAGGAAGTATTTTTGGTTTATATATTAAAAGTTATGGTTTTTTATTGATTTTAGTAAAAAAAAGTCGCAACTTTTAGGAAAATGCCCCGCGAAATCCTGGAGGGACTGATAAGGCACACTTAAAAGCCTTCAGTTTTCTCAAAAAACGACAGCGCGTCCTATAATCTGGAGCTCCTTATAGATGTAAGAAGTCGTGATGTTTTAGTACGACTTTGGTTAAACTACAAAGCTGCGCCGCTCGCAGCTTTAAGGCTCAGTTAGAGTCGCAGGGCTCCGCCCACAGTGAGCAGTGGAGGCTTACGTCGGTGCAGTATCCTCCTGTGAGTTTTGATTCGTTTGATTATCTTTGTGATCTCACAGAGGGATCATAGAAACGCTGATAAAGGAGAACCAGCTCTGCGCGAAGTTACAAAAATGACGATGCGCTTTATAAAGGACAAAAGTTTGAAAATGGACCAGACGATGCGCCTTATAATCCAGTGTGGAAAACACAGTAAGTGTGTTTATGTCAACCCTTTAATTGAACCTCAGCCGTAACTTTTAAGATTTGGCTCTGAAACCTTTTAGAAAAAGGACCTAAATCCTCCAGTTCGGTTACAATCGGTGCAGAGACTCAGATCGAGTGTTAGACGGCGCAGCTGCGGCGAGACGTTTCCACACGCTCATCATCGGCAGGAATGTCGTCGACTTTGGGGGCTTTTAATGATCGATCTGAACCATTTCTTCCCCCGCTAACGTTTAACATTCGTGGTGTTTAAAGACGAGGAATGGGAGCACAAGCTGGAACACGTATTGGTCGAATGTAGATTGGAGAAAATCTGCAGGAAGTTCTAATCTGTGCGCCCAATCCTTGTTTTTTAATCCCACTGGAGCTGCATGTTGGACAATCAGTCCAACCTGGATGAGCGTCTGGAGCCGTCTGACAGCAGCTGTTGCGTTCAGTGACGTTAGTTCGACATACAGAAGGCGAGCAAAGGTCCAGCTGTCGCTGCACGCCCGTGTGGGCTCGTGTTTGTACCTTTCTTGGGGGGGTATATTAGCTGTCCTTCTCATGAGACACCCCCCAGCAGAGAAGACAAAGAGAGAGGACAGAGAGGTCAGTGGATGGCTGCGGGATGAAAGATGACGTGGAAGGAAAAGGAGGCGAAGAAAAGAAAAAAGAAGAAGAAGAAGAAGAGGCGTGAAAGCACAACAAGAGAAAAGGAAAGCGATGCCTCGAGCGCAAAAACTCTGGAAAACAAAAAACAAAAAAATACAGAAATCAAAATTAGATGAGCGAGAACCAGAAAAGGAGCGAGAACGTTACGGCGTGAGGCGGAGAGGAGGACGTCTGTGAACAACAGCAGAGATCGATGTGACTGGAAACCATGGCAACAGGAGCAGGTACAGAGCCGAGCGAGAGGGGGAGTAATAAACCAACTCAAAGGTCAACAAAGAAACAAATAAACAAGAAGAAGAAGAAGAAGTCATGATTGGGCTTGGGCCGGTTTCCTGTGTAAAGGTTTGCGACGGCGTTTGGAAGTCCTGTCAGCGTCTGAAGGAACAAACATGGCCGACTCGTCAGACCGCGGCGAGCTGCAGGAACACAGCTCGGCTGGAAAACGTTGGCTAACGTGTTTTTTGCTTTTTATGTCGACGAGATTTTAGATCGAATCCAACGTTTCAAACCACAGAAGAACTGAGTCCTAAAACGTGATGAAGAAGCTTAAAATTTAGTTTTTGAAGCTAAATGAAACAGAAAAGTAGCTAAAAACTAAAAAACAGAACACTATCCAATGGATAAAAGGAGGCAAATGCTAGCTAAAAGTAGCAACAAGCTAGCTCAAAGCTAAAAGTAGCAAAATGGCAGCCAGAAGCTAACAGTAACAACAAGCTAGCTTAAAGCTGAAAGTAGCAAAATGGCAACCAGAAGCTAAAAGTAGCAACAAGCTAGCTCAAAGCTAAAAGTAGCAACAAGCTAGCTCAAAGCTAAAAGTAGCAAAATGGCAGCCAGAAGCTAACAGTAACAACAAGCTAGCTTAAAGCTGAAAGTAGCAAAATGGCAACCAGAAGCTAAAAGTAGCAACAAGCTAGCTCAAAGCTAAAAGTAGCAAAAGGCTAGTTTAAAGCTAAAAGTTACAAAATGGTAGCCAGAAGCTAAAAGTAACAACAAGCTAGCATAAAGCTAAAAGTTGTAAAATGGTAGCAAGAATCTAAAAGTAGCAAAAAGGTTAGCTTAAAGCTAAAGGTAACAACATGGCAGCCAGAAGGTAAAAATAGCAAAAGGCTAGCTAGAAGCTAAAGGTAGCAGAATGGTAGCGAACGCAACAATGTTTGTTTCGAGGCTTTGAAGAAAACTCTGGGAATGTTTTTGCAAATAAAGTTAAAGATTTTGAATCGAATAAAATTGACAAAAAAAAAAACAGCCTAAAGTCAAACATCGCCGGAAGCCGCAGCTGAAAACAACGGAGGAACCATTTTTGATTTGAATCGTTCACAAAGAGAATCCTTCTAAACGGCTGTAGTTCAAGTTTTGCAATGAGCTACAAGACTCAGCGCCTCTGCTGCGAGCTAATCGGCTAATTCACTGGCTAACATCAGATTGTCACGAGCCAAACTTTATAAAAAACAAAACAGAAGAAACAAAAAACAAGTTTACTTTATTCAATTTTTAACCTTCATCCTAAAAATGTCAGTATAGCTGAAGATTTTAAACTCTTTTTATCGCCAGATTAAAAGTTATAAAACTATAAATAAATAATATTTTGTATAAAATATTTCCCCATAATATTATGGAGGTAAAATGTGTTTGTTTTAAGCAGCCGTAGTGATTGTTGTTGAATTAAATTTTAGAAATAAAAGCATTTAAATCGAGGTAAACGGTGGTATTTTTTTACTCGAGGTCCTCATACGATCAGACGCTCGCACCGGCCCATTCCTACTCATGAAAAGAAACACAAAAACCAGGACAAGAAAGAGCAAATAATAAAAAGAAAAAAACAGAAATGAAATAAAACCAGCGGCTCACTGAAAGAATGAGTTGATGGAACATGAAGAGATGTTAAGAAGACGGCTTTTAATTTGAAATTTCTGATCAGGCTGGGCCCTAAGCTGAACTTTTTCTGTTTTTTTTTTTTTAGAAAACGTGTTTAAATCAAGCGTTTCTCTGCAGTCGACTGTTTAACGTTACTTTATTTTGGAACAAGAAGAGAAACGTAGACGATTAAACGTTTCGTTTAAAACGTGACTCAGCTGGAACATCCTAACGCCGCGCCCCTGCGTGAAAAAGTCAAACTGTGTTGAGGAGGAAGAGGAGGAAGAGGAAGGGCTGGTGAGGTCATTTCCTGTTTGCTCCAAAGAAAGAAAAAAAAAACATCTTGTAGATGAGCTCATCAAACCACTGAAGCGAAGCTAAAAAGCAGGAATGTCGTCAAACTAATTGTTTTTCTAGAAAAGCGACAGCGTGCTCCCGGACTTTGAAGCTTTTATTTTGGCGGCCTCAATGAGTGGAAGGAGGTCTCCCTCTAGTGGCGCCGCAGAGGAAACTCACCGTCCAGCTCTTCTTCGGTCGTCAGCTCGTCGTTGGAGCAAATGCTCAGGACGTTCACGAGCATCTCAGTCACTGCGAGGGGAAAAAAAAAAAAAAAAAAAATCAGATTATTCTTTTATTTTAGGAAATCGTCGCCATGGAAACCTCAGAAGAACCTGCCTTCAGCACCGAGACATTGATTTAACATTCCCTCTGCCTCACAAGTAAAGTTAGAGTCATTTGAAAAAGAAAACCCCGCCCTCTTTAGACTCGGGTGATAATTTATCAAACGGAATATTCCCCCCCTGTGACTCGGCAGCTCGTTTTCTTCGTCTCACGGAGGTGGG
>NC_051436.1:6395872-6399686 GCF_001649575.2 Kryptolebias marmoratus
CTCAGGTAGTCTGAAGTAACCTCAGGTAATCTGAAGTAATCTCAGGTAGTCTGAAGTAATCTCAGATAATCTGAAGTAATCTCAGGTAGTCTGAAGTAACCTCAGGTAGTCTAAAGTAATCTCAGGTAGTCTGAAGTAACATCAGGTAGTCTGAAGTAACCTCAGGTAATCTGAAGTAACCTCAGGTAGTCTGAAGTAATCTCAGGTAATCAGTGAGGCGAGGTCAGTCGTTCCTCGTTAAAGAAGTCGCCACACTGTGGATTTGAATCGGATCCTTATTTTTTTACATCCTGACACACGAAGAGGACAGACTTTTTTAGTTTTTTTCGCGTCTGCCGGTGAGCTCGCGCCGTCGTGTGTAAAAATGCTCAGACCTGAAACGGGCTTCCTGCAGCCGGTAGGTGTGATCAGCTGACGCCGGCGCGTCAGAGCCGAACTCCCAAATGCCAAAAGGTTCACCGAGGCGCAGAGAGCGTCTTCGTCTTCTTCTTCTCTAGGCTCAGACGAGCTACTGGTCGGAAATACTTTTGCGTCCCGTGAATTTTCATTCCTCCTCGCCGCGGAAACGCAGCTGGTCTAAAAAAGCCTGAATATACGAGCGGCAGAACGGCGCTGCCTCCATCGCCGTTTTTATGACTGACGTAAATCTTTCAGCGCCGCCGGCTCCAGTCGGAGCGCTCCTCTGCTTTAACAGCAGCACAGTTGAGACATTTAAAAAAAAAAAGAAAGGAAGTGTCGGTGATTTAGTGCCCTGCATTTTAAATGAATATCTGATTGAATCTGAAAACCTCTCTGTGTTTTATGTCCCCTCTGATGAACTGATGACTCAGCTTTTCTCCACATAAAACTTATAAAATCCACCCTGAACAGAACTAAGCAACAACAAACCTGTTTACTTTAACGTGTATCTGAACAACTGGTCATAAATAAATCAACTATAAAAAAAGAGGCCATTTTAGTTGAAGAACAACTCCACCTGCTGGCAAGAAACGGTATCTATATTGTACCTTAACAGAGAAAATATTTATTCAAAATCGCAATTTTAAACTCAATTTATTGAGAAACATCCACGCAGATTGCTTTGCAATTTAAAGATGAACGTTAGATCAAAATATATTTTCTTTAAGTAAAAAGTAAAGAACAAATAATCACCTGGGAAGGTTTTGTGGTAAAGTCCAAACTTGGGGTTGGATGCAGAGATTTTTGAAAACTGAGTCGTTTAAAATGTAAAAATTTGAGACTGTTGTTTTATTAAATGACAGGTTTTCTTTCTTTTCTAAAAACGAGTCCGTAGAGACACCTCGTCTCGTCATCCTGGTAACTAAAACAGCAGATAATCGTCCTGATCTGCCTTTAAATAAAGGTTTTCCAACAGTTTTGTCTTCAGAAATAATCCTTTTTATTTTCGTTGAAATTTACCTTTTTTCTCCACTGGGAAATCCCTTCGTATAATGTTTGGCATCATAATGAAGCTCGGTGATTCCTCTGTTTTTAAAAAACATATGGCTGGATTTCCCGATGACGTCAAACCCGGCGCTCTGGGAAAGAAAACCAGCTCGTCGCCGGCTGATAAATCGCCAAATTTCAACAAACAACGGCTTGTTTTGAAACAATAACTCGGTATTGAAACATTCCTCATTAGGACTCGTTTTGCAGCACGAAGGCTCACACAGATCCTCGACCAGCAGAACTGGCAGCGGCACATGTCCGTGCACCTGAAGCCCTTGTTCCGTCAGAGGTTGAACTAATTACCTGCAAATCTTAATCCAACTGTTTTATAAGAACAAAAACAGGAAGTGGGCAATGATTCTGAATCGTAACGCTCGTAGAGGGCGTGATGAATTAATCTTCTTATCAATGCTGGTTCTAGGAGAGGTACTCGACTCGTGCAGCTGCGATACAAGAGAGTTTTCTGCTCGGCCCGCTTATTTCCTGTCGAAAGGCGTGTCTGCGCATTCACCTTTCTCTCCGACAAAAGGCAGAGACCAGGTGAAAACATCCATGAAGTTGGGCAGCCAGTAGGGGTGAGGTGAGCAGTTGAACTGTCGGATGTTCATCACGTTGTTCTCGTACTTCAGCACGGCCGCTGCGGACAAACGGGGAGATTGTCGGGACATTTTTAAAGGAATACACACACACACACACACACACACACACACACCGCTCGCTTCAGGGCGTTCTCCTGCGGAACGCTCAGGATACACGCCGCACATAACAATTCGGGTATTCAACTCTTTGTTTTGTCGTTTACCATTTCAGAAATATATTACACGTCTAAGATGTAAACAATTAGCTTTCTGTCTTTCGTGAATTAGTGTCTCATTTGTCATTCAAGCAAAAAATATAAAACTCAAGAAATGAGAACGGTTTATTTTGTTGTTTTTCAGGCAGTAATCACAACACGGTTAGATTTAAAAAGTGAATTAAGCTCATTTTACTGGAAATTTAAGTGAACATTTATCATCATTATCATTTATAATCTTTCTAAACATCATTTAAAGTTTTTTAAAATTATTTTCCATCCAGTTGTTGTACTTGTTTTAACAGTTACTACCTAAAGCACTTAATAGTTAACTAGCTAGCTAACGTGCTAATTACCTTGCAAGCTACTAGCTAGGCAGCTAGGACTTTCGCTAGTTTCTAGCTAAAGATAAAGTTTAAAAATGGTTATTTGCTAAGTTTTATGAAACTTTTTTACAGGCTAGCAAGTTTTTTCCTGCTAATATTCAGATGTAGCAGTTATTAGCTAAATAATTTGCTAGTTACAGGCAAAGGTACACTTTACCCAGCTTCATAAAAAGTTAGCTAAAGTGCTAAATAGATAGCAAGTTACTAGCTAGGTAGCTAGCGAGTACTTTGAACTTTTGCTGGAAACTTGCTAAAGAATGAGTTTATATTTTTCTAAGTTTTATGTAAATTTGTTGCCAACTAGCAAAGGCTAGTGACTTTAATTAAGCTAGCTAATGCCCTTAAAGCTACAAGCTAAAGTAGCAGGAACATTAGAAGTTAGCTTAAGTGTTAAAAAGTTAGCAAGCTAATAGCTCGGTAGCTACATTAGTCAGTTTCTAGCTAATGATGAAGTTAACAATAGTTTTTTACTAAGTGTTACATCTTTAAAACTATTTTATTCATCAGTCATTTTAACTCTGGGGGTGTTTTGTTATTTAATATTTTTTAATAATGAGGTATTAGTTGCAGGTGTTTATGAGGTGTGAATAATAATAAAAAAAAAAATCTTATAATTCCTGCAGAACTTCATTTGGCATAATAGGTGTGAAGACGTTCTGTCAGCCGCATTAAGACTCAAGTCTGGATGAAACACAAGGTTTTGTCAGTCAACCTCTGGTGACGACAAAAAAATAAAAAAATTAAAGATGTGATGGCTCCGTAACGAACACACCAACACATAAACTTTGTCAATCTCACCTAGACGGCGGAAATAATTTATATGCAGAAATGCAACCAGAGCTGTGAAAATAAGGTTATAAAAATTTGCTCAAGCAGCAGGAAAAGAGAAGAACTGATCCTTTTTCTTCCTCCTCCTGTGGATCATTTCATCAGCGAATTGATTATCGGCGCAGTTCTGTCATTTAAAAGGACCGGATGGATATGACAGAGACATTAGGAAACTTCTGGTGACCTCAGGTGACCTCGGCTGTGATTAAGACACGGGGGGAACGTGGCTGTGCAGGCAAACACGAGAGCTGCCAAACATAAATATATCTGTCCCGTATATAGAAGCTGCAGCTTCTCTGACACACGAGGCCAGTCTGAGGAAAGAGGACACCGAGTGGCTCGGTCACCATGTCGGGGG
>NC_051436.1:6399760-6425404 GCF_001649575.2 Kryptolebias marmoratus
GGGGAGAGACGGGACGGGGGACGGGACGGGACTTTCCTGCCCCGGGTTCGGCCTCAGCGAGCGAACGAGCTGCGCATCCAGGCAACCAGGAACTCAGGTGCAACAACATGTTTCGTGTTTTCTTCCTTTTAAAGAGCAGCAGCTACTTTCTCCTGCTGTCCCCCCCTTTTGTGCTGTCATTAAAGTGTAATTATTAGACATTAAAACGAAGGACAGTTTGCTCAGACGACGTTGTGGGTGTTTATCCGCGCGTGTTGGCGTGCATGAAAGCAACTGCACACGTGGGCAGCCGTTGCATAAACATCACTTGATTGAATGCAGCCATGGAAGCCCAGAGGAGAGAGAGAGAGAAAAAAAAAAAGGGAGAACCAGCAGAGCGGGGGAGAAGGTCAGCTCCCCTGCTGTTGCTCCTTCAAATCTGATTCTCTTTACAACAACAGGGAGGCGCTCGTTCTTTTCAGGACGCCGCGCTGATTATCCCCGAGACGACGATGGCTTGAGCATCGCGTCCCCCCCCCCCCTTTTTTTGTTTGGTTATCCAAAAACTTAACTTCAAATCTGACGTCGAAGTTCCTTCTCGTTCTCTCTGTTTACGTCCCTGCATCGCAGCCAGCAGAGGTCTCTCCTGCTCCGGTTCTGCCGGCGCCGGGCTCAGGTGACTCCCGCTCATCAATTATTCACGAGGGAGCGCCTCCGGACGGTTTCCCCGGTAACAGGCGCCGGGTAAATCTGCTCCGAGAGCAAGGGGGGGGGGATTCCCGCCGTCTTTCCTCAAACACTCGATGCCGCCTGCGTATCTGCCTCTGATTCCTGCCGTATGAAGTTTCACTCGGTCGGTATTCGACAGCGGACGCTCGGGCCTCCGTTACATTCAGTCCTCGGCTCCCAGACGAGCCGGAAGGGGCCGAGCGATGTCCTTGTAGAGTTAAAACTGTCCTGTCATCGCTCTGCGACTGAATTGAGACGTTTGCCCAGGAGCGACCCTCTCGCCCTTTTTCGCTCGGCGCTGTATTTTAAGCGTCGCCCGCTGTACCGTTCCCCGCTTTTTTATTTTTAGCCCCCCCCCCCCCTTAAAAGCGCGCGCCGATGCCGATCACAGTTGGCGAGCGGGAGCTCCAAGTCGCCGGAGTCGGGCCAGCAGTGGAGCGGAGTGTCGAGGCTGCAGAAACTGACTCGCTGCAGCAGCAGCAGCCCGTCTGCAATAACAATGTGCTGACTGCAGCGGGACGCAAAGATGCAAAAAAACAAAAAACTCGTGACACTGCCTCAAGCTGCCACGGGGTCAGGATGACGCCAGCGCCGCCGTCTTATCTGATCGGAGATGGAAGCGAGAACTTGAAGCCAATTAAGTGAATCTGTACAGATAAAATCTACTGATTGCAGGTTTTCGAGGCTGATTCCAGTTTTCAGTTTCTTCTAAAATGCTTTGACCTGCCGTATTTCATTTCTGAGGTAGGCAGAGGAGCAGTGAGCGTCAGAGCCACGACACAGGATGAAACGACCAGGGGAAATCCTTCAACGACGAGCTGCTGGGTGAACGACTCAGTCCTACCAGTGACTAGAAAGGGCTGGACTGGAGGACAACACAGAGACACTAATCATGGCAGCACAAGAGCAAGAGAGGATGGGGTCTATCATACCAAACAGGACCCAAGATGGAGGCTGTGTAGAGATGCCCCTGAGACAATCCAGATCATAATAGCAGGATGTAAGATGCAGGCAGGGAAAGCGTACATGGAACGCCATAACTAAGCAGCTGGAATAGTGTACAGGAACATCTGTATGGACTGGAAGTCCCACAGTCGAAGCGGGAGACTCCACCTGAGGTGTTGGAGAATGGCAGGGCTGAGATACTGTGAGACTTTCACACTTTCTGCCAACAAGATCAATCCAAAATAGGGACTGAGAGGTTAAATGAACAGATTTAATCCCTGCATAAATCACGTCTCTACGAGAGTCCGAGAGTGAATCCTTGGAGCGTAAACACTGATCCAAAACCACAACAAGTTGTTATGACAGAACAGTTACTAAAAATGACTGCAGTTCAGAGGACATAAAAAAGGGGGTTCCTTCGTGCTGCACTGGTCAAGATGAAAATCGACCAATTCTGGTCAACTGTTGAGCAACCAGTCAGAAGCCAAGAGTCACTGACTAGTCTTAGTACTCAGTCCTGTGTCACATCATGTGGCTCGTTTTTCTCCTTTCACAGCATGAAAAGTTTTGTAGCAAAACGGTGTTTACAGGAAACCAAAGGGAAGGGCGAGAACAGATGGACGAGCATCTGCAGGCGGGGGGACACTCGTCTTTCCCCTGGAGTGGCTGACGAGAAGAAAGACTCTGAGCCGCCTCGGTTCCCATCCTGCTGTACATTCCAGAAATGAATCGTCCCTCTCGCCGTACGTGGGAAATGGAGGAGAAGGCGATACCTGGTTCGCGGTTCGGGGTTGCGAGCGACTCACATGGACGTCCTGATCCTTTCGTATTTCTATCGTTTTTAAAAGTCATTCAAATTTCCACTCCATCGACTCCTTCCTGCTTCTTTCTTTTCACCAAATACCACAAGAGAGGAAGCTGAAAGTGATCTGTCGCTCTCTGTGGTGTGAAGAGAAGGACTTGCATGACAAAGCTTCGTCGACATCACTTCCTGTAAGCCAGTCTTGGTTTGGGGTGTTGATGCACAGATTTCACCGTCCTCCTCCGCCGGAGTCACATCAAGACTCAATCCTCCTGTTGGAGGCACGTCTTCCTCTCCGGCACAAAGCCGAGAGCGCTGAGATTCATTACAGAGAAGAAGAAAAGGAACACATCAAACTAAAACTGGAAGTCCGGCTTCAGGTCGAGGGATGTGGATTTGTTCGCTCAGGTCTTTAGAAGCGAGGTTCTGTGAAAAGGTTGTTAACAATTACTATCTCACCTGCTGTAGATAGGTTAATCCTGACTGAGGTCATCTGAACGGAGCCAAAAGTGGATCGCCGCCATATTAAACCAACTCCGATCACAAACGTTTCCTAGCGATCCTGTTAAACAATATTTTAGCGAACTTCTTCACTGCCTCCGGGTTTGCATTCCATGGTAATTCCAACTGGAATGTTATGATGTCCCTTTAAAGGCTAAATGGGGTTTCTAAGTGACAGCTAGCTGAAATAAAAGCAACATGTGCTCGGCTTTCGGCTTGTTTGTTTACATCGTGTCAACAGCGAGCCGAGGCGGAAACAACGAGGTTCCCTAATTCTAAACGGCGGTCCGGTCCACCTCTGCCGCGCGGTGAAGGAGGCGCAGGGCAGCTTGTGGGGGGAAAAGAGTAAAGAAAGGAACCTAATCTTACATCAAAGAGTAAAGTCCTACAAAAAGCTCGGGGGGGAGCAGCAGCAGCAGCAGCTCTCTGCAGCGTTACGGCATTTCATCACGAGAGGAACTGCACTAACCCCATCACTCTTTCCTTCCCATTTCTGCTTCCTGTGGTTGGCCCAACGCCGCATCCATTCCATACCCCCCCCCCAAACCCGCCCCAACCTCCAGTTCTGGTGGGGGTGGGGGGTGGGGGTGGGGAGGAGGAGTGCTGACTCACAGCACAAAGGCGAGCCTGTGTCGGCGCTGGGCAGAGCAGCGCGGCACCGAGCACGTGCAGAGCGGGCCGCCGTTAATCCGCCCGGTTGCACCGCAGGAACACGGCCCGACTGGAGGTCTGAGATGATTAAAGGCTGCGTGGAAATCTAACAAGGATGATACGTTTTCGATTGTCAAATACCCCCCCCCAAAAAAAAGGTATTAAAATGGATTCTAATTTTTTAATATTTGGTTAAAAACAAAGCCAGGCTGTCCTGGAATCTTTCTGAAGGGCTTTTTAGAATTTTTATTTGGGTTTTGGCTGATATTTGTTTTGTTGTCTGTCCAGTTCTTGTACCTGACCACGACCAAGAACTTGGACCGGCGGAGAAATAAAGTATCGAGCTTAAAATCAACCAGCAGATGAACGGTATTTGAAAGTCTTGTCTTTAAAAAGAAAAAAATAAATAATGTTGGTGCTAAATTGCTGTTTTACTTTTTATAGATTCAGCTAAAGCAATGAGAATAAATTGTATGTTTGTGACAGGCTGCTGAAGAAGTGCCTAAAACTCCAACTTAAAATGTTTTTTTTTGTCCGTTTTGTGTTGGCACGACCCTGGCTCATTCCTTGTGTTTGGGAGTCGTTTTATGACTTTCATACGTTTAGGTGGCTTAAAAAACAAACAAACAAACAAAACAGAACTCCTCTGCTTAGGTGCTGGACAAATGAGTAAAAAAAACAGCCAAAGTATTTTGCTTTTGCACACTAGCCCCTCCCCTTTTTGGGGGCAAAAGGGGGCGGGGCTAGACTGAAAGCAAACGCAGCTTCTGAGGTGTTTGCTAAAACGAAAGTGCTAAATATAATTATATTTCAGTTCTGTAGCCTGTAGGCGCCTAAATGAGATGACCTCTCGTGCTTCACGGTGCCGGAGAGTCTCGCAGACGAACTTTCATGTTTATGGATCTAAAAGCTTTGTGCCGTCTGCCCCCCCCTTCTTACCTTTGTTGTTGTAGACGTCTAGGTAGTTCGGAGCTGAGAAGATGGTGATGAGGGACGGGAAGCCAGTGGTCTGACTCTTTCTGTACATGCGGTATCTGGAGGGACGCAGAAAAAGAGAAGCCCGAGTTTGTAACGGAACAATTCAGACACTGAAAAAAAAAAGAAGAAGAAGAAGAAGAAGAGACTATTACTAGCGGCTGTTCGTGTTCACTTTGGGTGTGTCTGACTCAGTGACGTGGCGACACCTCAACACTCTCAGAGTTTACGGGTGAAACACCAAACTAAAGCAAACCCAACCCCCAGAGAACGGACGCTGCTCCGATCTTCAAACCCCAAACAAGCTTTGATGTTGGCGTTCCCGTACGGTACCTCACCTGAGGATTGTCGAGGTGTCCCCCCCCACCCCAACTTGTTTGATTTGGAGAATAATCACACCAACGCATCCATAAACTGCTGCTCGTTCTCCTTTTTCTTGTTGCAGCTGTAACTCCAAGTTCCCCCCTCGTCCTTGTTGGATTCATTTTTCATTTCTTGGATTAACGTGACCCCCGCCATTCTCAAAAGTTCACGCTGCGCTCATATCCTCCCCTCCTCTCCAGACGGGCTTAAAGGAAGCCCCCCCACCCCCAGCTTTTCGCTTAACGCCGCGCTCTGAGTCAGCCTGCCGTGTGGCGGCGCGACTGGAGAAAGACGAAATGCCACGACACTCACCCAGCGTCCTGCGCTTCGTGGGCCCGGATGACGGATAATAAGTTATTGTGTTGTAGAAAGTCACAGACTGCAGGGTAGCTGTTGAATAAAGAGACATTTAGTTTACTCATACATCAAGAGAAAGCCCAGCAAGCCCAAGAAGGAGCGATCAATAAAAAAATAAAAAAGTAAAAATAAATAAATAAAAAAAGGGTGAAAGGTTTATCGATTGGACTCAAAAGAAACGGTGGACAAACTAAACTTATTCTGAGACCTACCGCAGCTCAAACTGAGACATTTCCCCTTAAAACGTCGGCAAAAGTTTACAAAATCAAGAAAACTGGGGCGATAATGTACCCAGCGTTAAACAATTCAGAGTGTCAGATCAGGAGGAGTGGAAGGCGATTTTATTTTTCAGTAAAATAATACAGTGGGGCATAAATGACATCAAGCTGCATCTTCGAGAAATACAAAATAAATAAATAAATAAATGTATCGGCGCTTGTTTTATGTCCAGCAGCGAGACCAAACTGTTTCCCAGCAGCAGCCTGACTTCCAAGTTTCCTCCATGAATAAAACGGGACCAGGACGAGTCGCTTTACAAACAGTTACCTGCCTCCGTTCTGACGTGATCGGGTTTTACAACGGGACCGCCGACGCTGACAAAATAAAAATAAAATAAATAAATCAATCAAATCCCCAGAGGTGGTCAGGATTTGTAAATTGAGGGGATTTGCTGTAATGAATAAATAACAGCAGCTCACATGAAGGCTGCCTTACATTTTAAAAACACTTGAATGTGGGAGGATTGCTTTTTATTTATTTTTTTTATTTTCTCCTCAGGAAAATGCGGTAAAGTCTTGATTCTTTCGCTCATTTCTTTAGGTTTTGATTTTCAAAATGTCAGGCCTCATTGAAACCTTTTTAAATGGCTGAAAAAAAATGGATGAAAGAATCCACATCTGGATGTCCTTTTGTCCTGTTTTTATCACTCATTTTCAGTCCAGAAGAAAATCCATTTTCAGATATTTGTATGTTTTTTGTGAAGATGCCCAAATCTGACTTACAAAACATTCAGGAGATGAACTCATAAAGAACAAATTTTAAACTGAAACTTTAGCTAGTAAGTAGCTAAAATACTATCTAGCTTGCTAGCAATGTTATTAGGAAACAAGTTACTAGCTGGCTAGCTAGCACCTGCAAACGATTAACAGTCATATCAGCTAGTAACTTGCTATCTAGCCAGGTAGTAGCTCACTAGCTAGTAGCTTTGATACTAGTTCGCAAGTTACTAGCATCCGTCATCTACAGGATGATGTAGCTAACTAGCTAGCAACTTGTTAGCTAGCTGGTAAATTTGCTAGCAAGTAGATTTGATATGACCTAACAGTACAGTCCATCATCTGAAGGATGATGTAGCTAACTAGCTAGTAACTTGTTAGCTAGCTGGTATATGTGCTAGCACTTAGCTTTGATACTAGCTAGCAAGTTATTAGCATTCATCATTTGAAGGACAAAGTAGCTAACTAGCTAGTAACTTGTTAGCTAGCTGGTATATGTGCTAGCACTTAGCTTTGACACTAGCTATCAAGTTACCAGCATCCATCATTTAAAGGACACTGTAGCTAACTAGGTAGTAGCTTGTTAGCTAGCTGGTATATGTGCTAGCACTTAGCTTTGATACTAGCTAGCAAGTTACTAGCATTCATCATTTGAAGGACAAAGTAGCTAACTAGCTAGTAACTTGTTAGCTAGCTGGTATATGTGCTAGCAATTAGCTTTGATACTAGCTAGCAAGTTATTAGCATTCATCATTTGAAGGACAAAGTAGCTAACTAGCTAGTAACTTGCTAGCTCTGTAGCTTTGATACTAGCAGGCTGATTAAGACAAATCTTGTTTTCAGGCAGTTTGACACATAAATAGTATTTTAGCGACAACAAAGTGATTCCCAAAGAGTCATTAGCTGAAGGATGATGCATCTTTCAGGTCCCTGTCTCTGTCTTTGGAAGACATTTTGTTATTCTTAACTTTCAAATTTTGTTTATCTTCGTTACATAATCTTTTATAGGGCTTGAGTTGTTGAATTGTTCATTTTTCCACTTTCCTGATTTCCAAGCAACCACGTTCAGGTAGAAGGACTGGACATTAAATGTGTGGTTAAGCAGCCAAAGTCAAAAGAAAACGTTAGAAAGGACACTTTAAGAAAATAAATTTTGGCTTTATGGAAGCAAATCATCCCTGGAGGTGGTTTGAATGTTTGCACAGTACAGTACCTGTTGGAGGAACCTGATTCAGATGATGATGTTACATTATGAGTCCACTGAGACCCGTCTGAGTGTTTGTTTAGTTGTTATTCAACTGTTATGTAAAAGAACAACCAGTATTCTTATAAAAAAAAGCCTTTGTGGTTTAACAAAGTGATCTGATGTGGTTGTTTGAAACACAGGATCCAAACTCAACACCTCTGCACCATCAGAGAAGAGCTGAACTCCCACATGTGGCAATCAAACACCGAGCTCTTCGTTTTCTTCTCCAAAAGCAGCTTCAAAAATAAAAATAAATAAATAAAATAAAATTTTTCTGCTCTGCAATCATCCCAACAGTGAGGTTTTATAACGAGGGCTGTTGAGTTCTGGTCAGGTGCGACACGTTGAGCAGCTTCTTAATGGAAAGTCCTTTAGGACTCGTTAAAAATCAGCAAATTAATAACTATTTTTACTTAAATCATTAGAGATCATCCCCGACCCGAGAGGTGTTCAGTTTACAGAAAAGAGTTTAATCTGATCAGACTGATGAGCCAAATATCAGAGGCTTATGCAAAAGACTGATATATTGATTCATTTTTAAATAAAATAATATGATACACCTGAGGTGCTACTGCTAGCTACTGCCGCCGTTATTTGCGCCACAGAGTTTTATGTGAAAACATCGTTCTCTGAAATCTATCTTTGTCTTCTTGAGCTCCTTTTAGCCACTGATAATTTCAGCTTTTCACTCAAGCTTTGCTTTTTCTTCGGTTCCGTGCGTTTCTGCAGTTCCTCTGGTTGTTCAGAACCGTTCTACAGAACCTCCTACCGGACGACCCGGGTTTCAGAGGAAACGTAAAACAAACAAACCGTCTGATGTGGAAGCGACAGAGGACGAAAAGGTTAATAAATAACGTCTAAAAAAGAAATCTCTGAAACTGGGAGCTGTTTTAAGACAGCCCGTTAGCTCGCCCGTCTGCTCCGAACTGATCTGCCGTCTGCTGCAGGTAGGACACTGACAGCTACGGCCCAGGCTGCGAAGGTGGGCCAGGAGCGCTGAGGGTTCCCCACCTGTAGAAGTAGGAGCAGCCTCTCACTGTGTTGTGTGTGAAGTGCTCTTGGCTCTTCTCGTTTCCGAAGTCCTCCAGCGGGTCGGACCAGAGCAGGTCGCACATCGGCCCGTACGCCGGGGGCTCCTTGAATCTGTCTAGCTGTGGAGGGAAAAACAAATCTGTTGAACTGGAAAAAAAACCCTGCAGCTACCGTCGTAATAAAACCAGGATGTCTGCCGGAGTTGTAAACGACACGTAAAAGTCCGACTCTCTTCATTCGGATGGAAAACACTCGGTGGCAGACGTTTGTTTTACGAGCTACGAGCGTAAACCGCTCCGTTTTCTGCCGCGAACAAAAAGCTTGGAGTGTAACGGCGCCGGCGGACACGTCAGTGGAGCACAGATCTCTGATTGCAGCCCCCAAAGTCCATCTGGGTTTGAGTTCGGGATGACCCTCAGCTACTGCCGCACCGAAGTTCAGCTCAATATCTCTAAAAGCCACAGACAGACATTAAAGTTGATTAGCCTTGGCAGCCATCTTGAATCAGGTGGACTCCAGAGGCTCATCGGTTGCGGTTGCTTTTAGAGATACTTTTTATTAAAACGCATCCAGCTGTTCATGAGGTATTTTGCTAACAGAAAGACAAACGAACACATGCACCGAGAAACAGGCAACTACCTGATAACAGTAGCACTGCTGACGTTAAAATGCCCAACGGTCGGAGCGATCCAGGTAACAAAGGGTTTGACATTTCTATGGTAATCAGATGTGAGGCTGGAGCACAGATGGGGTTTTTACAAAGGGGTCACCTATCACCTTGACCTTTGACCCTATGACCTCGCAATCAATAGGGATCATCCCAGATCCAAGAGGTGTCCAGCTGTGCACTTTCACATCTCTACGTTTCACGGCTGCAGACTTAGAGCACGGACAACATTTTCACAAAGGCGACCTTGACTGTTAACTCTGCAACCTTTAAATCAATAGAGATCACCCCCGACCTATGGGGTGTCCAGCTGTGCAGTTTTGACATTTCTATGTTAAAGGGTTATCAAATTAGTCGGACACGTACTTTCCTGATGTCGTCAAGATTTGTGATTTCCGGAGACAGTCCCCCGTGGACACACAGGAACTGCTGGTTCATCAGCGCCGCCAGGGGAAGGCAGTCGAAGGCGTCCATGCACGCGTCGTACACCCTCTCTGAATACTTAATTCTACCTGTCATGGCAGAAACAGGACAAGAAGAAGAAGAAGAAGAAACAACAACATGCCAAGTCAAACAGAGCTGCTCTCTTATATCTGTTCTGGTTCGGGATGGAAAACGCTACCAAAACACCAAACTTTTTTTTTTTTTAAAAAAAGCACATTTTAGTCTTTATTTTCCTCTTTTCTGCTCGAGTCAAACAGAAACAGTAAATATTAAGAGTTTCTGACTTCATCCTGAGCCACGACAAGTGAAAGAATGAGTTGATCCAGACTCTTTAAATCGATCAGTCTGTGGTTCGGAGGTGGGGCTGTGTGGAGCACTTACAAGAGGTCAGTATCTTACCTGTGGCGGACAGCGGTCAGACTGATTTCAGTTTGAATACGAGAGTCAAGCTAAGAGCTCCTCAGGAGCGGATCCACGCAGGAAGGGGAGTTTAAATGGTTAATCGTCCCCCACTTCTTCATAAAAAAGGCCAGACATTCTGTTAATCTGCAGAAGTGCTCTTCATCAGAATAGATGGGAAAACTTGATCTTTTGTTTGGACTTTGGCTCCTTTTTTTAAACTCCCCTTTAGTCCAGCGCTTCACCATTTTTAGGATGTTTTGTTTATGAAGCTACGATTCTATTTATTCCCCAAGCATAAAAAGTCAAGGGATGAACCGCTGTTCGTTAGCAAAGAACTAATTTAAAGCTGGAGTTTTAGTTAGTAAGCAGGTAACTCACAAGCTAGCTTAAAAACCACTAGCTAGGAACTTTGATGCCTGCAGCTGGTGTTTAATCTCATTTATTTAGATAAATCTATTTAAAAAACACCAAATTTAACAGAATCTTCTCACAGAATAGTCCAGGTCTCGTGTCAACACGACTTTCAGACGCTGCTGAAATACGAAAGGTTGCTGACGCTTTTATTACTGCTAATTTTTCCGGATTATAGTTGTTTATCTGGATTAGAACGACTCTTCCAGCGCCCCACAGTGCAGGAAAACGAGCTTTGTTTGGTTGAGAAACCAGCGATGACGTAAAACAGCTACCCTGTGCAAAATCTATGAGGTGCAAAAACACGTTTTTATGGAGCTTGAGCTGTTTGGATGCTGGAAATCCACTCCGGAACAACAGACCAGTCAACCCGGCCTGTATTTCTCCCCGATTCTCTACACTCTGACTGCTTCGACCGCCGTGTGACGCAGGTAAGATACTGACCACTCAAAACATCAAATCAAAAAGGTAAAACATGTAATGAAGTCCAAAAAAAAAAAAGACTTACATTCCTGCTTAAACGTGAAATACTCTGTTAAATGTCGACATTCGTGATTCCCGCGCAGCAAAAACAGTGTTTTGGGGTAAAGGATCTTTAAGGCCCACAAGTAGAGCACACACTGGAACAAAAACAGAAGAAGAAGAAGAAGAAATGAGCAGCTGGCGACGAGCAGACACCATCAAGTCAGAAAGGATCACTTTCATAAAGCGCCTCGACACGAGAACTCCTGTTGAAACATTCATGGGGAGCATTTTATGGATCGCTTCGAGCTCTGAAGTCAGAGACAGAGACAGTCGAATAAAATATCCGAGGACAGGAAGGACACATTCCGTGAGATTATGTTTTATTAATAAAAGCACATTTCAAGTGACGAGGCGGGACACGTGTGCGTCAGCTCTCGGGTTTCAGTTTCATGCGAACATTTTGGACAATATTAAAACAAAACAAAACAAAAAAAAACTTCTCGGCTCTGCAGTGACATTTGCTGCCTGGGCTGCATGCGAAGTGATCGTAAAAGTGGTTTATCGCTGCAATATCCGCAGCCCGATCACCGCCGCGCTCAGAGGGAGCTATTAATAACCCGAACTGCGTGGTCACGAGCGCGTGCCGTGCGTCACGTTCGATCGGGGAGGATGGCGGCGGCCACCAAAACACAAACAGACTCACTTCAATACTGAAATACCCTCTGTCCACGTAGTCCCCGAGGAAAAGGTAGCGCGTGGACGCCGGCGAGCCTCCCACCTCGAACAGCTTCATCAGGTCGAAGAACTGCCCGTGGATGTCCCCGCATACTGGAAAAGAAGAAGACATGTACAGCTGAGGGCCGACGAATGAAAACAAACGATGCGAAGAGCCGAGAACCAGATCTGTCCTGACGTAAGCGAGGCCTTTTTTTTTTTCAGGTCGCGAGTTGTCGTTTGTGTTCCTAATTAAGATGTTTGTGGTGGCTGCAGCTCCGTTTTGGCTTCCTCGGGGTAATTAGTCTGAGACTAAAATAGACGAAAGCCTAATTTAATTTGTGAATTACACATAATAAGACTAACTGGAGATTCTGCTAACTCTTAAACCGCTCCTAATTGCTTTCGTTGCTTTGCCTCCAAATCGACAGACTTACTTGTAGTTGTTTTTGTTTTTTAAACAGCAGTTCTCAGGGGTTTTCTGCGTTTGGTTTGTCACTTTTTATTTATTTATTTTATTTTTTTCTGTGTTCTTGTACCCGACCATGGACAAAAAGAAAACAAAGCATCACGCCTTAAAAAACAATATATGAAAGTCATGTCTTTAAGAAACAGAAGAGTCCAGTCAAGAGCTAACCGCTAACTGCTAACAGCTAACCGCGCTACGTGACTCAGCGAGTTGCTGCCAAAATACTATTTTATGGATCAAAATTTGTAACATTTACCCTTTTTTTATATTTACCTAAAGAAATGAGAACAAATTGTGTCTTCATGACAGGCTGCTAGTAATGAAGTCACTAGCTAACCAGTTAGCTCATGTTGTAGCTAATTTTCCAGCTAAAGCTCCACAAATAAGAATTTGCCAACTGTTCTGTCGTGTGTCCGTTCATCCCGTTTAGTTTAGCTAACTAGTATTTCTGTCGTCAAACTGTTAACTCTTTGATATTTTTCCTTAAATATATGTAAAAAATAAAACAAAGTGTGTTTGTGGCAGCCTGCTGGTATCAAAGCTAGCTAGTTAGCGCATATTTAACTTAGCGTTTAAGCTAACGTTTCATTCCATAAAAACATTGCTCTTTGCTAGCTTGTCTGGTTTGTCTCGACACTACTAGTTTATCCATCCTCTGGGTTTAGGTTAGGTTTAACTAACAGAGTTTTCCATAAACTCGTCTGATAAAACGGGAATAAATTGTATCTTGGTTAGCAGAAACTAACCGAAGTACTTGCTAGCTAGGTAGCATTGGAGCTCATTTCTAATAAAATATCCAATTTATTTAGTGGTTGTTTTCAAATTTCTCTGTTTTATAAACACAGAAATTGCTGATATCTTGGTTTTAGGAGCCTTTTTCATGTCTGAATGGGTCAAAAGTCAGAATTAGGGACTTTTTTTTAAAAAGAAAAATCTGGAAATGGTCATGTACCGGAGTGAAAACGAGTTAAGAAAATCAGCTAAGTCGAAATTATAATTTTGAAAGACCTTTAGAGAACGTTGAGAGTTGTTCCTCAGGACCGCTTTAAAAGATTACAAGAAGGTCCGACTCATTTTTATCTGAAAACAATAAAAAGAAACGAAGGAAAACTACAGACTTCTGCAAACAAATAGTCCGTACGCAAAAGTCACCTGAACATCTGCAAAATATTATATTTGAACCAACTTTTTTGGTATCTTTGTAATGAAAACTATAGAAGAGAAAATCATTCTCAGTGTTTACTTCTCATTAAGTCGATAGTTTAGATCACTCTGGTTTTCTCTGCCAGTTTTACCCCGTTACTCTTCCCACTCCTCAGAGAGGCTGAAGCAGATTTGTCGCTTCTCTACCTCCGACTGTCGAGGTGCAAATAAGACCGTCCGGTTAAAAAAAATAAAGCTACAATAAAAGGTCTTCCGACAGGATGGTTATCGCTTGAATTTACTGATAAATATGAACATTTCCTCCCAGCTGGGGACTCCTGTTTTACTCAAGCCCTGAGGGATGCCTCAGCGCGAGCGTTCGAATATTTAGCGGAAGATTTGACTTTTGTTCGGTTCAATTCTGTTTGTAGAGCGGGGCGCCTAACCTGAAGGGGGAAAGGTTTCTTCATCAACACGTAAGATGATGATGATGATGATCTGCATTGTCACATCCAGGCCGATGACAGATTTCCTGAGTAACTGCAGATGAAACAAGTCTTAAACTTGTGACGGAGGGTGTTTGGGGGGGAAAGCTGGGAGTTTTTGGAGCACCCAGAGGAGGAAGAAATGCAGAAATGTACCCGACTACTTTGGCCGTCGTTTCACTGGAGATGGTGTGAAGCACAGATTTTATATGACTCGTTAAATAAGCTTCATTTAGTCCGTGAATATGCATCCATTTTCACTTTTCGAACCTGCAGAAACTGTCAACCGTCTGAGTGGGAGAAGCGTCAGATCCATGGAGGGGATTCTGACGTGGACCTTCACACCGTGGTCCAACAAATTAGCGTCCTAGTTGTTTGTTTTTTTATTTTATTTTAACAGCGTCACATTCCAAGGCCAGGTTCTTTAATGGTATAAAGTTGAATCTCTTTAAAGGTAAAAGGTAAAAAAGGGGAGGTAAAGGTGAAAAAGGCAGATCACAAAACAAGAAAACCTTTTCCAGATGCGATCCGTCTCTGCTTCCTTTTCTGCACAAATTCCCCGAGACCAGGTTTTGTTCTCTAACGTGTGGAGAACTTCAAAATGAAGGCTGAGACGCGACTGCAGGAATAATGGGGTAAAAAACTACAATCTCTGTCCAAAGTACAGCCTTATTTAAGTCTAATATTAAAAAGATATCTGCCTTTTGTCGGGTGACAAAAATGAGACAGGTGTGTATTGACAGGTGTGTGTTAACTGGTGTGTGTTAGCAGGTGTGTATTGACAGGTGTGTGTTAGCAGGTGTGTATTGACAGGTGTGTATTGACAGGTGTGTGTTAACAGGTGTGTGTTAGCAGGTGTGTGTTAACAGGTGTGTGTTAACTGGTGTGTTAACAGGTGTATGTTAGCAGGTGTGTGTTAGCAGGTGTGTATTGACAGGTGTGTGTTAACAGGTGTGTGTTAGCAGGTGTGTGTTAACAGGTGTGTGTTAACTGGTGTGTTAACAGGTGTATGTTAGCAGGTGTGTGTTAGCAGGTGTGTATTGACAGGTGTGTTTTAGCAGGTGTGTGTTAGCAGGTGTATTAACACACACCTGCCAACACACACCAGTTGACACACACACCAGTTAAGGTTAAACTTCTTCAGCAGCAACATAAATGACTGATCCAGTTCCAGAACCACGGAGTTACAGTTTGTTGTGAACAAACTGATTCAGAGTTGTGTGTTGATGTTGATGAATCCAGGCAGGATTGACCTCGATCTAAAAACATGTAGGAAGCAGATTGTTTCTTTTATTCCCCGAACAGATCGAGCGTACTTCCCTTTAACTGTGGCTGAAACCTTTTACACATTCCATCGCTTCAAAGGTTTTTTTTATAAACTTTATGATAAAGACTCACGAAACAAAGCGACGTTTGTTTTTCGGTTTTTAATTGCGCTAACAAGAAGAAATGTGAAACATCTTGAGTTCAGAATGTCTGAAATAGAATAAACGTCAAAGTAATTAAGTGAAGCTTCTTTTTAATCTGCGTTTTCCATTTACAGCAACAAAAAATAAAACAAAACAAGCAGAACATCTGAAGCAAACCTTCTGCCTATAAATACATCTGTTACGTTCAACTATGTGAAAAAGTTCACTTTTATTTGACCTGAAACTGAAGCAGAAGTTTCCTGGTTTGTGGTTTCCTGATCTTAGCTTCTTTGGTCTTTGGAGAAGCAGGTGAAATGAGACATTTGACTAAATTATGTTCGTCAATCAGAACGACGGAAACAATAATTACTGCTGACAGACTTCGACTTAAAGACTTTCCAGTTCACAAAACAAGATCAGAAAACTCAGCTGGGTGAAACAAACTGCATAAAGGAAACTGGAAGCACGCAGACAAACCTCCACCGAGGCCACAGATTAAGAAATAGTTTGATCCGGATCAGAATCTGGATCAGAACCTGGATCAGAACCAAACTTTAATCCATTGTTTTTTGTTCCAACCCCAACATTTCCTGAACATTTCCTCCAAATCTGCTCTTTAGTTTCTACCTGATCTTTGCTGACAGACAGACAAACAAAGCAACGGACACAACCGGAAACAAAAAGGGTCACATGTAGGAGCAGAGACGAGGTTTTAACAAAGGGGTCACCTGTGACCTTTGACCCCTTGAGCCTTGAAACCAACAGGCATCATCTTTGACCCCTGAGGTGTCCAGCTGAGCAGTTTGATGTTCCTACATCACACTGCTGCAGTTAGAGCACTAGGTCAGCTGTGATGTTGACCTTTGACCCCATGGTCTTGAAATCAATGGTGATCACCCTCCAGCTGTGGCATTTAACCTTCCTGTTATACAGCTGCAGAGTCAGAGCACAGGCTGATCTGTGGCCTTGACCTTTGACCCGGATCACCACCAGACTTTAACTTGTTCCATGTTTGACGTTTCCTGAAGATTTCATAAAAATCCGTTCGTGACCTTTTGAGTCATCTTGTCGACAGACAGACAGGCAGACAGACAGACGGGACCTCCTTGGCAGAAGGAACAATCTGCGATATTCACTGATCCCAACGCCCGCGTGTCCCAATCCACCTCGTTAACCTGTACTCAGTCAATTAAGATCATTAACCAAAGGAGGGGATTGGGGGGGGCAGATCTGACTCCAGGACACAGGCCCCGCTTTTCCCAAAGCTTTATGAACTGCGCCTCAAGGAGACAAGAAGAAGAAGAAAAAGCGACGGCAGAGACGCCCAATTAGCGGAAGCAGGAAGACAGCGTTTGAGAGCAATTACCTCGAGTTACGAGCCTCGCGAGACGGCTCTGAGAAGCTGCTCCGCTCGGCCGTTATCGTAAACCTCCCTCCTTACCTCGCGCCGTTTATTAAAAACCCCACACCGCAGAGCTGTTCAGACCCACAGCGGGGGGGGGACCGACTCCGAAAGCAAAACCTTTGTGTTGCGTGTCAGATTTCTGAGGATGCCGTCGTCGATCTTAGAGAACTCCTGTTTTAACGGAACTAAAAAAAGGGTAAAAAGCCTATAATTTCACTGTTGTGTGGTTTGAAATTTTCAACTATATTTGTTAAACCCTTATCCTAAAATCATCGGCTGGAAGACGATGGTGTCTACTGTGATTTAGCCAAACTGTGACGTCAATAAAAACCTCAAAGCAAAACAGAGTGACTGTTTAAATGCTGCTTTACCGGAATAAAAATCCCTATTTTGTTGGATCTCAATAAAAAGGACCTCGAGCAAAACTGTGCGTTTAGTAAAATAATTGTTGACCCAACTGGAAGTACTCCAGCTTAATGTACTTCGTTATGTAACATCATATAAGAGAGAATGAGAATATATTCAAAAAAAGAGATGGCAATATTAGAACCCCCCAGAGCTTCATCCTACTTTATCCGGAGGGCTGTGTGATGCTAAGGCTGGTTATCGCTATGGAAACGTCCCAATGGGTCTTTTCAACAATGGCAGCTTATATCTCTAAAGAAAAGAGAAACAGAAAATATCACTGACCCGAGCTGCTGCTGACCTGATAAAGGACACCTACGAGCGTCACCAACGGCAACGATGCAACCCAACCGGCGCCGAGCGGCTGCGATTGGGGGGGAAAGAGAGCAACCATTTTGAAGAGCCGTTCTCCGACTGTCCGGTCTCGCCTCGCCTCGACTCTAGTCGGATCCACGTCGCCTCTCGAAGTGGGCGGGTCGCTCGAGACTCACCACCGACGGGCAAGTAGGTGAAATAAAGTCAAATGAAGACCCGCCCTCCTCTGCCACCTTCTCGCCGCCGGTGGACGCCATCTGGTCCGGAACCGCCTGATTTCTGTCACGGTGTTGGTTTATGTGTAACCAATAAAGGATATATCAGATTTATTTAAAATAAATAAATAACAGAAACAGGTTTTTAAAAAATGGCGGCTTTCTTGTGACGGACGTCGCTCTCTGCTCCGATGAACGTCAGCTGGACGAGTCGGTGTTTAGGAAGTGAGCCGCTCGACGACAGGACTCCGAGTTTTACGACGGGTGCGACAGGACCGTTACAGGTGGGCGCGCCCATTTTTTATCGTTCTGTTTCAAAAAGAAAGTGACAACGGACGAAGGAGGAAGAGCTCATCTCTCGCTTCATCGGAGGAAAAACCAAAGATGATTATGGGCGAAGAAACATTTTTAATTTACTTCACTTATAAAAGGTATTTAATATTTCCCTCAAAGACGTCTGTGCCTTTTTATTATTTTGACACAAATTGAACTTTATTTTTGTTCATTTTGGAGATAAAACAGAGAAATCAGACTCACTGCAGCCGATATTACTGTGGTAATGTCGTAAACATTTATTTTATTTTTTTTATTTNCACTAGATTGGGCTTTATGTTTCTGGTTCTAAAATGGGTGAACATTTTTTAATTTTTAAAAATTATTTTCTTGATTATCATCGGCTGAAGCTCTTCTCTATCAGTGAAATGTAAGTTCCTGTTTAATAGTGTTCTTATAAAAAAAAAAAAGAAAAAAAAGAAAACAGTCCAAAAGAGCAATCTGGAGACAAAGACAAGCCAACATTTTTACTTTTAAGTTACTAAAAGAAAAAAAATAAAACAAACTAAATAAATCTTTTTTTTTTTATATATTGTTGATCATTTTTTTTTAAGGCCTTCAGAGTTTTAAAACCATTTCCAGAATAACATTAAGAATAAATTGTGACCCGCGTTGTTAGTAAACTGGGTTTTTATCGGTCTGGAGGGACATCAGCGGTTCGCCAAACGTTATACGATGGGATTTCCCGGCGCTTCGGAGGCCGGCAGAGAAAAACAATCAGTTTCAAAAGGAAATTAAAATGATTATTTCTGGTTATTTATTTAAAGGTTTGATTCAAAAAGGTAGATTATCTGTTATTTTAGTTCCTGGAAACACTAGATGGTCTCGTTTTTACGCTAATCTTAATTATAGCAAAAAATAAAAATCTATATTTTCACATTTTTTTGCTCCGCAGCCTGAGTTCGATCCAACTCATATTCCAGAACGTGCCGCGTTTTTCCCATTTTAACAAAACGGGACACAGGTGAAAATTGCAGGAAGGCTTCACTGAAAAAGGCGACAGAAGAAAGACACGGCGGAGCCGGCGGTTTGATTTCCTGGCCGAGGACTGTACGTGACGGCACGGAGCGGCTCCGATCGATGCAACAAACAACAACAACAACAACAACAAGAACTCCCTCCTTCGGCTCGGGGATTCGCTTTCATCGCAAATTCAGCCACCGCTCGGCTCCAGCACACCTACAGGAGAGCGCTTTGCATTCTTTCCTCCTGTCGCAGAACACACACACACACATATCAGAAAAAATAAAAAGGAGGTGAGAAGCAAAGCCCACGTAAGGAGAGCAGGTGGGAGTACATTATCTGGAGTGAGAAACAACTCGTTCCAGCCGTCCGCTGCCTGTGTGTTAAAGTGATCCCCCTGAGTAGCAGAATATCAGCGGGCAGCAGCGAGCGAGTGGGCGGCGGGCATTACACAACCTGGCTCCAGAACCTACACAGGCCACTCCAAAAGGCCAGGCTCATTGAGCGCCTGAAAGCCACAGCCGCGGAGACCGCTTCGATGGAGACGGGGGAAGACAACAATACCCCAGGTTCTTCTGACGAGAGCCAACATCCCGCACGACGCGCAATTATGCAAAAAAATAAATAATAATAAATAAAAAAAAGGCGGAGGCGGAGCTCGCAGTCTGTCGAGCATCAATCTGTTGGTGCTGAAGAGGCGGTGGAGGGTCTGGCTGTACGGTCCGGGGGCTGAAGAGTTGGGTTCAATTCACTCCCCCCCTCCCATAAAACAAAACAGAAAACAGTAGATCCGAACCCCTGAGGCTTCTCTGGTGATACCAGATGAGAAATACCGCCCAAAAGGGTAAAATTAAATAAAATAAAATACAATCATCTTCGTTGTCTTTCCGGCAGCGCGGATCTGAAATCCTCTGGAAACATTTCTGCGCTTCTAAAACTCAGAGAACGTCATCGAAACTCCAGAAACTGAAGGAAACTTTACGGCTAACAGACGCTAACATGTCGCCTCGGCAGGTTCTGTATGTGCAAACTAAATAACTCCAATCTGTTCTTACATTTATGTATTTAAACATACAGACACGGTGCATAGCGTTATTTAAGAGCCCGTTTGAAGGTGGTGCAGTGAAATAAATTAATAAACAGCCGAGGAAAACGCCAAAGTCCACACATCATAACCCCCCAAAACTCTACACTGCAGTTTGTGAATAAATCACCCAAATTATACAACCATTTATTTAATCTGTACGTATTTAAATGCACTCTTTATGTTCTTATTCAACCGTTAAAGTTATTGCTGCTAATTAAAGCGAAACAGAAACTTTAATCCTTTGTCTCGTTGACATTCCTCCCCTAACTCAAGGGATGGACCAAGGGTGACCTGACCGAGAGGTCGGAGGTAAATACTGATCACCAAGTAATAATAAAGAAGGATAAAACATTGATTTCTCAGGTCACTCAGGTCTGGAAGTTTTACTTTTCCTCAGAGACTGGTCGGTTCCTGAACAGCAGTTTGGTTTGCAAGAAAAAAAAAAAAAGACAAATTTTTGAAATCCTGAAGACCTCCTGATCAGAAACACGAAGTCTGGCTGCTCAGAAAGCCAAGTTCAAAGAGATCAGGGGCGGTTTAAAACTTTTGCTCAGTGCTGCAGAATCATATGATATAATATAAGAGACTCGGGGCAAAAAAAAAACTAAAAATATTGATCTTTGTCGCGATTAAAATTCTTCCTGATCTACTTTTAAACGAAAGGCTCGTCTTCGGAAACAATCCGTTTAATTTCTTTCCACACTGACCGGTTTTTCATAGCCAGGAAATCCCTTTGTATAATGTTTGGTGTCACTGTCCGCTTTTTAAATATTTCATTTATGGACCAATGAGGATCCGGTTTTCAAAGCCGGCGCCCCCGGCAATGAATTGCCAAATGTCAACAAACTGCATCTCGTTTTGAAGCTTCTGAGACGAAGAGTTTGAAAATGAAAAAACTCAAGCTTGAAGAATTCCTCTTAGGGGCTCATTTTGCCAGCATGGGTCACATTGTTTTGTTTTTTTTTTGTTTTTTTTAGCCCAGAATACAGCGAGAACACCGTTGGCGGCTAAAGATGATCCCAAAACAACCGTAGTTTGTTTTTGCTTCGACGCGGTTTCGCTTTTGACCTTTTCTCCTGCACCCGACCGAAACGAATCCGACGTGGAACGAAGTGTCAACATGGCCGCGTCGTCGGTTTGGGGGGGGTTTCGACCGCAGAAACGAAACGGCGGACGCCAAGCGGTGAAACTCGGCGGCATCGATCCTGAAACGCCCGAAATATCAAGTTTCCACAGAGGCACAAAACAACAAACTTAAAAATAAATAAATAAAAAACACAAACGCAAAAAAAATATAAAGTGTTGGATTTTAAAAATATCCAGAATTGGGTGAAAACACTTTAACTTAAGCTGCTTTGTGTGTTAGCGAAATATCTCGCAAATCGTTAAATGTATGTGAGTAATAACTGAGTTAACGTCTACAGCTGATTTACCAATTGCATTCTGCTCAATTCAAGATGGCCGCCACAGCAAAACAATCTCAGCCAACACATAAAATGGTTGGCTATTAAATGAAACGGCTGTCAGCAAAATATCTCACGAACCATTTGATGGATTCTACCGAAGCTTTCAGAAACACATCGACAGCTGATTGACGTTTGGAGTCAACCCCGATTTAAGATGGCCGCCACAGCTAAATCGGCTTTAGCAGACAGAATCGGCTATAAGTCGGAGGACATCTGGAGCGGTGGTAGCGCCACGAACGCTAACGGGTCGCGGGGGATGCCGCGGCAGGACGTGAGATGCGGCGGCGGCGCGACTGTCTTTTATTTCAAAGAAAAAACAAAAACACAGATTATTGGACGCAGCGCGGACGCTTGCTGTTGCCTGGCGATGCGGTTGTCGGCGCTCCTCTGAAGGCTGATTTGAGCAAAGGCCACGGGAGCAGCTTGTATCCGAGCTCCCTCCGTCACACCCCTCCCTGCGCCACACACACACGCAAAAAAAAACCCCACCTGCCATCTGGCCCGACGAGGAAGTGGCTGCGCGCAGAGAGGCAGATAGCTGACACGTCACGGCGCTCCGCATCCCCGATAAATATTTACATACTAATCTGCTGACCATGTGTCGTGTTGGAGCGGGACAGGGGAGGCGCCTCGCCGAGCTCAAACCCGGGCGCAAACGAGGGCAACAGCGGAGCCCTCGCTGTTAAGAGAAAAAAAAAAAAAAAAAAGAAACGGGCCAAGCGAGTGGAGAGGCTGAACGCAAACAGACAACCTGCTCCTCTGTTTCTACGTGAAACATCGAGGAGGGGGGAGGCTCTCCGCCGTTACTGCGAGAAAACACGGCCCCCCGTAAAGACAACATGGCCGCGCAGGAGAGGTCTGCGATGACGATGTCGAACTTCCACGCATATCCCTCTCCCTCCCCTCCCTCCTGATGGTTGTTACTCCCGTCTGTTTCATCGATGCGACCAAAACACCTCCGATGTGGACAGGGCTAACAACCCTTATGACCCTCAGGAGTGAGGGTCATAAGGGTTTTTTGGAGCGGATCAGAGCGTCAGGTTTGCACCGGGAGGGAGGGGAGGGAGAGGGATCTGCAAGTGAGTTTAGCTTGCAGAAACGGAGGAACTCGCTTCAGTTTTTAAAGCTTGGAGCTGGAAACCTTTTAGTCTCAAAACGAATGAAAAGTGTTGGAATAACTTATCTTGAGGCTCGAGGAACGCTTCGTGGACGTCAGGCACGCCGAATTAACCAAGAATTAAATTCAAATTATGTTACATTTAACATCACACATAGGCACAAACATGTATATAAAAATAGGTTTTTTTTTATTGGTTCTGGCAAACACAGGTGTACCAGCTGCAGTGCTTTTAGGCCGATTCTAGCATCTGATTTTTGAGAATTTCTGATCTGGATGGTTTCTCAGCTGTGGTGCATTCACAGACCTGCAAAAAAAATTGGATTTTTGATTGGTAGTGCTTGCCGGCTCACAGTAAAGCTAAAAACCGTCCGATTCGATTGATTAGTCGGTGCTTCCTTAACGGCAAAATGACAAAAGAGAAATTGAAAAAAAAAAAAAAAGAGAGACAACTTTTTCTTTCTTTTCTTATTTTTTCACTCGAAACCAAAACATCCAATAATTGTTGGCCGATTAAACCAGCAGCATTTCTCCTGATGTGACGGGGCAGGTCCCGCGATTGTGATCTTTTGTTTTTTGCCGAGCGTCGCCGTCTTAAGCAGCCGGACGACATGTTCTCTTATCGTGACGGCCTTAATAAAACACCGAAGGTGCAGGAGGGTCGTTGCATTCATGAATTCATGAATTAAGTGAGTACATTTCCAGCCAAATGGGAGCACGGGCCTCTCTGGGCCGCATTGTGGAAATGATCTTGTATTAGGAAATGATGGGTTGCCATAGATCCCCGGAGTGGGTCTGCCTCTGATTACACCAACATCAAAGGAGCCTCATCGGAAAGTCTAATGGAGGAACGGTGCACTTGACCAGGGAGGAGGAGGACGACAATGGAGGCGGTGGATGTGTGCGTCCTCCGAGGGCGGGGCTCAACTTCGGCTACGGGCTGCTTAAAGAAAGTACTCCGCCGTAAACCAACTCAGGAACGAACAGCATCCAAGAGACGTGAGCAGAAAATAAGACGTCCAGGGATTTTTTTTTTCTATTAATTTATTTTCCATCCAATAAACAAGCAATTAGAGATGCACCGATTCTGGTTTTGTGGGCCTAATTGTACAGATCTGAGCTGCAAATGCCCATTTTTCCAAGACCGATTTCTCTCCCTAAGAAATATTTAACAGAAGACAAAACATCTATTTTCTTCACCCACTTTTCTACGCAGAGCAAAGCCACCTGACTTTTATAACCTCATCAAACAACATATTTTTATATCATCCTTTTAAAGACAAATCCAACACAATTTGAAGTTTTTAAAATCGGTCTACTGGTTATCAATTTACTGTCAAAACCTGATCATCAGAATGGGTCTGAAATAAAACAGTTCTTAAACAGGCAGCAACAGGAAGTCCTGCGTTTAACTTCCTGGAAGCACGCCGGGCTGAAGCTGAGGAAACGCTCTGATTGGCTGTAAATTTTCTGATTATTCCTTCGCCGATAACACCTGAGCAAAGCAGTCGATCGTTCGCGGGAATCGGCTGTAAATCCTTAAAACGCCAGGCGATCTTTTAGGATTTTAATCATTCTTAGTTTTTACACAATATTGGTATCAAAATGGGGCTTTTTTTTCACAATTTATTTAACGTAGGTTATAAAATGTTTTATTTTATCGGAGTTGAGAAATGAATGAATGAATTAGCTCGATCGTTAGCTGTAGCGCCGCCGTGTGTCGTTTATTTAACGGATCAGGAACATTCAGAGGATGAGCGGATTCTGAGCGGACAGGCGATCAACGTCGTCTCTGCGGACATTTTTACTAACTTTATCAAACCAGAAACATGCATCCATAAATTCATTCATTAGAGTCGTCTTCCATTCATCAGCCAAGCCTTCAGCTCATAGTTTCTGTTGTTAGTCACTCTTATTATCAGTTGTCTGCACTACAACCTGGTTGCCATGGCTACAACGCCGGCGGTAGCACAATGGCGGCCAAGTGTGCAGAGCGTCGTATCGTTTCTGTCGGATATAAATGATGCTTTTTCATTCTGAAACGCAGACGACCAGTAATTGGGAAGAAGTTAAAAAGAGACGTTTTTTAGGAAAAGTCGTGACCCCGGAGACACCGGGGGGTTCAATCTGAGGAAGCTACAGAGAGATGAAAATGCTCCGGGGGGGGGGTGTTTAAAAATAACCCCTTTGGTGCTTCTACTATTAACAGCCTCACTGTAAGCAAGCTGAGATCCAATCAAATAAAAAAATACGAAGCTGAAATCCGAAAGGAAAGCAACCATTAAAATGAAAAAAAAAAAAAAATTAAAAAAAGCCAAAACAATAACGGCAGGTCCTCCGGATTAAAGTCAAAAGCAAAAACGAAGTAATTTTAGCTTCAAAACCAGTCTCACGGGGAAACACGGCGATTTAAAATCACCCATCCGCTTCCATTTAGGGCTGATTGAAAGGTGATAACTGGGCTGACAAGATCTCAGCTCCGCATCGAAATCTAAAATAGATTTGGAAAAAACACGAGGCCTCAGACTGTCCCTGCTGTCCCTTTATGAAGGAATCTGACTGCGTGACATCTGGAACAGAGCTGCAAATGCTAATTCTTTACATGAATATTCAATAATGCACATCCGGACCTAATTCCACGCCGAAACGTTTTGCTTTGGAAATGAAAAAAATGTCAAACCGCTCGTTTTGGCTCAGTTTTTCTCGCAACCCCTGAGATTATTCCTACGAGTTTTAAAGCAAGTTTTAAAGTTGTGTGACGACCAATCTGAGGAGATTCAAACCCAAAAGCCTGGCGTTCCACTGGTCTGATTATGCGAGCTGAACTCACGTGCAAATCCCTCTGCCTCCTCTTTGTGTCGACGATTGTTAAGTTGTTTGTTGTTGTTTGTTGGCCCGGTCCACATGAGAGATGTTTTGGTACAAATTTGTGAAACTGTTCTGTGGGGGAATGAATTCAGGACCTCTCATGTGGACCAGGCCAACAAAAAGCCTAACAACATGAGAAAGCTCACGTGCTAATCACTCTCCCTTCCCTCACTCCTGAGGGTCATAAGGGTCCTTGTTAGCCACATGAAAAGAACAAGAAAAGAAATCCAGTTGACGACCTGCCATGTCCGGACTGAGAACCGACACGTCCCCGTTTTTTTTTTTT
>NC_051436.1:6425498-6428872 GCF_001649575.2 Kryptolebias marmoratus
GGGGTGTTTGGGTTTCTGACCTGTCACCGGGGCCTCGATGTCCAGCAGGTTCTTCTCTGAGCGCAGGATGGCAGCGCCCTCTCCGATGAGCCTGAGGGCCACCGACTCCTCCACGCGGCCCTCCTTGGTTAGGTGAGCTTTCAGCACGTCCACTTTGGGCTTCCCATCGACGTCGAACACCTCCTTAGCTGTCAGCCGGTGACTGGGGGGGAAGGGGACAGCTGCCGGGGTTTAAAAAAAACAAAACAGAAAAAAACATTAATTAAACCCAATATCCTTTCATAACATATTTACAGAGCTATGGATTTTATCGGCAAAAGTCTTACGAGGATACACAGTTAATTCCACACGGCTGCGTGGAGGCGTTTAAGCCGTTTGATTAGCAGGTACTTTCTGACTTCCTGGGGATCGACTCCCCGCAGGAGATCGCTCCCCCGGCTTTCAGCCCACCCTCTGAGATAATTTACCAGACTGCTGCTATGATCTGTGACTCATTTCGTTTTCAATATTTATGACAGAGCCACAGATTTTTCTAGTTTGCTTGGCAATATTCGGAGCAAATGAGATGACGCTGTGATAGTGAATCAGAGAACTGAGACATCTGTTGTTTTATTTACATGAAAAAAAAGAAAAAAGCTTTTCGTACAAGTCTAAATAACGCGCGCCTGGTTTAATGTGTAACCACGTCTGTATCGAACATGGCCCGGCTTTGTGTGTTTGAGCAGACCGACGCATACTTCCTGCTGCCCTCGGGTCAAAACGATCCCCGAGGCCTCTGTTTGAAACCTGGAAAATTGCACGTTTTTACGTCAGTGTCTGTTTGTTTAACAGCGTCGTATGCGATGAGATGAGGCAAACGAAAAAGGCAATAAAACGCATTACTTTGCTAAAAAAAAACGAGACTAAAACATAATTTCTTGAAGGAACGCTCGCTGTGTGTCGACTTGGACGCCAAAGATCTCACACAATCTGTTTGTGCTTGAAGCACGCGATGGGGACGACTCTCAGCTACTACCACGCCGAATTTTACTTTATTACTCCTAAACCCGACTTGAGTTCGGGCCACGTCTGTGTTCGATAAAGTGACTCATCTTGAACGGGGTTGACTCCAAACGCCGATCGGCTGTAAATCCAGTGATTTTATTAAACTCTGCTCAGCAGTTGATTAGATATTTTGCTAACAGACAGACCAACGAGCACACACATCAGAGTCCAGCCAATCCAAAGGCAGACTTTAAGGTAAATGGCTCACCCTTGTATAGTCCAAGGACCCCAAAGCGCTCCACACTGCAGTTGGTCACTTTAAATGGAAACCGTTTGTCCCAAAATGCAAATAAACTGAAGTTGGATGAAAAAAATGGACGCCACGCCACCTGCAGACTCCAGATTTGTCAAACGGGTTTATTTAAAAGGCTGCTGAAGAGTCTGAGCGTCCGTGTTAACTTCCCCATCCCTCCCGGAGGTCCGATCGGCGGTAATCGGAGCGGCACTCCATCTGCGTCAGAGCCGACAGACGACATCTGAGGTCTTAGCGGCCGTAATTAAAACTGTGACGCGGATCGAATTACTCGGACCCAGACGCTCTCGACCCGGGTCACGGTTTTCTGCAGTCGCTCTGATTGATGAAGCTCAAACGCTCGGATGGAAAAAATAAATAAACAAATTAAAACGCTCGATCTTGACGTGAGCGACCTGGGAATTAACGGCCGCTTGTTTGGAGTCAATAAAAGATCTTAAACGATAAACGAGCGATGGCTCCAGGGTTCAAGGACCTCCATGTTGGAGGGGTTATTGACTGAACCGTTAAAGTTTAGACGAGCAGAACAGAAGCTGAAATCAGCAAAACGGCAGCTAAAATGACAAAACAGTGACTGACAGACAAAATGAACAAAACAGTGGATCAAAATATTTAATTAGGATTACAGTAGCTAACACTAAAATAAGCAAAACCATAGCTAAAACTTGCAATATAGTAGTTGAAACCTAAATGTTGTAAAACAGTAGCTAAATCTTAAAATCAACAGCTGGAAAAAACTGGTAGCTAAAAGCCTAACTTAGGAAAAACGATAGCTAAAAGCTAAAATTGGAAAAACAGTAGGACAAAGCAAAAATGACCAAATAGCAGCTAAAAGCTAAATGTAGCAACAAAAAAACTCAGCTACAAACTAAAAATTAAAGTGTAAATAAAAGCTAAAATTGACAAAAGAGCAACTTTAAGCTAAAATGAGAAAAAAAGCTAAATGTAGCAAAACGGCAATTTTAAGCTGAAATGAGAAAAAGCTAAGAGCTATATAAAGCTAAAAGCTAAATGTAACAAAATAGAAGCTAAAAGCTACAACAAAAAAGTGTAGCTAAAAGTTAAATGTAGCAAAACAGTAACTTTAAGCTAAACTGAGGAAAAAAGCTAGGAGCTAAATGTAGCAAAACATGAGCTAAAAGCTAAAATTATGAAGACAGTAGCTAAAAGCTCAGAGCAGCTCCTGACTTCAGACCAAACGGACCTCAGAGCGTCTCTGTGGGGAAATACTTTTGTAAATAAAGTTAAATAATTCAAAAAGTCTTAACCAGACGCCACAGGACGCCATCTGAAGTCTGACAGGTTAAAACAGCAGAAAGGAGGAGTTCCCCAGCAGGAGAAAAGAGCGGTGAGGATGCTGACTCAGCATTTCGGAGCGGTGGAGGAGGACGCTCTCCTCCGGGTTTGTTTGGAGACAAATAAAACCAGCCTTTAGACCAAAACACGTAAAGCTCCACCGTGGGTTCAACCCCCCCCCCCCGTCCGATCGCACGGAAACATTCGCACCGCCGCCTCCTCCTCCTGCCGCAGGACAGCCGAAACGCCTGTTAGCCACGAGAACCACTTCCTCCTGGAGAAAAGTGGACTGCTGCTGATGCGTGGGTGGTGAGCTCATCAAGAAAAGGACCGATCCTCTGATCCTAGACAAAGAAACACAGCTGTGCTCCGATACATGCCTTGTTCCCATTTTATTTCCCGCCTGTCACAGCGTTTGATGGCCACAGGTCAATCTGCTCGAGCTTAAAAAAACGGCTGATTAATTAATTGACTGCTGTTCCCACCAGCAGCACGGAGTCCCCTCTGATCTCCGACAGACAAACTGAACAACCATCCTCAACAATGAGATCGACCCAAAAAGGAAAGCTGGGCTCGTTGATCCCCCGACGGATCAGCCCTCGGTTTTCCCGACAGTCCCGACTACGGAAAACCTGAACTTTCCTCCGCTGTGATTTCCTAACAGGCCTCTAAATAACAAGCAACCTCTCCAACCTCATTCCAATGGTTGGCTGTGCGTTAAAGGAAAAAAAATAAATGTGTCGCTGAGAATGAAAAGGAAAAAAAAAAAAAAAAAAAAAAA
>NC_051436.1:6429064-6429648 GCF_001649575.2 Kryptolebias marmoratus
GGGGGGGTCCGTCAAACCACAGCTCCTTAGATTCAATCGAAGCCAAACAGAAGAAAATGGATTTTCATTTTTGATATTTTTCCCCCCAAAGTGCATTTCTCCGGAACAACCTGACCCGCAGCCACCTGCCTGAGAACCGGAGCGTGACTCAGAAACGGGCCTCCGTCACCTGCTGGCCTCTCGCCTTCGTTCATTTTGCCGTTTGTGCGTTTCCCCGGCCGTTACGTAACGAGGAAAATTACACGCTGGGCTCCAAACCCAACACGACGGAGAGCAAAGAGCCTGGGGTCTGATTTAACTCTCCGTGTTGAATTAGTGTTCTCATTTCCCCCCGCTACGGATTAAAGGCATCCATATGCGGGTTTAAGACCCCCGTAAACCCCGACCCAGATGTCTGTGGGGGGTGGGGGTGGGGGGGTGGCTAAAGAATCCCTGGAAGCAAACAGTCCTGCGTTCGTCGGGTTAACGGTAAAATTTAAGGATTGACAGCCAGAAGAATCAAAAGACGTAGCTTCTTCTTCGTCTTTTTTTTTTTGTTTTAATCTACCCAAACGTCCGCCGTGGATCTGAAACTGTCGAGGACT
>NC_051436.1:6430119-6440992 GCF_001649575.2 Kryptolebias marmoratus
AAAAAAAAAAAAGGAGCTTTAATCGGGGGGCTGGAGGCGGGATCATAACGAACAGGTAAAGAGTTTTAAACGCCATTTTTAAAATTCCATTTTATTGTTGTAGCATCATGTTATATAAGATTTAGTAACGTTGCTTTGCGGTACAGTTTATCGTATGTTGGAAACGCCCATCAGCCTCATAGAGAGCGTTCGCCAACTCCAGCTGCTGTTTTCAAACGATATTCAGAAAAATGTGCCAGGTGTCATAAAGACATCAGTTTCCAGTAACAGAACTGATCTGCGTAGATCATGTGTGAGCAACCCTGGTCCTGGAGGGCCACCATCCTGCAGGTTTTACTTGTTTCTCTGCTCCAACACACCTGATATGAATCAGTGGGTGATTAACAGGCTTCTGCAGAACATGAAGAGGTGATTTAACCTCTGAATCAGGTGTGTTGGAGCAGAGGAAACAAGGAAAACCTGCAGGATGGTGGCCCTCGAAGACCAGGATTGGACACTCCTGGCGTAGATAAATGTCTCCTTGAGCCGCGAGCATCCAAAGAAATTCAGGGTGAAAATGTACCGTGCAGCGGAAAACTAAAGCAGCACCGGTCCTGGAGTAACACTGGAAGATGGTGGGGAAAAACATCTGAACAGATTCCTAACAAATCTAGATTCAGGTGTTTTTTCCGGAGGAGCTCCTCCCACCGTGAAAGCCACCCGACCAGCATCTCTCTTTCCCCTCGATCCCAGCCTGACTGATGGAAATCTGAGAATAAAACTATAGATGAGGGCAGCTAAGGTCACCTCATCCAAACTATAAGGGCCAGACGTCATTTGACTGAATTATGATGCAAAACCTGTGTGATCCTCGGAGCGATGCTGCAGCGCCGTTTAGCTGTCGAGTCAGCCTTCAGGGTCGACTCCTGGCGAGGAATCGGGATCAAACCGATACCGGCTGAGTCGTACGGCAGCACGAGCGCAAGTTTCAGAACCAGAAAACAGAAGAATAATAAGCCGTTCCTCTTCCCATTCCCTCCGCGGGCGTTGTGTGCACAGAGGACGGCCGCCAAGCGCCGACTCTCCTCTGACAGTCAAGAGTTTGTTAATTAAATTACATAACAGCAGCGGATCGGAGCGGGACAGGAGAACGGGATTAGCAGAACGCGCGCGTGCGCTTCTGTGGGCGGTAGGGAAGAAAAAGGACATACTGTACGCCACAGAAGTACCTCGACTTCGGGAGCGGAGCCGCTTGGTCGCCGCACCGTTCGGACTGATTAGCCGTCGTGCATTATGCACAAGATCGGGATCGTATGGCTCTCGTTTCCTGCCCGCGGGACCTGAAGCGTCCAACACATTATGATAACAGGGACGTGAATTATTTATGGAGCACGGACAACCGGGGAGGGGGTTAACGTCTGATCTGAAACTGAAAATCTGTCAAGTTGGGGGAGCGAACGAAGCGTTTCGACGTAGATTTCAGCTGCAGAATCACAAAAAGAAGAGGAAACAGAACTTTTTAAAGACGCATTCAGGTTTTTCAGTGAAAGTTACAATTAATACAAGACAATTAATGGTGACAGGATTTGAAAGCATTTTCAAAAAGGAGGAGGAGAAGGAGGGGGGGGGGGAGATATATCCCCCACCCTAAAAGGACTGCCCCCCTATTAAGTTCGTGGCAGGTAATAAATTAATAAATGTTTTTTTGCACGTTACCAGCCGGGGCCAATACATCATTACCCTCTGTCCCCCAAACGACGCCGCTCCGACCTCCTTGGGAACTTTTGTATCCAAAACTCAGCTCTGTGCCGAACAGGAAGTGTTAGCGTGCGCTAACCGTCGTCGACCGTCGAATTCGATTAAAGCGGACTGAACGGGGGCTGCTGTGAACGCACCCTTAAATGTGTGACCTGTGCAGCAAAACGGAGTCAGAACGATCACCAGCTGCTGTGCACACAAAAAAAAAAAAAAACTTGACAGAATTTAGATTTCCATCATAAAACAATCCTTTCCATTCTAGTTCCTTTAATTTCCCCTGAAAATGGTATTTTTCCTCGGTCGGCTGCTGTAGAGACCGGAAATCCCTTCGTGTAATGTTTATCGCCTAATTCCCGATGACTTCAGACATCACTCCAGACCAATGAAAATAAATCCAGTTCGTAAACAAATCCAGCTTGTTGCCAGGTGATGATTCCCCAAATTATCAACAAACCGCGGCTCGTTTTGAAGCTTTAGAGACGGAGAATTTAAAAATAATAACTCGTTTGGGACTCGTTTTGCAGGACGGGACAAATAAATAAATAAATATATATTTCGGTCTGATTCCTGCGGTTTTAAATGGCCGAAGAAGGCATTAAGCTGGTTAAACATTTTGAGGCTCATTCCTGCACACCTCCACTCTCCTCTGCTCACGGAGACGCCGAGCGGAGCGTCGCTCGTTAACGACAGCTGAGCGGCGGGAGGACTGAAGAGGTGAAAAGCTGCTGAAGCAGACGGCCCGCTGCCGGCGGCCATTTTACACGAGGGATCGACAGGCGAGCGGCCAAAACGCTCACGCTTCCTCCCGAACTCACCGCAGCGAAACCTAAACTTTCTCGCTTGTAACGGCGCCGCCGTTTAGCGGCTGGTTCTTGTTGGCAACAAGCTCATTCCGACTGCATGAGGCGTTATTTACTCGTGACGTTTAAATTTAAAGATAAATGTCTCAGAAGGTGCTCACGGGAAACCGGATCATTCACGGCGTTGTGTGCGCTGATGATTCTGCTGCCTCAGCTTTCGTTTATGCTCTGAAGACGTCATTTAAATCGCCTTTGAGCGTGTTTGTCTGTTAGCAAAATATCTCCGGCACCAGCAGGCGGATCTGAGTGAAACTCTCAGGAAGCAACGATTGGATTTACATCTACAACTGATTAACCTTTGGAGCCAACCTGATCTAAGATGGCCGCCACAGCTTATCAACTTCAGCAAACCTAAAAATGCCTCTAAACGAGCCAATTTGATAGGTAACAGCGTATAATTTGGCGTGGTGGTAGCTGAGAGTCATCCCAGTTTCATCCTCTGGGCACAAACAGGTCAGCTGACATCTTTGTTTAAAACTTTAGCTTTAGATGTCCGGTTCAACCTTGCTGAGCTGTTAGTAAAATATCTCCTGCTCCAGCAGGCGGATTTGGATGAAACTCTCAGGAAATAAAGACGGGATGGAAATCTACAGCTGACTAACATTTTGGAGGCGACATGGGTCAAGATGGCCGCCACAAATGATCAACTTCGGTGAGCACAAACATGGCTGCATCTCCTGTCGGTTTTACAGATGTTAGGCTGAAATCTGCTGTGGTAGTAGCTGAGAGTTATCACTTCGGCATATAGGGCCGCAGGTGAGATTTGTTCCTTTAAGGAATGTTTTTACAGTTTGGATGATGGGAGTCATATTTTTTCAGCAATAAGTTTAAACACAGACGCGCTGCAGCCCTGAGAAAAAACACGAACCCTTAACTGAAGCGTCTATCTCGAGTCAAATGCCTTCACTGGACCGTTTCTGTACTTTAAAGAGCCGCTGACCGTCGCCCGCTGCTGCAGACACACGAGCTTTTCCACGGCATCAACAAACGAGGGGGGGGGGATGAAAGCGAGTCGAGGGGTTGCCAGGGAAACAGAGCCGCGGAGTCTCAGACTTGATCTTTCATCCATCGAAACGTTGGCTTAAAAAAAAAAAAAAAAAAAACCGAGTCACGCCGGCAGCGAGCGGTGCTCCGCGTGGACCCGATCCTGCTCCGGAAGGCGATCGGAAGTTATACGCCGGCGCAATAAATAAATAAATAATTGGCGAGCGGGGATTTTGTCGGGACGGGCGGGACGTGGGCCGAACCGTCCGAAGAACGTGGCTGAGGTCCGCCGCCGGCGTCATCAGAGACCCGAGCGAGCTCCGACAGCCCGGCGTGTAGCAGGCCAGGCTGAGTTTGTTTGTTTATTTGTTGTTATTTGTCCCTTTTAGCTGCAGGACAACTACAGCTTTTCTGAAAGCTGTACATTTACCATGAACAAAACAAAAACAGAAAGATATTTACACTCTCCCTTTACACAACCGACTGCAATTATTATTTCTGCATTCTGCAAGATTATACAAGTCATGTGACCAAACACACACACACACACACACACACACACGTTATGTCTCTCTATCTCTGCAGGGACTTTCCATTGACTTCCATTCATTTCTACACCCTAACTACAGCCTAACCCTACCCCTAACCCTAACCATTACCAGTACATACCTAACCCTAAACTCAATTCAAGCCTGGTCCTCCTTGTGGGGACCAGGCCTTGGTCCCCACAAGGAGCAAGTGGTCCTCACAAGTTAGTATATGTTAGGGAAATTGTCCCCACAATGTATCAAATACATGGCCACACACACATGCATACATATTCATACACACATACCCACATTTATACAATGTTCCAGCACATCACACACACTACTAAGGTTGGGGGATATGTAAAAATTTTTTTAGACTGTATTCGTCAGTCCAACAAATGACGATGGTCGATATATTCGCCCCGGTGACGTCTGGACTTTTTTTGTCATCTCAAATGGCAGAAAACATCTGTACACACCGGCCACGAGCGCACCTTCGAAACGCGTCTTCAGCACCGCTGGTAATGCCGTTCACAACCTGCGCGCCCTGCTGAAACCTGATAACGTAAAACACGCTTGTTTTCTTGTCAAATAATTTATAAGCTCTTTCTGAAAGGAACAGTTTTCCTTCATCTTCTCGTTCTGATTCTGAGACGTTGCAGGTTTTAGAAACTTTCAGGCGTTTCTTTATTTCGTACGCGCCAGTAGCAGAAGACTAAAAACAGCGGCGAAGATTTCTGTTTTTATGGAAGCGCACACGTTCACTTTTATTGTTTAGTTTTTGTTTAATTCTGTGTTTGTCGTTTCACACTTAGCTGAGTTTGTAGGACAGAAATGCTGGAACTGTAAGTGCAGTTATGCTGGTTTACCGTTTCCCTTCCCACCATCGTGGTTATCGTTCAAATGTGTTTTCTGAACATACGCTACTCTTTCCTTCTGCCATTAGTCTGAGTGAATAAAACGGCGCTACACTTGGCGGCACACGGGGGAGTGGGGGTGCGCTTAGGAAAAAAAAAAAAATCGCTTCTGAAAGAACTACCATTGATTGGCGATAAATTCATCCAATCGGCCAACCTTAACCACTCTACACACACAGGATCCTTACATAGAAAGATGTTTTTGTTATTTTTCTATGTTCGTGGTGAGTTCGACATGTTTAGGAAGCGAAGTCCATTCAATCTTACCTCTGAACAAGACAGTGTTTGATGGCAGAACCGCATCTCTACACTAAAGGAGAGGTTTTTAAATAAAATAAAGACGGATGTGTTTCTAATGACAACAATCAGTCTTCGACCAGTAACCAGTTCGACGGGGGCTGGAGGGCCCCAACAGGTTTTAGGAGACGAACGCCGAAAACGGCTGCAGAGGCTTGCGGTCCAGCTGAAAATAAATAAATGGGGGGGAAAGCTTCCTCTCTGAGTAATTAGTGAAGTCGGGGCCGAGGCGTGGGAGGGCTGACGTGGGAGAATGTAGGACTGGGATGGATGTTTGTGCTGCAGAGTGGCGGGGGGTGGGGGGTTGGGGAGGTCTTCTCTGAGGGATGTCCGTGTAATGCGTTTCCATTTTCTCTGTGTGTGTGTGCGGGGCGAGCCATCAGCGCAGATCAATGACACAGCGAGCTCGCCGCCAGGGACCAGGATCCCGGCCGGCAAACGAACGCAGCGATTTGGAGCCGGTCCGGGCGAGGGGGGGAGGGGAGGGGAAACGAGCCCAGAAGAGTGAAAGATCAATCGGAGCGGATGGAGGGAATCTGCCGATGCATCACCCCCACCCTCCCCCCTCTGCTGACGGGACGTCCCTGCGGATCTATAACTTTACAGCGGACCGCTGGCCGTGCCCCGGTGACCGTCTGTCAGCAGCTCGGAGACATTTAAGTGCCTGAGCAGCCACGGTAAAAAGAAGGAAGTGATGACATCATCATCATCGCGCCATTAGGCAACCCGTTCTTCAGCAGCGGGGAGGGGGCAGGGGTGGGGCATATCGGCTCATTTCCGCTGACACCGGTGAAAAAACAAATACGGCGAATATTGTATGATGATGTCATTTAACGGAGGCTGACCCGTGCAGCGCGAGGCGCTACGTGGTTCCTACAGCCGTTTGGCCAACCGCCATTAAAACAAAGAAGAAGAAGAAGACCTAGCAAACATGGCGGAGCACAAAGACAGAGAGTCCCAACTTAATTTCAAAAATAAAAAAAGGGAGCCACTTCTGTTGTTTGGAATGATTTTGGTTTTAAAATGGAAGACGTGGGTCAGACCGCCATTTTTTGCAGGTCACACGAGCCTGTTGTGTCAGGTCAGTGTGGAGACGCGTCAGATCCGTTTATAATCCAATTAATAAACAAAAAAGAAAAAGCAGAAAATGTGGAATATTGTCTGCGATATCGTTTTTTGGCAGTATCGCCCACCCCTACTCAGCAGCACTACATGATTCCAGGTGAAGATGTAACAGCGGCGTTCCCTGGAAGTCTTCGTGGACATCACGGTGATCTTGTTCATCTTTTCTATAAAGTATAAAAACAACAAACCTGCGAGGTTCTGCAACTTTAAAATAAAAAAAAATTTAAAAATGCAGATTTGTGCTTTTCGCAGCACAGACTCGGCGATGACAGGAAACGCTGAAACCACCGCGTAGCTTTACGTAACTCCTCGGCCGCTTCCCACCTGGAGGAATTTACGCACGCTTTTATCTTCTCTAAACCACTTTCCGAGACATCAAAATACAAAGGAAAGGGCAAAGCCAAATTACAATAAAAGCTAAATTAACCTCTCAAGTGGCTTTTTGTTCCTGAAAGTTGAAGCTGTTTTACAGCGATTTCAGTAAAAAAAACAAAAAAAACCTGTTAGTCATAAAAATTAAAGCAATTATCCTGACCTATAGGAGGCCACATAGGCATCGCGGCTGCAGAAGACGGAGCTCCGGGTGGAGGAATTATTGGCTTTATTGAAAGGGGAACAGAAAAAAAAAAAAAGAAGCCGTTGCTTTTGTTAACGGACTAACATGAGGACAGTATTTATGCATCTCTGTTTTACTGATCGGGGGGAGTCAGGAGGCTGGAGAGGTGGCTTATATCTTGTCGTTGTTCAGCTGAACACGAGGAAGATTAATTACTGCGGGGGGGGGGTTACGAGCTTTGACGCCGATTGGCGCCGAAAGGGCTGCAGGTCGCTGCAGGAAAGTCCAACGTTCAGAGCAAAAATCCAGGTTTGACGTGAAAGGATCGCTTTGGTTTTTGTTTTCCTGACAGCCCTCGAAGAAGACGTTTCCTGCTAGCTTTGCCGAGCTAAAGCCTACCCCCCCCCCCCTCCTCCACAATGCCGTGACACAGGATTAGCTTTCATTAGAGAAGGCGCTGTAATCAGCTTTTCGGAGCATGGCGGGGACGGAACAATGAAAGAGGCTGAAAGGGATGAGGAAGACAGAGCGCCGCGTGGGTCCCACGTTCCGCTTCCGCGTCAGCAACCTGCGGCACACACGGTGGCCAAGATGGTGCCGCCTGCGTCCGACCCGGAGTCGGGTACGTCGCTGTGAAGACCGCTTGCAACGAAGGAGGCGAAGCGAACGAAGGGCGCCGCGGAAACGCTGATTAGGTTGTTACAAGTGAGGTACTGTAGCCTTTGGGGACTACAGCGGTGGTCACTTCCTGTCCTTTTACCCCAGGTGGGTGGGAGGGGCTTAAAAACTTTTACTTTTAAGGATGGCGCTACAAAAGAGCTACAGCAGAGGGGCTAAGGGTCAATCTCAATCTATATTTCTTGACAAAAAACACAAATTAACATCGTTTTTAGACGTCATTTGTCAAATAATTCTAATAGGAATATCCAATCCCTTTTCCCCAGTTACATATTACGTGGAGTTTCGAACAAACACATCGTTAGCATTCATTTCTTCTGCTTTACTCCGCCATCAGCTTGTAAGTAAAACATTTTATCACAAGCCAATAAAACAGCTGAAAAGCGCTCAGTAAAAACCCAAGAAGAAAATACGCGATCTACGTTAAAGCAGACTCATCCGATTTAGTTTCTGGGCTCCAAGTTGATCACCAGGAGTTTGATCGGCCCCGTTTGTTGCTCTTTCCAGGTCAAAATCAAAGATTACTGAGAAATTAAAACTTCTTTTTCTTGGCTTTAGGTAATCGCCACAAGAAGACCACTAAATAAGCTTAGTAGACCAGAACCAGAAAGGGTTATTTGCTAACAGGAGACTGTGAACAGACTTGAACAAGCTGATCACTTTTGAAGGATTTGCAAGCTGTGTTGGGGATGTTTGTTTGGTTTTTTTTTTGTCTTGAGACTCTTCAGGTGTACGAGTTGTATTTTCCTTAGATGGTTGAATCCAAGTCCGGACAAAAAAATAAAAGTCCGAGCCTGCTCTTTGACAGAACCGCCTCTGCGTGAGCGACCCGCGGCCCTCCGTCACGCTGTCAACTGGCACTGGTGTCAGGACGGGCTGACGACACTGGCCCATCGAGAACATCTGTCCCTACTAACCCTGGAGAGGTCCGCGGCGGCGCCGGCGGCCGGCTTACAAAGAGGTCCCTTGTTGGGGGGGGGGGAGTGTGCGGTGACGAGACGCAGACTCGCGGAGTGGAAATCCGCCCGCTGCCGGTTTGACTTCGAAAGCTTCGCTGAGAGCGTCAGACGAGCCCGAAGTCTGATCCGAAACCTCTGTGAAGATTTCAAATCTCCCACGGTGTCTCCCTCAGGAGAGAACGCTGAAAATAAAATTCAGCTTGCAGAAAATAACAGCTTCTCGTGTCGAGACGGGGTATGCCTCGTCAAGAAAATACTAAAATATATAATTACCTGTAGGGTTATTTTAAAATGGCTGATTTTTTTTGCACTGCTACAACGAGGCGTAGGTTGGGTTTTTGATTTCGAGGTAAACTACGGGGTTTAAGAAGTCACTCGTTTGTTTGTTTTTGTCCTTGGTAGTGTTCCCGGTGTGTGAAATCTTCTTAAATGAGACGCCACAGACGGTCGAGCGCCGTTTGCTGTCGGTCAGCTGCGTCTGCGGGAAAATCCTCCCAACTTCTCCATCTCGTTAAAGAAAAGTCAAAGTTGGCTGTTCGATAAGATTGTAATTATGTTTCGAAACAAACATTTACAAAGAGCCATGAAGTTAATTAACTAACCAACAGCGGCCTGTCAGCCTCCAAATGTTACTTTACAAAGTCAACAACACACAATTGTGCAAAACGCTTGTTTACTTTAGAACTACGAATTCAATTTAGCTGATGTTTTGTTCATCTGGTCCCTTTTTAAAAAAAAAAAAACAGCCTGCTGGATCTCTGGTGTTTTGGCTAAAATTAATTTAAATTTAAATTAAATTAATCCCCAACAAACAGCACCCCATGAAGGACTGAGCATCACCCTTTTGTGACTCGTTTGTGCTCAGATTATACATCAGGGATGACCTTCAGCTGCTGCCGCAGCAAATCTTAGCCCAAATATCTGAAGCCATTTTGACCTTTGCCGAGTCTGGCTGGCCTCGGCAGCCATCTTGAATCAGCCTGAAGTGAATCAAAGACGTACATCCAGTGAGATTCACTGAAATCCGTCCAAAGGCTCGTGAGATATTTCGCTAACAGACAGAAAAGTCCACACAGGTGCCTACATGATCCTGGCAGCCAGCAACAATTATTCACCTTTGTTCGACAGCTGATGGCTTTAAAATAAGTGTCAAAAGTACATGAAGTAAAAAGATTAAAACACTTATAAATCAGTTTAATGTTCCATATTATTATAGATATAAGCCTCGTTTTAGTATCCTGATATAATTTTAGCAGCAGAGGTAATAAATGCATTTTTTGTTTGTAACTACTGAATTATGTGACACATTTTTACATTTTAATGATAGCTTTTTTGTTCTATTTGCATGAAACTGTGGCATTTTGCTCGAACTAACGATCCCATTCGCAGTCATACACCAAAATGAGCACAGCTCGACTGATGCAGTGTGGAATATAAATAATAAAAAAAAAACAAGAAGAAAAAAAAATCAATGGAAAAATGCGGTTACGTTCCAGAAACTCCAACTGATTTCCGTGTTTGCTGTAGTCATTCACAGCTTGCCTCCGAGATAATATGCCTCAACAGGCGTGATCGCACCTCCCAAGGAGGGCTACTTGGCAGCCCGCGATGTTGGCATTTCTAGAATGCAATTACTCGACGCATACAGAGGGGCTGAGGCCGCGTCTATATTTGCACCAACCTTTTGGTAAAAAAAAAAAAAAAAAAGACGGCAGCTCAGCAGACCCGAGGCTGACCCAAATAAAGCGCGGCCCGAACGGCGGGAAGCCCTCCTTCGCTGTTAATTAACCCGCCCACTCGGACGTCTCTCGCCCTGGGAAGCGTTACCTGCTCGGCGTGAAAAAAACGAGAACGGAGCTGCTAACTATCGCGGCGATCTGCGGACCGGGGAGGGGTGAACCGAGAATAGCCGCGTCACGTGGATGAAACGGCATTCCTGCACGCAGCGGCGAAAAGAGCGAGGGGCCGAAGGGTCAGAAGCCGCTGCAGCTCGTCTGAGGGGAATAAGGCAGCGTAGGGCTGGAATACACAAAAGCACAAGAAATTAGCTGTTTTCATTTAGTTAAAAAAAAAAAAAAAAAAAAGGAAAAAAAAGGCTGCAGAGTCAAGCTGAACACGGCCGAGTTCTCGTTTTAGCCCAGCGGACCGTGACTTTTCAGAGGACAGGTGGCGAGGCGATGGGACGGCGCAGTCAGACGCCTCCTCCCGCCTCTTGCCAAGACAACAAGGC
>NC_051436.1:6441063-6450326 GCF_001649575.2 Kryptolebias marmoratus
CCCGCCTCTCGAGCACGTCTCTGTTTCTCGGCCACGGCTGCGGAGAGGGGAGGGGGTGTGGTGGGTTTCTCGTGCCAGCAGGGGTACCCGACTGCCAAGGCAGGAAAGGCTAAAGCAGCACGAGGCAAAAAAAAAAAAAAAAAAGGAACCGCTTCTCTACAGAGCGAAGGAGCTCTGAGTCAGCAAAGGGATATTACTCCGCGCGAACCGCGCACGCATTCCTCGTCTCGCCAACCCTCCAGATGAGCGCTGCATAACAGGAGAGGCCGGCGGAGCCCCTGAGGTAGCCTTTATTATGCAACCTTTCTGGGCTAGAAGTGACTGTTAAGTAAATTATTCGCCTCTGCTGCCAGCCTGACCTCCGCACTGCAGAGAAAGCACTCACTAGTGGAGAATTATGCTGAAGGCGCCATCTGTCCAGGCTTTACTAGCAGCCGGGAGATTAAAGGCAGTTAGAGCATCACACCCGAAAGCCTCCTGCGCGCTCGCCGCCCAATCAAATGCGAGAGCACAAGTCAGGCGTCGGAGCCTCCGCGAGACTCCAGGAATACTGTTTGGGTTGAGCGGCCGGCCGGGGGGGGGGCCTGATCCCTGCGCTGGGCCGCTACAGGGGTCACGAGCTGCTGCGGACAGGTCGGCGAGTAAGTTCAGCTCACTTGACAGCCTGGCTGCCTGAGGGAAATCTTGACTCTCTTTCTGCTTTTTTTCACTGGCTGTGCATGAAAATCCTGGAGACCAGACACAAACCAGCCCTGAGTTTCTCGTGCACTGCCTCCAAGAAGCCAGACTCTCTTGTTATCTTTTGAAAACAGCCTCAACCTGTAGCCCTTCAGTCTTTTCTGAAGCTTTTCTTTACGTTTTGTCCGGTTCTGCACTCATTTTTAGGGCCAGTGCTCATACCTGAGCATGACGGCATGTTGTGTGCGCTTAAAGAGAAAAATGGGCGAAAGAAGATGCGTCAGGCCCAAAGTACTGTTTACAGTTTTCAATAAAAATAGAACAAAATCAAATCAAATCAACAAACACCTGAAGCAAGACCGTAAACCTTCAAGTGATTATCTGCTGTAAGACAAGTTTTCAGCTAGCAGCTCTTAGAGAATCACTTATTGGTGCTAAAATACGACTTTATTGACGTCAAACTTTTATTAATATAAGAAAACTAAAGAACTTATGGGGAACAAACTGTCTTTATGACAGGTTGAAACTAAAATTACTGCCTGGTAAATTACCAGCTTGCTAGCTAACTAGTACTTCTGCTAGTTGATGGCTAACAAATTGAAGAAACAAACTGTGTGGCGGGTTGCTAGTAACAAAACTATTAGCTAGCTACCAGCTGAGCTAGTTGCTAGCAGCTAGTTAATAAATAGAGGGAATAAACTGTAAGACAGGTTTGCTAACAACAAAGCTATTAGCTAGGTAGCAGTTAAACTAGATACTAGCAGCTAGCTAACAAAGTGTGGAAACAAGTAATACTTTGAGTTAGCTAGCTAGCATCTGGGCTAATTACTAGCAGCTAGCTAACAAACTGTGTGAAAGACTGGTAGTAACAAAACTATTAGCTAGCTAGCTACCAGTTGAGCTAGTTGCTAGCAGCTAGTTAATAGAGGGAATAAATAGTAAGACAGGTTTGCTAACAACAAAGCAATTAGCCAAATAGTAGATGAGATAGATACTAGCAGCTAGCTAACAAAGTGTGGAAACATGTAATGCTTCGAGTTAGCTAGCTAGCATCTGAGTTATTACTAGCAGCTAGCTAACAAACTGTGTGAGAGGATGGCTGCCAATAACAAAACTATAAGCTGGATAGCAGTTGAGCTAGTTACTAGCAGCGAGCTAACAAAATGTAGAAATAAGTAACATTACTGTGAGTTAGCTGGTAGCATCTGAGCTACTTCCTGTCTAAAGATTCAATTTAAATTTGATTCTTTGCTAAACTGTGTGGTGTCTTATCTTTAAAGATGATAATGGTTCAGCCCTTGAGTTAGAGAGATTTTAATGCCTGAATGATTCATAAGAAGTTTGATAAAGAAAAGCGTTTTTACCGGAAAAAAAAAAGGTCAGCTGCTGGACTGAAAAGGGCCAAAGAAAACCTGTAAGACTTTCAGAAAGTCTGAAAACCTCCTGATGGCAACCACTTTAAAAGATTACATCAAAGTCGAGCTACTTGGAAGGGAAATATGAAGAAATGACGGATAACTCGAGACTTTTCCACCGTACCTGTGTGTGTTAAATAAATATAATGGTCTCCAAACGGAGTGACTCAACTCAGCAAGACTGACCATTTATGTAACCACTTCTGTGTCAAACTGCAAGTAATGACACAATATACCGTTCCATTTCCCAGGTACGGTGTTATCTGCTTCTCAAACGCGCCGTATTTATTTTCATCAAACGCAAACACGGGTCTTAGAGGACATCACACGCAGACCCGCATATCTCCGAGCTGCGTGCACCATCTGTTAGGCTGAAAGGAAGCTCGGGGCTACAAAACAGACGACGCTAAAACAAACGTTCGACGCGGCTTTCAACCAGGCTGCGTGACGTCACCATCGTTGCGGAGGGTAAAAATTACACCGACGTGCTTCGGTGGAGGTAGCTGCCGAACTGACTCTTGAGGCGAGGTCCCAAAAAACTGACTCGGAGGTATCCGCCGACCAGCTGATTTGGGCCTCCTCGATTTGGCCGTCCTCAAGGCTTGTCACATTCCTCCAGGGAGGAGGGAGGAGTGGGGATCGGATTACGTTCTATACAGGGACACAGGCCTGGAGCGTTACGGGCGTATCTGTCTTCCAACATGGGCCGAGCGTTCGAGAGAGGAGCTAAGGCTGAATGAATGACGCCGGGTGGAGAAGATGGGACAAGCGGCTACAAATGAATAAAAGGCAGAGCTGCGGGCCGCTGGAGTACAGATGCAGAAAACAGTGACTGGTGCAGCCTGTTATAAAGAGAGAGGGGGGGGAAGGTAAAAAAAAAAAAAAATACAAGACTCGAACAGCCCGTCTGGCACTTTTACAAGATAGAGAAAAAGGCTGACAGAGGTAAGTGTCGAGCCTCGGTAGAAATGCTGTCAAAGACATCGCACCCCTAAGTATTCTCGAGACTATGTGTCATGGACTCACTGTAACAGCAGTAACTGTGTAGCGCTTTCTGTGGACACTGGCAAATAAAAAAAAATAAAAAAAGAAGGTATAAATGAAAAGAAAAAGACAAAAAAGCTGCCAGGAACACGACAGCCAGCGAGATCATGCATGTGGGCGTAGAACTGGGATGGGAAAACGGTGTAAAGCAACGGAATCGAGCAGAAATGCCTCGTAAGGCGGCGGTAAAAAAAACTATGCACACACCTTCCTGTAGCTCACCTTTCGTGGGGGAATTCGTGATACAGCAACGACTATAAACAAGACTCAAAGGTAACTAAATGAAGCTTATTTGTTCCCCCACGTTAGACAGCGTTGGTTCTGCTTTTCGGTGTTTGAAATGTCCCAAAGTATTGTACGATGCTATTTGCCCCGTATTCTTTTGTCCATATTTTAGGCTGCCGGGGGTCTAACGGTGGACGCATTCGCACCGAACATTTTCAGTACGAGTTAGATCAGAAAGTGCGGACACTGAGCGAAGACGGCGTCGGTTTAGACATCTACAAATGTGACCCGTGCTGCAAAATGAGTCAGAATGAGCTCGGGCTGCAACGTGAAAATATGGATTTTTTTTTGCCGTAACAGTGTGTGAATGGGTGACTGTAGTGTGAAACGCTTTGGGGGTCTTTGGATTAGTTAAAGCAACATTCAAGTGTAAGCCATTTACCGTTTACCACTTCTAACTGAGATCTGCGTGAAAATGAGTCCATAAAGACGACACCTAACGATCCCAGTTGCTAAAAAAAATTAAAATTGCATATAACTTTCATGATACTGATTCCAACCTTTATCATTTTCTTTGAAATTGACCGTTTTTCTCTGCCGGCTGCCGTACCGCCGGGAAATCCCTTCATATATGATGTTTTGGAGTCTTTGCGAAGCTCGGGGGACTCCCCGGCGTCGTCCCTCCAGTCCAATAAAAAAATTAAGTTTTCTCGAAAACAAAACCAGCTCGTTGCCAGGTGATGAACGGCCATATTTCAACAAAGCTACGTGTCGTTTTGAAGCTTCCGAGGCGGAGAATTTAAAAATAGTTTCATCCTAGCGACTCGTTTTGCCAGCATGGGTCACGCATGAAGACCACTTCTGCTAATCTTGCTAATCGACCAGTGTTAGTCAAGTTAAACTTCTAAGTGTCCACTTTAACAGATGTGTGTTTTTTTTTATACATTAGGAAATGTTTATTTCAAGGCTGTAAGGTTTTTCTCTTCTTGTAGAATAAAGAGATAAAATTTAAACAATTTGTTTTGTTTCTCTAACTGTATCTGTGCCGCTGATTTGTGTACCATTCCCCCCCCTGAAGGCTACACGACTCCATATCTGTTGTTGCAAATATTTGTTTTGCATCAGCTGGGAGGGACATATGTGCTTCTGGCCGTCCGAGGAGAAAACCCAGCCCCGTCTAACCTCTGCAAAAGCGACTTTTCCTGTCTTCGCGTTTGCGTTTTCGCCAGACTTCACTGATTCTTAGAAGCTGTACGCCGCCGTGGCGAGTCGATCAATTGGCGCAGCGCTCGTTAAGGCAACACAACACATTTTCTGCAGCTTAAAACTCAGCCATTGTTGAGTTTTTCCAAAACTAAAAATACAGCAGCGGGCGCGAGCCTCTGCCAAGACAAAAGACCCTCTTTTTTTTTTTTACTTTTCAAAAAACCTGATTTGGATCCGCAACTTTTAATGAATCCTTACTTCGCCAATGTTCCAACTCTCATCCAAGCTTTAAAACCAAATCTGCCTGAGATTTTTCTTCTTTTTTTTTCTTCCTGCAACGCTCCTGACAGACAGATGGCAGTGAAACAGACCTCGGGGCTTTTCTCCTCCTTAGCAGAGGGATCACTGAACTCGTGTTTCGCGCTGCTCGTCATCGCCACACACACAAAAAAAATAAGACGACGCACGGATTCGTAGGAACGAGCGTCAGCCGCACTCTGCCAAACAGCTTTCCATTTGTAATCAATAAAGCTAAACGTTCATAAACGGCTGTCCCATTTTCCAACAACAACAACAAAAAAGATCCAGGAGGGATCGTCCACTCTAACAGGGCGTGGGGGAGACATTAAAGCTCAAATATCTGATCGTTGGGATGAATGGCTTTCCGGTGGTGTTTGGGACAAGCAGAAAAATCAATCGGAGCCAAATGACGACAAACCATCTGCTTCTGATCAACGGGGGCAACGCTGGAAACTCACATCTTTGAATAGGAGGTTCAACTTGGGGGGTCGCAGGGAACGAGGTGTCAGGACTGTAGGTTCAACACGTTGCGCTCGGAGTCGTATCATCCCTGGGATTTCCTGCTCGGCACTTCTTTTATGAGAAAGTGATGGAAATCAACAAGTCGGGCCTCCCTTATCTTTTCTGCCTGAACAAGATAAAAAAAAAAAACAGCTGATCTTCACTGTCTTATCTGGAGAAACTCAGGAGGGGGGCCTAATTCGGTGCACAAAAGAAGGGATTAAATGCCGATGGAGTAACCCCAACGTCCCCCACTAACCACAGTCACGACTCCGGCCTGCCTCTGCAGAGAGAGTGGGCCAAGCGGCGCTCCTCCTCCTCCTCCTCCATCACTTCTCCACGTAGGCGGGAGCGACCGAGTGTCCTGCCATCGTCAGCTCCGGGGCAAACACAACGCCCCTTTACCCACTTCTGTTTTATTTATTTTACCTCAAACAATAAACGAGGACTTAAAATTAGCCCCCCCACCCACCGCCCGAGTCGTTATTAATACGTACGTGGGTCAGAATCGTGTCAGCAAACACCGGGAAGGACTGTCAGGTCTGATCACACAAACGCCGACGCCACAAAACATCCTGTCGGGTCAATTATTAAACACGCAAACATCCAATGAAAGGTCTTTTTTTATCCCCGAGCAGGCTACGATAAGCGGACTCTAAATTTACCTCCCCGTGCAACGAGAGGGTTAATTTTCACCCAGGTGGTCTATAATTAACACACGTGAATGTGTGCAAATAAACCTTGAGGCCTCGGCTCGCCTCCAGCTGTATTTGCTCAGGCTAGGAGTTCCTCTCCCTTTTCGTCCACGCGCCGGGCTATTCCGGCCGACGGCACCTGAGAGAAAGGACTCCCAGAAATGTAATTTCACGCACTGGGATCAGCAGCGAGTGAACGGAAAGAGGTGGAGGGGGGGTGGGTGCGGTGGAGAAACGTTGCGGCCCATAATCTGCTTATTTACTCATCTGTTGTAAGGTGCTTTCTTAAATTAATCTTGTTTTCTTAAGCAATAATAAAAAAAAGAAAGCCGCTCTAAGAAAATAAATCGTTGCCTTTCACGGCACGGTGCGACAAATTCACATTTTGCGTGTCTAAATCCATTAAAAAGCTAAATTACATAACGCGACACGGAGCCAAAAATCAGCGAGTGTGCTTGTCTCCTTCTCCTCGGGGGGGGGGGGCATTACACAAATAAATAACACTATAAGAAAAATATTGATTGGTCTGTTCATTAAAAGGAATTTCATTCTTCTGTCTGATGAATTAAGCCTAAAAACTACGGCAGCGCAATCGTATTGTCATCGCAATATTAGTACCACAAACGACGTCTAGGAACACAATAAATCATGAGCTTATAGTCAAAGAGCCGCATGTTCATGTTCTGTATATTAGTAATAATTTTGGACAAACTGACGGACTCCTGCTGGCCTTAATGCCCACACCTGATTTAGATGATGGTGGCAGGAAGAATGAAATGGATTTATCCCAACTGATATGGCTGTCTTCAACAAAAAAGTCATGGTCACATGTTGTGCAGCCATGTTTTTTTTAAACTAAAAAGGTTTAAAAAGATACCCTTGAGTTTCAGCTACGGCTTAAAATTCCAACAGTTTGAACTTTCTCCTGGAAAGTCCAAACGGTGATTCAGGTTCATTAATAGATGATAAATCACAAGAGTGCTGCTAACAGAACATAATAAACCGGGTGTCAGAGTTATCAAAATCCAAAGCAACAGTCCTAAATACATGTGTTTAGAGTTGGAGCACAGAAAATGGTGTTCACAAAGGGACCGTTGACCCTGTGACCTTGAAATCAATAGGGATCATCCCTGACACACAATGTGTCCCGCTATGCAGACAACTGTGTAACTACGTTACAACGGCTGCAGAGTTAGGGCGCACACTCAGCTTTTACAGACAGTTTACCTGTGACCTTTGACCCCGAGACCTTGAAATCAATAGGGATCATCCCTGACCCGAGGGGTGTCCAGTTGTGCCAACTGACATACCTACATTGAAAGGTTGCAGAGTTAGAGCGCGGACAAGGTTTTCACAGGTGTTCCCCATGACCTTTACCTTCGAAATCATGACCCTGAAATCAGTAGGGATCATCCCTGACACATGAGGTGTCCAGCTGTGCAGTCCGACGTTCCTAATTACACAGTCGCAAAGTTAGAGTGCACACTAGGCTTTTACAGACAGTTTACCTGTGACCATTGACCCCATGACCTTTGACTACACAACCTTGAAATCAATAGGGATCATCCCTGACCCGAGAGGTGTCCAGCTGTGCCAACTGACATTCCTAAGTTACACGGTGGCAGAATTATAGCGTGGACAGTTTTCACAAAAGTGTCACCTATTACCTTTACCTTCGAAATCATGACCCTGAAATCAGTAGGGATCATCCCCGACCAGAGATGTGTCCAGCTGTGCCGTTTGACACTCCTAAATTACACAGATGCAGAGTTAGAGCACAGACAGATGGACGGACAGCTCCATACCGCAGTACGACCTCTTTTGGCGGCATATAAAAAAGGTGCGGCGACTTTTTGTGACACTTTACGTCAATATTTTCCATCCACGATACGAAACAGATCAATACGGCTTACATAATGTAGAGAAACGGCACATTAGGTTAATGGTTCGCTCTGCTGGCGCTTCAGCTGATTGTTCTGCAGAAAATGATTCATTTTCAGAGAGATTATTTTACTTGTAAATGCATCTAAAAAAAAATAAATAAAAAAGTCAAAGCACAGCTGCAGCGAATGCGACTCTGATAGATGGCGTTTCATTTATGAAATCAATGTTAGTGGTTTAATTCGATAACAAAGAAGCTAATCTAAAGTGATCTTCAGAAGAGCTGCAAAAAAAACGACAAAAAGGCGGGGGGAGACTAGCCACTTAGACATTAACTGCCTCCAAGTAAATAAACTCGGCTGTGTCGTGGTGTAATTACAGACTGGATCTCTGTAATTCAAAAGAAATAGTAGCTGTCCAGATCTCGAAGAGGAACAACTGCTGTGGACGTCCCGGAGACAGATCTCCTCTGTTCAGCTTCCTTCGTCTCTGGGGACATTCGGAACGTCGGATTTGAGAAGACAGAGTAGCTCGGGCCATCTTTGCCGTTAAATAACGCCACATAAGCACAGCTGGCTTTGGTTTTTATGACGCTTTTTTTCTTCCACGCAGACGGATTTTATTTTTTATTTTTGTAAACCAGACACGAGCGATCGTACTTAAAGAGCTTCCTGAGGGGATCTGGAAGTTTATCTTTGGACTTTGGTCGCATTTCAACTCATTTTTAATCGATTCCTGGAGCCCGTTTGAAGCTCCGTTGTTGTCGTTTTTATCTTTGTTTTATTATAAAACAGAAAAACCTGACCTGACTATAATCTGAGGAGAGGTTTTTTTTATTCTTTGAGTGCAAATAATGATAAAACAAGCTTGGATTTGTAGTTATGTTTTCATAAGTCTGCTGACTTTCAAAGAAAATCTCTAATTTTATGGTGATTTTATTTAAACAGAAAGAAACCAAATAACTTTATGATAAAAGTTAAAAACTGACTGACTCATTAAGACGGGTCTGAGCCGTGTTGACCCAACCCAGTGAAAGCTGCTTCTCATCTTCATCATCCTCATCCCATGAGGTAAGCTCCCATGAAGCAGAGCTCCATGCTGGTGGTCTCGGAGCCCATCCATTCATCCATCCATTCTCTTCCTCTTATCCGGGGTCGGGTCGCGGGGGCAGCAGCCTAAGCAGGGAGACACAGACTTCCCTCTCCCCAGCCACTTGGGCCAGCTCCTCCAGGGGAATCCCAAGGCGTTCCCAGGCCAGCCGAGAAACATAGTCCCTCCAGCGTGTCCTGGGTCTTCCTCTGGGCCTCCTCCCGGTGGG
>NC_051436.1:6451261-6458152 GCF_001649575.2 Kryptolebias marmoratus
ACTCCCGGAGCACCCCCCACAAGATTCCCCGAGGGACACGGTCGAACGCCTTCTCCAAGTCCACAAAACACATGTAGACTGGTTGGGCGAACTCCCATGCACCCTCAAGGACCCTGCTAAGAGTATAGAGCTGGTCCAGTCTCGGAGCCCATTCCAGCTTACAGGTCCAACGTTCCGCTCGTGGCGGTGGAGAGGTCCTGGGTTCTGCGGACAGGTCGGCTTCGTACGGATAAAACTGAGATCGGGGGTATCTGAAACCGATTATTTGACTTTATTTGGCTGCTACGTGGACAAAGGTCCAATCTGTCGGAGCCAGAGTTCTGCAGGGGATTAAATGATCCACCATTAGTTTTTGAGATTTGTTGGTATTCGGCCAACATAAAATGGCAGCCTGTACGTCCCTTTTTAAAGGGGCTCATAGTAACGATTCCCCTCCTCCGTGCCCTTCCTGACACACAGCGGTGTTCTGGTTTTGTTTTTTTCAGTAACGCTGTGTGTTTAACGTTTCAACAGAGGAACGACGGCGGGGACCTGAAAACAGCAACGCCGCGAGTCGAACGCCAGTAAACCCTGACCTATGAGTCATTCGGGGAACAGAACGGCGCCTGGACTGCACCGGCGTCGAGTCGAAACGTAAAACGGCCGAGTTGGATTCGGTCAAGCTAAGGTTGGTAACTTGGTGTCCCTTTTTTTTTTCTTTTTGTTTTTAAAACCAGCAGCCTGTCTGAAAAACACAACTTGTTCCCGCTCCTTTAGCCGAATCTATGACAAACCTACAACAAACAACAGAATCTGACGCTCAAAGTAGTATCGCTGCAATAAAATGCTTCACGATAAACAAACAAACAAAAAAAAAAAGCTGTTTGCTGAAAACAGACGATGGAGGATGCCGAGACATTCACCGTGACTCGCTTCACTGACTCGACTTTAGAGTCAAAAGCTATTAGCTGGAAAATGTCAAACCGCGTTTTAAGGCCTGAAGCTACAAACCAGAAAACCACTTCAGGGCAACACGTCTGAATGTAAAGCACTGATGCCACGTAGCCCAACCTACGGCCCGGGGACATGAAGTTTGAGCTGCAGATTAGCTTCATCAGACATGCTTGGATTACATTAATATCATAAATAAACAGTAATGAGTGTGCCACACAAAGCAAAATGGGAAAAAAAACAACTAACTGATTGGTATTCAAGATCAGACTTTGCAGAAGATTCAGAAGCTAATTTGCTTGTTCGAGTCACTCGATAGATCTGTGTTTCTGTTTGTTTTTTTTTGACGTTTGCTGACATACAGAGCCTCTGCTCTACGTGCCGTACGTCTCAGACACGAGGTGGACACGAGTCGGCAGCTAACAGCTGGCAGGATCGGTTTCCTGTCACGCGGGAGGGTTTCAAACCATTCCTCGTTTCCTTCACGTTCAGCTAGCTTCCCGGCAACGAGGATCTCTGGGAACCTTTAAAAACGGTCTCGATTACTAGTTTTTCGGGCTTTCTGAATTCTGTCGAAACGAGGACAGAGAATGAGTGGGGGGGACGTAAGACGCGTCCAGCCTAAAGAAAACGGCTTATAGAAGACGAAGAGGATCTTAAAGTCGTGCCTTTAAAGCTGAACTGAAATCAGATCTTAAAAAATTAACATTTCATGACGAGCGCTGTGCCACCAACGGCGCTACTGTCCGGTTGTTTACCAGTGGAAATAGAAGAAGCCTTTTTTTAAACAAAGAAATGTCATGTCAGAAGACTTGGCGGGAGTAATGGATCTACAACCGTACCAGTATGAACCTGAACCAACGGCTGGATCTCTTCTGATTCTGATGATCACCACGACCATCATGGCCGACAAAACAATGCGTATAATGACCGATTTTAGAATGTGAAATGGTGAGAACAGATTATTCCCAGATCGTTGTCATGACATATTCAACAATATTGTGATTGTATGACTTCCTAACAGCATGCAGCCCAAGTTAAAATGGTAAAATTTAGTAAAAAAGTTTGATTATCTGACTTAAAATCATTATTTTTTCCGTCCGTTCAGCGCTTTTCGAGCCTCCACTCCCACACCATCCCCGCCTTGACAATAACGACCTAATTTTTTTACATCATTTATCTCAATACTTACATTATCTTTTATCCTTATGACACAGTTAGTCGTGTTAGGTCTGTTGGGTGGGTGTAAATTGGACACCGTGAGACATTAACTTGGTAAATAAAAGCATTATTAGCGATATTAGAGGAAAGCGTTTTGGTTTTGATTCCTTCGGATGAATTCATTAGGGCCTGAAGGTGGAAGCAACGTCGGGCTGAAGCTGAAAGCGTTCGCGACGAAGACGGCGCTTAAAATGACATTTGTGAGGAAAATTATACACCCACACACAAGTTGCTCCTGAAAGGCCTCTTCTTCCACGTTGGTTGTTGGTTAATGAATCGAGCTGAAGTCACTTATTTGCTTTTAAATTTTGCTAAAAAAAACAAACAAACAGGATTTGGCAGAGTCTGAACTCTTCCTAAAGCGAATCGAGCCGCAGTTCACGAGTGTGTGAACACGACTGGATCCATGGCGTTCAGTCCTTGCTCCTCCCACCCTTGCTGGGAGGGTGAAGTGACCGACCCTGTCCACTGGGTCACCCTCTCCTCCCCCCGTCCCTCCCTCCCGCACGCTGTCTGCAAACCGGGCGGCCTACAAGAACGGCAAAAAACATTGCGCCGCCTCCGGAGAGCCGTCTGACGACACGCCACCCCCCCCCGTCAGGTGTTTTAGGCGGCTTCTGTTGCCCCTTGTGCCCCTTCTGTTCGTGTTCCTTGCGGGAATCGGGGCGCTGCGTGAGGCGTCCTGACGGAAAGCGCCAGTTACAACCTGCGGCGGGCGAAATGACTCAACGGCGCGAAAGCTCGCAAATCCCTAAACTCTGCTCACAAGATTAGCGACGATCAAAAGAGATGTCAGCGCAGGTGTACAGTTCTTCTTCCTCTTTTCTTTAAAAAAAAAATAAAAACAGCCATTCGCTCGCATGAACAAGCAGCAGCGGCAGCTAACGCACGGAGTCAGATTACATCCTCTGAGCAGAGCCGCCTTTATCCCCCTATATGAATCTTAATCTGCCCAAATCCGCTGCTTTCTCTGGGCTCTAAATCCACAACAGAGCCTTAATTCCCCTTTAATCTAATGAGCAGTAAAGGTGCACTTACTCGGGATCAAAAATAAAAAAAACCTCAAACCCGAATGAATGTCTTAAAAAAGGCATCAGGGCGCAGATATCGCAGGGCTTCACGACACGAGAAGTGGACATCCCGCAATAAATACCGGGTTTTGTATTTTCTTATCCCCGTCACTCACAGAGCTGTGTCCATGGGCGCTCTCGGACCGACAGAAGCCTTTTTTTTTTCCCTCGCACCATCCCAGCGTTCCCGATGCTGCACATTGACGTACGCCTCGGCGGGTTCTTGTTTGTGAAAAGCTTAAAAACGTGGACAACAGACGCCAAAGCGAGTTTGAGGTCTAAAAAGTGGAAGTGACGAGCCGGGGCTTTGAACAACACGACCGCGACGGCGTGATTAATAATTGTTATCTCCATCTGCGTTCCCCTCTGCCGACCATTAACCTTGACTGGGCGAGCTATCGACGAGCTGCCATCGGAGCGTCAGCGCCGCTGCAGCAGATCGATGGTCTGAGCAGTCAGAGGCTCAGATTAAAAACTCTCCCTTTGAAACGTGAGGCGCTACAGCAACTCCTGTCACAAACAAACAAACAAACAACAACAAATCTGCAGTAATAAAAACAGGACAGCAGGCCTGTGTATCTGAGGTCTGAAGACAATAACTGTCTCCAAACGTGACCAAAAACTTGATGCGGTTCGCCCTTTAATCCTGATACGATGCAGTTCAATATAGGTTTTAATTTCAAACAGTAATATTCAACTAAACAGAATGATTTTGTCAGTTACTGAGACTAATATTTCTACTTCCTAACAAAAACCAGAAGCTCCAACAGGTCTTGGTCAAAACAATTAAATTAAATTAAATCAGGTTTTCCTTTCAGGAAAAGGCATTTTCTATTAATAATAAAACACAACTTTTCATTTTTTCCTTGTAATATTATTGATCCTTATGATCGGTTTATAACAACCTCGCTGCAGTTCTCCTCCTGAGCAGCAGGTGTCGCTGGTCAGGAAAACAGTACCAGTTTTAGTCCACTGAAAGAAGTGAAAAGAGTCACTTTTTATTTTGATTTTCTCTCATTACTCTGCCGGATTGTAGAGTGTTTTTTCTGAAGCTTATAGAAGCCAATGGAACGGTTTAAGCCAAATAAACGCGGGAAAAAAAATCTTCATACATTTGGGCTGCTGAGTGAGGTTTGGTGTTTACAAACCTTTAAATTAAACACTGAGGGCTCTTTATTCATGAGTTCATAAAAACAGATTTAACACCCTGTTCACACGCCGAAGCAGCTCATTTTGTTTGTTTTTTTATTCATTTCTATAAAAAGATTTGTCCCTAAAGGCCAAAACAAGCTGGTGCTCACCTCACCTCACCGCCGACTGTTTGATATTGAAAGAACGAAGGTGAACGGGTGAAGGCTGGCTCCACGTTAGGAGTTAATATTCACCCTTTCATCTGACGTCCTGAAACCGCTCATTAATATGTTGTTAAACTCTTCACGGCTCGCCGTTAACCGACTAATAACTGGTGATTTGTGAGGGTATGCTGTTATTGGGAAGCGGTCCCCATAAATAATCACGCAGGACTGCACCAGAAGTGCTACAGCCAGCTGCTGCTGCCTGTGAATAACAGCGTACGGACCGGAGTTGTGACGCGACGGCAGGTAAGATAGTAGACCTTCAAAAGGAAAGCCTTCCCTCGTCAACACGCCTCGACAGATCGGGGCGGGAGCGAGTCGACTGACAGACGCAGCCGGGATGGTGAGTTAATGAAGAGACAGAAGAGACGCGAGGAGCGGGACAGATGGAGGGACTGAGACGAGAGGGGGGGGACAACACCAGAGTTACCAAACGAAACATCAGGAACAAATAAGACTAAAGGCTCAGGATTGGGACGCTATATTGTCTTCTTCTTCTCTCAGCTGTTCCCTCTTCAGGGAACGAGTCGTCCTCCTCCATCTAACTCTGTCCTCTGCATCCTCTGTCCTCACTCCAACTAACTGCATTCAGATGTCTTCTCTTGGTCTCTCATCCTTCTACCAATATACCCACTGTCCCTCCTCTGCACATGTCCAAACCGTCTCAGTCTGTCCTCTCTTAACTATCTCCAAGTCCTTCAACCTGTGCTGGACCTCTGATGACCTCATTCCTGATCCTGTCCATCCTCGTCCCTCCCAAGGACAACCTCAACATCTACTGTCTTTTCTGTCTCCAAACCGTCCAACCGTGTTTGTTAACACAGACTAAATAATTTAGTAAGTACAGAAGCCGCAAACGCCTCAGACTGAGCCGTCAGAAGTTCGATCGTGAAAATGGTCCAAATAAAACTGAATTAATGAGTTCTTATAAAGCCTGATGTTAGTTTTAGGGGGATAGTTACAGATTCAGCAGCTTTAGGTGGAAAACAAACAAAAACACAAAATAACTCTTCAGTTACAGATTGGAACGTAGTCAATCTGCGACTGATCTGAGGAGGAAAAGCGCAGGGAAACCGTTTCCACGTCCTGATGCCGCCTGAGTAACCCGATCTGCCGCCGCGGCTCCTTTCTGGAGCGTCACGACGCCATCGCCTTCGACGCCTCCTTCTGCCGGAGCAGGTGGACTTCGTGACAACTTGGACCGGCACCCTTTGCTGGACGGCAAAGAAACACTGAAAACCACCTCGCGCCTCACGGCCTGCAGCCATGTTGGTGAGGTGCTTTGTACACAGCACGCCGTCTGTGTTGGCAGAACAGCGAACGCTGCACGACGAAAACAACGCCGACTTCTGGAAAGTCGACGATGAATGGAAGCCGGGTTCCCCCAACCCCCAGCGTGCCTCCCTGACGTCCGGATCGATGTGCTTTAACCTGATCGGGATGAGCGCGGCTCCTCGCTGCGGCGAGGCGTTGAGGTGTGTGTGTGTGTGTGTGTTACAGCAGAGATGTGGGATCCGAAGCCTAAAAGAGCCGAGCCTCAGATCCGAGCCGTGTGAAATTTTTAAACCTCTTTAAAGCCGAACCTTGTCGTATCCATTTTTCATTAAGCCTTCAAGTTGCTGTGGACTGTGTGTGTGTGTGCGTGCGAACGCCTGCGTGTGTGTGCGTTCTCCTGCAATATTCATAAGGAACCCGCCTTCACACACATGTAGCCGTGAACGCAACTGCTTCTCTTGAATTTCTTTTGTTGCTGCGCCAGAATACGACGAAAAAAAAAAAAAAAAAAGGAGAAGAATTCAGGTCGGTTAGTGCTGTTTTTCCCTCACACACACACACACACACACACACACACACAGATAACAATAACAATAAAACACACTCCATCATCCTGCAGAGAGACATTTTCTTGAATATTATCTAAACAGAAAATGGATGGAGGAGCTCCTCAGATTGTGATCTTTATTGCGTTCTTTCTGTCAGAACCACCTCATCATGTGGCACTGGAATAAATCATGGTGGGGGGGTGGTGGCTGTGGTGGTGGTGGTGGGGGTTACAGAATATGGATTGAGCAATTGTTTTATGAAGCCTGCAGATTTCAGCGTGCACAGTGAGGGCATTTGATGTGAATATGAAACTCTGACAGCCCTCATGCTAGACAAGAAGGAGAAGAAAGAAGGGGGGGTTGTGTTGTTTTTTTTTATTAGAATTTTTTTTTTTTTTTTTGGTGAAATTCTTGCAAAGCTGGAGTCCCCCCCTCACTTCCTAGTTCACAGCTGCTGTCACAGTTAACACCCTTCTTTCTTCCTCCATTATA
>NC_051436.1:6458435-6476808 GCF_001649575.2 Kryptolebias marmoratus
GGGAAGGTGGGACGGGGGGACGTTCAGGCTAACGAGCGAGCCGAGCCCGGAGTGGGAACGGAACGGAACGGGTCCCCCTTTTCCGCCGCGCGCGCGCCGCCGCCGCCGAGCAACTCTCGACAGTCCGTCCCGAGGAGGAGAAGAGAGGAAGGGGAGTGGGCTGGTGGGGGGGTTAAGAAAGAAAGAAAAAAAGGAAAAAAAAAAAAAGAAAAAGAAGAGGAAAGGAGAGACCGCAGTGAGCTCACTCGGTCCCGTCGGCGGCCAAAAATACTTCGCGACGCCGGGGCTACGGTTTCACCGCCTGGAACGCTTGGAAGGAGCTGCTCCGCCTGATTTACCGTTGCTCTCACTGTGAGCGCGCTGCGCAGGCTAACGTGCTAGCTGCGCAGCCCCCGCCCCCCGTCCCAGTCCCTCCCTCAACCCGCGCGCGCGCGGCGCTTCTGATTGGCTGAGAGCGGCGGCCTTCGCCTCCGCGTCTCCGGCAGGGGTGGGCTTTCAGGCTCCGTTCCGTGATTCGACACTTTCGGCTCAGTTCGCCAATTTCATTTTATCTTTTAAAGAACGGGTTCATTTTGCGCTTCCCTTTTAGCTCCTTCAGCCCCAGTAAAGTTTCCAGCTCACATTTTATTAACTTTAAAGCATATTTATAGCAAAAAAATAATGCATATATCCATTTTTTTTACCCCGTTTCTCCTTTCTGGGTGGTGGGGAGCTGATGCCTATCTCCAGCCGTTACTGTGCGAGAGGCAGGGGACACCCTGGACAGGTGTGAAGTCCATCATGGGGATACATAGAGACAAACGAGATAAACAAAACCAACAAACAACCATTAATTCTCTCTATCTCTAGATAAATAGATAGATTGTATTATAGTCTGAAATCCTCACTCACACTTGAACCAAACATGGATGTTTTTGGTCTGCGGGAGGAAACCGGAGAACCCGGAGTAAGCCCAGGTGAGCGCAGGGAAAACATGTAAAGTCCACCCAAAAAAGGCCCCAGGTTGGGAAATGAACCTACAACCTTCTTGCACTTCTTGAACCACTGTTCCACTACGTCACCAAAAACAATAAAAATCCTCCCAGCATAAAGCTATCCAGCATTCTGTACTCGAGGTGGTAAATTCAGTTCACTTTATGGACTCGGGTTAATCTGAGTCATTCACTAGAGGGATCTGGTTCACTTGAGTCGCTTGAATTAATCAAGTCCCACGCCACACACACACACACACACATTTGCATTATTCAGAGGCGCTTATTGTACAATTCCACACACCAGTAAATGAACAAACCACTTACAGATGATGGAACAAAAAATGGAAAATGCGCAAATCAAATGTAAGTCATCTTATCTCAAACGTATGTCAAAGGAGTACATTCAGGGTACATATAAGGGTGCTTGCTGGATAAATGCAGAGCACATATACGTGTGTTTACATGGTAGTTTTAGGGTACCTACAGGGTACTTATGGGGTTCTTACACTGGTACATACTTACAGAGTTCTTGCAGAGGTATATACAAGGTAATCACAGGGTACTTAGAAGGTACATACAAGGTAAACATGGGAGTACAATCAGGGTACATATGAGAGTGTTTACTGGATAATTGCAGAGCACATATGGGGGTGTTTACATGGTAGTTTTAGGGTACTTATGGCAGTACTAGGAAAGTATCTGTGGTCTGTTTTATGAAGCGACTTGTGCTGTGCTGTGCCCCAGCAACACCAGTCATCGTTTTAGTACGGCAATTTCTAGATTTCCATTCATCTTCTTTACCCGCTTCTCCATTCTGGGTTGTGGAGAGCTGGTGTCTGTCTCCAGCAGTCACATGATCTGTGCGTGAGTTTGTTTGTTGTGTTATCAAAGTATGCCATGAATCATTGGACGGAGTTCAATGAAACACTTAAAATGTACTGACCGGATGTTCGTCTCCAATTATTAACCTTTGGAGTTAACTCTGTGGTGTTCAGTATCTGTTAATAATGAACATTTGTCCCTTTATAAATAAAATATAAAATTAATAAAATAAACACAATTTAACATTAAAAATATACCTATAGTAAATTTAGTATTGGATGTAGGTATTCGCACAAAAAAATTGAACGAATGAATGAATCAGTTCCTGATTTGTCCCATTTGGTTAGTTTGCTCAGTAGTTTGGAGATTAGATAATAACCAGCAATGTTTTCAAAACACACATTTATGATTAGAGAAAAAAAACAAAAACCTTTTCTGCATTGGGAGTTCATGTGAATGAGCCGGTACATTGAGCCGGCTCGGTCACGACAGGCACATCGCCAACTTTTATCAAAGGACTGTTTGTGTGTCCATTACTTACTGCAATAAACTTCAAACGAGCGCAGCAAAGAATGTCCTATAAAAAAATTAATCATTAATTACTGAATATACTGATAAAAGACCTGATACTACCAAAAATAGCTGATCGGATAATAATAGCAGTGACGCTGTAATCGGGTAAAAGGTACGGTAAGTTTTATTATTCCGAATTATCCGAGTCATACTTGAATTTTGGCCACACTGTTGACAAAGTAAAACAGAAACCCCACCCCCTTTTTTTTAAGTTTTTTTTTTTTTTTATCCATCAGAGCCTAAAATTGGCTGATCTGTAGGGTCAGATCAGTCTGACCTCAGGTGAACAGTCGATATTTATTGAACAAAAGCTCATCAAAATGGCCGAAGATGTGTACTGAAACAAAACCCCACTCCAGTTCCTCCCTTTGGCCCATCCAGTCTGGTTTACAGGAGGGACAGCGCTGTGCAAAAGACCCGAGTCATCGTTTATTTCTCAGCTCCATCTTGTCTCCACTTCTCGAAGCAGCTCGGTGGTTCATCCTGGAGCTCGGCGGGCTTCTCTGGAGCGTTCACGCTTGATGTAAGAATGTGGGCTGGTGCCTGTGGCCTTCGACCGGTCCTGTCGGACCACATCGTCCGATATTAGACAACGGCTTTGAACTTTGTTCTATTTGCTCCTTTTATTTAGAAGGGAATCTGACGAATCTTTGGGGTGCTCTGCCGTGTGGGACTGGGCGAAATGCTCGACACCAAGCAGAACAATCCAGTTGCAGCCGTTTCATCTGATGGCAGGTGACCCCAAGGTAGGACTGCGAAGTGATGGAGGACACAGACTCCGCTTCGCCTCTTCACGTCTCCGTTCAACCACGGCTTTCGGAGCCTGTCGCATGTGGGGTCCAGTTTCTGGACAGAGGCTCTGAAGTCGTTGTCTTCTACCACTTTACAGTAAGTGGTTGAGCCTCCATCACCACCACCTCTACCAGTGTCCTGTCCAGTTCGGCTCGCCGGCTCTTCCTCCTTAAGGCCTTTCCATCCTCCATGAGAAGTCAGGAAGTCAGCTCTCGGTCACGCGGTGGCGTGACGAAAATTGCGTCGTTTTGTTCTCGTAGCAGCTTCGTCCGCCGCTTCTCGACACGAGGCCCGGGCCAAACTGTTCCTCCTGGCGGTTCGAGCTGAGTGTCGTCTGATTGGTCAGAAGTTGTTTATGTAGAAAAAAGCAGACGAGCTTTAATGGAGCCATTTTGCTTCTGCTGCTGGAGGCTGTTTGAAAATCCAGCCGTCTTTCCGACTGCTCCGGCCAAACTTGGAAACCTCTGAGTTTTGTGTGTTTTCTGTAGACACACATCGGACTATTACTGTCTAAGACTTTAATTACAATGAGATGTTTTGCTAACAGACGAACAGGGTTGACTCCAACAGTCCTGAACCACGACCTCGTACGATCTACCAGCGCTCAGACTGTGTTGGGGATGACTCTCAGCCACTTCCACGCCAAACTTTAGCTCAGTATCCGTAAAATGTACTGAGTTACAGGCATCTTGTGTTTGCCGAGTTTGATTAGCTGCGGTAGCCATCTTGAATCTGGGTAAATCAAAAAGACGGTCGGTTTTAGACATCCGTCCGGTGATTACTGTCTGAGAGTTTCATTCAAATCTGTCCAGCGGTTCGTGAGAGGTTTCGCTGACAAGCCAACTCAACCGCGCAGGGGATAAACAACTAGTAGTTGTTCCACGCTACGGCGCACGGGAACATTCGGAGCATTTTTTTTGTCTGAGTCAGCAGAAACACAACAACGCCGAACATTTGCATAAAGGAGCCCTCATCTCGCACCTGCCTGGGTTTGTTTTTTTAATATTTATTTTGTAACATTTGTGCATCTGCCTGCAACCCTCCACTTGTTAGACTCGTTGTAGTCCAACCTCAAAATAAAACGAAGTGTGAGTCAAAGCACGTGTTGGGATGACTCTCAGCGACTACCACACCAAGTTTGAGCTCAACGTCAGTTAAATTCATTCAGTTATAGCCATTTTTGTGTGGGTTAATGTCGATTGGCTATGGCAGCCATTTTGAATTGGATCGATTACAAAAGTTAATCACTTGTAGAGGCACATCTAATGGTTACTTTCTGAAAGTTTGATTAAAATCCGTCCAGTGGTTCATGAGATATTTTGCTAACAGACGAACAAGGCTGACTCCAACAGTGAATGGCATAGTTTTAAGTAAAGATCTTGTACAGTGAGTTGCGCTTGGAATATGTGTTGTAAATGACTCCCAGCTACAACCACACCAAATATTAGCTTAAAATCTGTAAATCTGGCTGAGATGGAGCCATTTTTGTGTTCTCTAAGTTTAGTTGGCTGTGGCGGCCATCTTAAATCGGGTCGACTCTGAAAGCCAATCAGTTGTAGAGACCCATCCGGTGATCGCGTTCTGAGAGTTTCATCGAAATCCGCCCGGTGGTTCTTGGGCGTTTTTCGCTAACGGACCGGCACACTCAAAGACAAAAGCGGAGCTAAAACATTATTGCCCTCCAGCGGCGGGTGATAATGTTCGGCGGTCAAACTCCCGAGCCGAAGCAGCACACACCCACTGGCCTTTCTCACCCACCCGCACCGCCCTCTTCAGTCAATAAATATTATCTCAACGCTTTATGGCTTCATATTTATAACCGCCTGCTGTTGCACGGTTTCAACCGGGGGTAAAAATCTGTTGAGGCGGGGTTCTGTGGAGAGTTTATGAACAGTTAGTATCTTACCTGTTGCTGATGGGTCTGAGCAGACTGATGAGCTAAACGTTATTCCTCCGAGGCTTTTTTTTCCAGCCGCAGCGCGAAATTCCCGCCCAAACAGGCGGCCGCTGAGGTCAAACTCTTGGGTTAATTTGCAAGTGTTAACAGCGGCGGCAGCAGCTAGCTGTGGCACTTCTGGCAGGAAACGTCCCGGTGCAGTAGCTGCTCAGCGTCAAACTGCCGGTGCCGAGAGGTTTTGCAAAACTGAGCAGACGTCGAAGTTTCGACTTGAGTCACAAACCGTCTGTTAGCCAATCAGAGCGGAGAGCTGGATTCACGCTCGTTTTTTTTTTGTTTCATTAAGTGTGACACAGCAGGAAACTCCCTCTTATCTGGGCTGCTCCCAACAATAGTGGTTCTGTTTTTCCTGCCAGTGTGAAGCGAGACGGAGCGGCAGGCGCAGCACCGCGGAGATGAGTCACGCAGGTAAGCAGAGCGTTAAAAAGTTCACTAACTGCTTAATAAAAGGCGCCCGCTAATGAAGACGACTAATACGTGGAGGTATGAGTCTTTAAGAGTTGATTTATGGGCTCTTCTGCAGAGCGGTCGATGTAAAGCTGCCTAAATAAGTAGAAAAATGGATGATTTTACAAGAGAGTAAAGCAGTGCGTCATTTTTTGAAAATTTAAAACGCCTCTCTTAGAGGACCTGCTTATCATCTACGAGACGGAGGCGCAGCAGTGGGCGACCTACCTTCAGTCGGTGTTCACCGGCCCGCTCCCAGAGGACGGGATCTGCTGCTACGACGTCGCCACGGCGTCCAACCCCCGGGACGACTTCCTGCGGCTGTCGCGCTACGGCTGCAAGCTGCTGATCCTCAGCAGGGGCCTGCTGGAGGGCCTCTGCCAGCTGCGGCGCTTCTTCCTGTCCCGTGTGCTCAGCCCCGCCGGCCGGGTGGTGGTGCTGCTGTGCGGCGTGGACAGCCTGGCCCCCCTGCTGAGCCTGGTGCCCCTGAACGCCGACGAGTGCTTGCAGGTCTCCAGCGAGCAGGACGCCCCCGACTACGTGTCCAGCGTGGTGGACATCATCAGGAAAGGTAGCAAAGAGACAACTGTTATCAGCGCAGCTTTTCTTAGAGCGACCGAAACTCTTTCCTCGAGTCACTGAAGGTCTTTTTGTTTATTTATTCATTTATTATTTTGTACTTTGATTTAAATCTCATCTCAGATGGCTCCAAAGGTTAATCCACGTCTGTCCAACTCAAGGCCCGTGGGCCAGATCTGGCCCTCGGTAACATTTTATCCGGCCGCCTCCCCCCCCCTAAAGATAACATTTAAATTTGATCAGATCTGTCCCTCCTGTCTCTGTCGCTTCTCTTTTTGCGTTATGAAGGCTTCTCGTTTATTTTGAAGCCAAGAAAACGACGTTTTGATTTCTCAGTAGCCTTTATTTTATTGTTGGATGTCTGTAACAGGAAGTCTGCCTTAATGTAAATTGTCTTTTCCAAGTTAAACGTTGGTAACTGCCTGTTCGGAGTTTTGTTGACGGCGTTTTAGCTGCTTTAATAGAGCAAAAATTGTTTGAAAGCTGATGATAGAAGGTGAGGCATAAAGACAAGAATGCTAATAATTTAACATTTAATATTTCTACATGAATGAGTTGACAGTTTACATCTAAAACCAGGGCTAATTTCTGTATTCTTTCAACAATTATTGATCTAAATTGACCCTCAGTTGGGTTAATCAGTTGTAGACGAACATCCGGTGATAATTTCCTGAAGGTTTCAATAAAATCCACCAAGCGGTTCGTGAGCTATTTTGCTAACAGACAGACGAAGTTGGGACAACAGAAACTAGTTCTGTGAGTAATATTAATAATAATAATAATAATAATAATGAATTTAAAAATGAAATCCATAAACGATCCCATGAGAAGCAGTGGCCAATGGGAGTTTTGCTAACTGCTAATGTTTTAGCTTCCTGCTAACTGCGACGCTAACGCTAGCTTCCTACAGGAACGAGTGGAGATTCAGTTTCTGTTGTTATTTCACGTTTTTTACTTCCTGCGTAACCGTGCTAAAGCTAACTATGTCCACTTCTGGTAAAATATGACGTCCTTTACTGGTCCTTTATTTTTTATTTTTTTTAATTAGCTTTATAGGCTAATTTCAAACAAAAATCCTTGAACCCTTCCAAAAAAGTACACTTAGCTTTCATTTTTTGTTAGTGAAGAGTGTGTAACTGATTGATCCACTGTTTTTTTTTAGTGTAAATGTTTCTTCCGATGTAAAGAGAGAGTTTCGGTGGAACTTAATTAATTCCCCGCCAATAACCTCCTGCCTCTGTCCTCGTTTCACCTAATTGCGCGACTCGTGCACAAATCCAAACGGGCCTGTGTTTTAGGCAGGTGGGCGAGGAGGAACATCGGATGCAAATTTGACCGCCGCTGATTACTCACTGTGAGGCATGCAAATCTAATAGCACCCCGTATCACTCCACGGCACTGATACGGCGACGGGTTTCAGACCTGGATCCCGCGGACAGTTACATTTTAACTCAGGAGTGTCTGTCGTTTCCACGTCTAATGAACGAAGAGCATCATTCTGTATGAAAATGTTTGTTGATCCTCTGCGAAAAAGACGGCTGGTTTCGATAAAACCTGCCGTACGTCAACACAAAGCCACTGTTTAGAGCCATGTTGTAAAGTCTTTACTGTCATGTAATTTATTCCCGCTCCATACGGTAAACTCACCAGGTCAAAGTGTTCGTCAAGAGGCTGGCGGCTAACGTCAAAATGCTAACGGGCCCGACGTGGCACCGTGTTAGCATGAAAAACATTTAAAGCACAGACTGCTGGTTTGTTTAAAATACAAACTCCTGATCGTATCTGAGAGAAGCCGTGCTTCAACAGTTATCTCGTGACATTATCTGGAGATAATCTCTTCAGCGGCGAAGCTCGTTTTGCAGTTTTAACACTGAACTCTGTCATTATTATCTCTGTCGAGATAAAAATGAACTCTTGAGCGAGGCAATGAATATATTTCGTAGGGTTTGTTCTCGTGTGGTGAGATATTATTTCAAAACCACAACAAAACCACTACAGGGGCCTTTTAAAAACAAGAATCATGTAGTAGCTGGTTGAAACTGTAAACAAAAGCTTCTTTCCTCCAGATAACAATCCAGCTTGGTTATTGCAAAATAAATCAAAAGCTGCAGGCAGGCTGTTCTTGGCAGTAGATGTTTTTTTTTCTCTCATTTACTCAAACATAAACAACTGAACCACTGAGCTAAACGCTAAAATCAAAAGGCTAACATAAACAGTGACACGTGGCAGGTGTCGTGTTTAACTCTAGTATGTTAGCATGTTAATGCTAACACCTAGTTAGATTAAAATACAACAGTTCAGAAACTATATGAAATGTTTTCAAGAATTCGGCCAAAAACAACTTAACAACTGGGCTAAAAGCTAACATCAAAATGCTAACACGAACAGTGACACATGGCAGGTGTTGTGTTTAACTCTAGTGTGTTAGCATGCTAGAGCTAACGCATTGGTAGCTTCAGATACAGCAGTTCTTTGAAAATATGTAATACTTTTAAGTATTCGACCAAAAACAAGTTAACAACTGGGCGAAAAAGCTAAAATAAAAATGCTAACACGTACAGTGACAAGTGGCAGGTGTGGTATTTAACTCTAGTGTGTTAGCAATGTTAATGCTAATATCTAGCTAGCTTCAAAAATAACAGTTCAGAAACTATATGAAATATTTTCAAGAATTCAGCCAAAACAACTTAACAACTGGGCTAAAAGCTAACATCAAAATGCTAACATGAACAGTGACACATGGCAGGTGCGGTGTTTAACTATGACGTGTTAGCATGCTAGTGCTAACACAATGTTAGCTTGAAATACAGCAGTTCTTTGAAAGTTTGAAAGATTTTTACGTATTCGGCCAAAAATGCTAACATGAACAGTGACAAGTGGCAGGTGTCGTATTTAGCATGTTAATGCTAACATCTAATTGGCTTAAAATACAAAAGTTCAGTGACAATATGAAATATTTTTAAAAATTCGACCATAGGTCACAGGTGGCCCTTTTGTGAAAACCTTGTCCACGCTCTAACTTTGCAACCAGCTAAAAGGAATGTCAAACTGCATAGCTGAACACCTCATGGTGCCGGGATGATCCCTATTGATTTCAAGGTCCTGCAGTCAACGGTCAAAAGTGACTCCTTTCTTAAAACCTTGTCCGTGCTCTAAATCTGAAACCGTGTAACGCAGGAAAGTCAAACTGCACAGCTGGACACCTCATGGGTCAAAGATGATCCCTATTGATTTCAAGGTCCTGGGGTCAAACATCAAGGTCACAGGTGACCCCTTTGTAAAACCCTCTGTGCTCCAACTCTAGACACATGTATTCAGGATTTTCTGACTGGAGTATTAAGTATCTTTGGTGGTACTCTCATTTTAAAGTCAAAACATTTATAACTAGAAAACAGGCTAAACTGAAAACATTTCAAAAAGATTCAGCCAAAAACAAGTGAACCACTGGGCCAGGAGCTAACATTTAAATGTTATCATACACAAAAAAAGGCATGATAACAGACAAGTGCAGGATTTTAACCACTGCTGGTTAGCTTTAAACACAGATTTCATGGAGACATGAAATACTTTTTAAGTATTCAACCAGGAGCAACTGTATTAAAACAAACAAGGCCAATGAAATTATAAGCCAACCTTTAAAGTAACGGAATTATTTTCATTTTCAGACGTCAGTTTTTAAAACATCTTGGGGATATTCCCATCGGACCTTGGTACGACTTGTTTGAGAATGGCTGAAGTACTCCTGGCTTTGCTGCTGGTACTATTTTTAAACAAAACTGCATCCTTTTTTTTTTTCTTTTTTTTACAGGTGCATTAGCCACAGCAGGAAATGCCAACCCCTTGACATGTAAACCATCTGGACCAGAGCAGAAGGCCAAGCAGATGCAGTCAACTGGAGCGGACGGGGTCAGAACCAACGTTGCGGTCGTTCCTTCGAGAGTTCCCTGCGGGGTGAGAGGCGCTCCTCTAGTAAGTCAATTTGTTTGCTCAGCCAGCGGCCGTGATGCTGACTTAATCTGCTACCCCCCAACCCCCCCGTCTGCTCGACAGAGCACCGCCGAGGTGTTCGTCCTGCTACGACACGAGGCGGCTGCCGGCGACTGCGAGGTGGAGTTCAGCGACGGGAAGCGGAGCGTGAGGGTGAAGCCCGCCCGGTGGAACGAGCTGGTGCTGTGCGTCGGCGCGCCAGGTGAGCCGAGCGCGGCGAATACGCGCAACCGCAGCAAAGCGCTCTCCTGACTGCGGCGGTTTTCTGCTGCAGACTTTCCTGCGGGGAACGTGAGGCTGACCGTCTACGGTGGTGGGAGGTCACTGACGAGCACACAGTTGCAGTACTACACAAACATGGAGGAACTGGACCGCCTGCTGTCCAGTGTGGCAGATCCTGTGCAGTTCATGTGTCAGGTAAAAACGCCTTTAATGGGCCGGTCTACACCTCTTTTTACAGTTTTCCCCACAAAGGTCTGTCTTCACTGGGTGGATTCAGATCACTGCAGACAAAAAATGGACTGAAAGTAAAAAGAATTGGGGGCGTCAGGGTATCTGTTGGCCCTGTCACCTGTACAAAGCTCGGAAGATATACAATATACAAAAGTCTGGTTGTTGGTACCCTTTCAAACTGTAGTCCACATATAAACAAATCCCATTTTTACAAATAAATCTGTTTTCAGACTGTTATCATGTTATCAATCTGTTATCATGCTAATATCTAGTTTCCTTAACTATATTTATCTGTTCAACCTTCGATGGTTTAAACTCCGCAGTCTTAGCAATGATCAATACGGAGCTACAAGTAGGTGAACGAGGAGTTGAAAAACAATGATGAGTTCGGAAGTTAGGCCACGGAACGGCTAAGCCCCGCCTCTGAGTGGGCGGGCCTGAGTCCACCTAGCCCCACCCTTAGCCACGCCTTTTCAGTCCTAAACAGCCCACTTTAAAAGATCTGAACTTCGCCTTTAAACCTTTCATTGCGAGTCCAACGACTTCAAGGCGTCTTGTTATAACAAAACTAACTAATTGGTAGAAAGTATTAAATTTAGTTTATTATTCTTTCATGAACACTAAAATTAAAACTCACTTTGTTTGCATACAGAGCAAACACAGAGCTCCACAAATATTCAAATAGCTGCGGTATTTATTTATTTATTTTTTTCTCTGTCCTCTTGATAAAACAAAACGGCACTTTTAACTCATTATCCGGTTTAGTAACAGAAACTAGTCCGCGTCCGCCGCCGCCTCGCAACAGAGTCACAACGAGCCGTTAGGAAGCCGTGAAGCAATCAGCGTATTTCTGCTGATGTTTATACGAGTCTCTCTCTCTCGCTCTCGAAGGGACGGCAGGTTTCATCCGTCTTCCCCGTAATGACCGCCTGATTTGATTAGGCCCCGTTCTGCTGAAGAAGCAGACCCGAGCCATGCCAGAGGAGGAGGAACTTGCCAGCAGAGTTTACAAACTCAAAGTGAGGACCAACGAGGCAGAAGTTTGATGCTCGTACGGCGAAATGAAACCTAGCACTTTTATTGGCCCTGTATGGATTTCCAATATCACTACAACTGCGATTAAATCTTTGGCCCCTAAAAGGAAAGTTTTGAGCGTTCCCTTTTTTTTTTTTTTTTTTATTTTCCAGGCCAGAAATAATTTTAGAGTCTTACTGTGTTTCAGGCTCTTAAGGTTTCTTCCGTGGACCAGCTGGATCAGAAGCTGTCCTCCATGCTGCTGGAGGGCATCCCCGCAGGAGGCTTTCAGGGACTGCAGAGTCCAAACACACGTGGAACAGGTACGCCACTCATTGCTGCTTAGTAATCACACCACGAGGCACGAACTCAACACGATACGCCATAAAAATCCAATAACTGCACAGCCCCGGCTTTAAAAAGAGTCGCTAAACAGTCAGGAGATTTCCTTCAGAAGGGCGCTGCAGTGATTATCACGTTTCAGCTAATTGATTGCAGCGAGCCCCGTCTCAATCCTTAAAATAACCGTGACAATTAAATTAGACGACGAGGCCGCGAGTCGTGGCGCTCGAATTAAGGAGGAGTGGTTTTGTGGGAGCGCGAAGCATCGTTCTCACTCGTGAATTAGCGACGCCGGGGTCTGGGTCCCGGCTGCTCGGGGGAAAGCCTTTCGGGGACGAGAGGGCTTTGCTGTTTTCAACACGGAGTTTCTTCTCGCCTCGAGCAGATTATGAACGGTACGGCGCTGTGTTATCTTGTCAAAACAAGGCTGTGGTTCATTAGCAGAGAAGCGTGACAATCACAGCCATACACCCAGAACACACACACACATTCACTATGTTGCCAAAAGTATTCACTCGCCTCCCTTCACACTCATATAAACTCGAGTGCCAACCATTTCTTAATCCACAGGGTTTAATATGATATTGGTCCTCCCTTTGTATCTTTAACAGCTTAAGCTCTTCTGGGAAGGTTTTCCACAGGTTTAGGAATGATTATGGGAATTTTGGACCATTCTTCCAGAAGCTCCTCTATGAGGTCAGACCCTGATATTGGACAGAAGGCCTGGCTCACAGTCTCCGCTCTGATTCATCCCAAAGGTGTTCTATCAGGTTGAGGTCAGGACTCTGTGCAGGTCAGTCAAGTTCTTCCACACCAAACTCCCTCATCCATGTCTTTGTGGACCTTGCTTTGTGCTCTGGTCATGTTGGAACAGGAAGGGGCCATCCCCAAACTGTTCCCACAAAGTTGGGAGCATGAAATTGTCCAAAATGTCTCGGTACGCTGAAGCATTAAGAGTTCCTTTCACTGGAACTAAGAGCCCAACTCCTGCAAAACAACCCCACACCATGATCCTCCCTCCACCAAACTTTACACTCGAGAACAGTTCTCCTGGCAGCAGCCAAACCCAGACTCATACATTGGATTTCTAGACAGAGAAGCGTGATCCGTCCCTCCGGAGGACACATCTCCACTGCTCTAGAGTCCATCGCATCTGACGCTTTGCACTTGTTGATGGAAGGCTTGGATGCAGCTGCTTGGCCATGGAAACCCATTCCATGAAGCTCTCTCCACTCTGTTCCTGAGCTGATCTGATAGCCACATGTTGACTCGACCTCTGTGAACTTTGAGCTTCAGCATCCTCTAAGCCGCTCTGTGGTTTTATGTGTCCTACCACGTCGTGGCCGTTCCCAATCACTTCCACTTTGTTAAAATCCCACGAACAGTTGAATATTTAGTCACGACTGGAGTTACTGCACAGGTGGCAGCTGTCACTGCACCACACTGAAACTCACTTAGCGCCTGAGAGCGACCCATTCCTTCACAAACGGTTATAGAAGCAGTCTGCACGCCTGGGTGCTTGATTTTATACACCTGTGGCCACAGAAGGGATTGGACCATCTGAATCCAATGATTTGGATGGGCGAGTGAATACTTTTGGCAACATAGTGTATATATACGCCTTATCCACAGAAAAAAACGCATCTTTTTATTCGTATTTTTAAAAAAAGACATCCTTATGAACATGGCACCGTTTCTAGGAACGTTTTCATCCATACAGAAACACCGAAAATGACCTAAAGTGCTCCTATTATTATTTTTTCTTTTGTTGTTAAACAGTGAAGGTTCTGATAACCTTTTCCAGCTCCGCTCCACCATCTCTGTCCCAAAGGGCGCGCGCTCCCAGCAGCAGAACTTCCTGATTTGAGAGTATCGTTGCTTACCGGCCCACAGATGAAGCTCCAAAAGTTCGGGTGTTTTCCCGCTGTCTTGAAAAAGGACATCTCTAATTATTCTAAGACATCATATCCACCTGCCGCCTTTTTTTTTGTGTGTGTGGATGATCAGCACTCATGAAGCCTTCAGCATAAATATACCCTTAACGTCAAAATGGGAGAGTCCAAAGGCAAATTTGGCCCAAATTTGACCGGCTGATCAAATCCAGACTCAGGCTCTGATTTGTTGTAATGGTCTGGGGATTCTGACAAGAACACAAAATACTCCGGGTGGAGAAAACTGTGCCCAGAGATCCCACATAAAAGCTTCTGATTGGACATTTTCTTTCATGCAACACAGAATTAATCCAAAACCGCAGCACTCAAACAGAAAACACGGAGACAAGCTCATAAGTAATGGATTGATTTCCTGAAATCCATGTTGGGTCCGATCAGTAATCAGCTCTAAAGGCAGCCCGACAAAATTCTAGGTTGAGTTTGTATTCTTGTTCTTGTTGATAGTCAGATACCCAATAATACAGGAAATACACCATGCTGTGACAGGTCGCTTTCTTTACTAAAAGCATACGGGTCAAAATGGCTACTTTACAGTCAAAGTCATGGTGCATATTTGCCCCTGAACAACCTTCTGTCCATTTCCCCGAGGCTCTCCTTCCCATCATGAGCTAAAACGAGCCGAACATAAAGCTCACAGCAGGAACACATTCTTCCAGCACGATGAACAGCATCCACGACGGGGGGAAAAGAAAAAAGCTTTCCATTATTTCTCGGCTCATTATGCAGCAGACTGATGGCTTCATCAGCTTCTGACATTGATCCTTTACTCTGGTAAAAAGGGCAGAGGGAGACGTTGCCATGACAAACGGGTCAATAAGTGCCTCTGAGCTGTCTTTCTCTGACGCCCCTGGACGTGTCGGATTGCCCGCATCGCGTCGCATCAGCCGGAAGTCGCCTCGCCCTCGCGAATCGAAAGGGGAAAAGCAGGGGAGGCCCGCTCAGGGATGTTCCAACTTGAAGGGAGCCCCCAGTTTTGTTTTGTTTTTTATTTCACACCTCTTTTTCCCCTAATCAAACGTAAATGTTCCCGGCAGAGCTCCAGCGTGCCGACGGCCCCTCGCTCCTCCACTTCGCCGCCCGGTACGGACTCCGGTGCGTCTCCGGCCTGCTGCTGCAGTGTCCCGGCGCTGAGCGGGCTCTGCGCACGCCGGCCACCCGCCACGGACAGACCCCCGCCGAGGTGGCTAAAAGTCACGGCCACACGGAGCTCTACGCCCTGCTGACAGAGACACTGGTAACGGTTTCCATATTTACTGTTTTTTGTTTTACTCACGCTGAACATCTTGTGCTGCCCCCCCACACAGAAAAAGCAGGAATCGCCATGGCAACCAGGTCCACTGGCCTCAGTATCAAACAGGAGGCTTCATTTTTCCTCATATCCATCATGGTTGACTTCATAAACTCTGTATATTCTCAAAAATCATGCCATCAATGATTACAGCTCCTATATTTTGGAAAGCTATGGCCTGTACGAATGTTCGCCACATGTCTGTTAGCAAAATATACCATGAACCATTTGACGCAGTTTAATAAAACCCTCAGACAGTGATCGCAGAGGGTACCCCTAAAACTGATTCGGACGTAAACGGTCACAACGCAGTTGGCTTTACAGACGCCAAACGGAAGTCTGGTGCGGTAGTAGCTGAGAGTCGTACCCCTAACAGGTGCTTTAGGGGCTGATGGATGGCTAAGGTACATATCCAAAACTTAGCCGTTAGCTGCTGCAGTCGAACTGACCCTGTGAGTTCGCGCGGCTCTCAGAAACGTCTCTCTGGCCTGTGACTGAGAGGTCCTTCATCTGTAACGAGCAGCGTGGAGACTAGAAGCGGATAAAAAGCAAGCCTGGATGTTGTGTCTCAGTTAGACAATGGATCGGAGCCTTTCATTAGTCTCATTCCTAATAGGTCGGGCCTCCTATAGAAACACCCCCACAGAGTCTCGGCTGTGTTTGTTCGTGCGCGAAACAACGGCTCACAGCACAGGTCGCCTGCATGCGTTCAGACAGTTACGTGGCCACCGAAGCAGACATTTCCTCTCATGCGCGCCGCCGTTCGGTTAAGTTGGTCCGGAGACTCCTGCTCAACCTCCGGTTTGACTGCAAGGATTGAACAACACGTTCGCCTTCTCGCCCCGCTAATGAGAGGCAATCCGGCTTTAATAACCGCCGTGCGTGCACGCGGAGGCTCGTCCGACGATAAAACCCGAAGGACAGCAGCATTCTAATGTTCTTATAAATGATCATTTAATTAGGCGGCAAAGGACGGTACCAGGCAGGACGGAAACAATTACAGAGGCGAAAGCGACAGATTGGAACCTATTTAAATGTGAGGCGGGTGTAAAACTGCACAAACAGTTTGGTTGGTTATCTACAAGAGTTTTGAAAAGGAAAAAAAAACATATCGAAGACATTCAGGCCGCTGCTTACAGCGGGGTGAGTGGAAATCAATGGTAAGAACACCAAAGGGTCATTTTAGGTATGGTCTAAATTTGTGCCGGAACAACATTTTGTAACAGTTCAAAAACTAGAAGCACTCAGAGAGCCGAACCTCCACCGAGGCCACGGGGTGGTTCAAGATTAGTTCGATCCGGATCATAATCTGGATCAGAATCTGGATCAGCACCAACATTTAATCCATCGTTTTTTGTTCCAACCCCAACATTTCCTGAACATTTCCTTCAAATCTGTTCTTCAGTTTCTACCTGATCTTTGCTGACAGATGGACAAACAAACCAACGGACACAACCAGTAACAAAAAGGCTCACATGTAGGAGCAGAGACGAGGTTTTAACAAAGGGGTCACCTGTGACCTTTGAACTTTGACCCTATGAGCCTTGAAACCAACAGGCATCATCTTTGACCCACGAGATGTCCAGCTGTGCAGTTTGACGTTCCTACATCACACTGCTGCTGAGTTAGAGCACTAGGTCAGCTGTGATGTTGACCTGTGACCCCCCCCCATGACCTTGAAATCAATGGGGATCACCCGTGACCTAAAAGGTATCCGGCTATGTAGTTTAATTTTCCTCCGTTGCATGGTTGCATAGTTCGAGCACTATGTCAACTGTGACTTTGACTTTTGATCCCCTCACCTTGAAATCAATAGTGATCACCCTTAACCTAAGAGGTGTCCAGCTGTGCAGTTTGACATTCCAGCTGCAGAGTTAGAGCACGGGCGATATCGGCAAAGACGTCGTTTCTCAACATAAGAGGGTCGTAGTCGGAACCTCAGCGGGTGAGAAGCACTCCTTCAAGGAACGCAGGTCCTTTGATGTCAGCAAAGCTTTGTCTCCGTAGTAACGACCTTAAAGGCGCAGCTGCCGAGTCCCCCTCAGTTTGTCATGCACTCTCCTCTGTATGAACACCTCCGCTCCCGGCTCCCGCCCTCCTCTCATCAGCAACTTTCATCTCCCCCGGACGCCTCGGGTCGACATACGGAGAAGTTGGCCTTCGGGAAAATTCAGACCCCCTAACAGCTGCTGCTGCGGCGTACTTATCGTCCCGGCAACGGCGCTAATTGAAAGCGACCGCAGAGCGAGCGTGATTTGATCAGAGCGCTGTGGCGGGGACTCGCTGCGAGCCTGGAACGAGCCGACAGGGGAGTGTCGGAGTCGTGCAGAGGTCCCGCCGCAGGGACCGCAGCACGCCTGCGGACGTAAAACAGGTCCGACACGCAGAAACACTCGACCTCTCTGCGCCGCTTCTCTTATAGTCATTACAAATCCAGCATTCCTTACAGGAATGCCTGTCGCCCGCTGACTTTAATGCCACAGTTTTCAAAATAGGATCATGTTGTGTGAAAAGGCTGCAGACATTTTGGTCAAATTTTGTAAATAGCATCATCCCTAAACTCGTGTCAGATCTTACGAGATGTGTTAGCGCTCAGATACTGTGTCAGGAATCACTCCCAACTACTACCACACCAAACTTTAGCTCAATATCTGTAAAACAAACTGAGATGTCTTCATTTTTGCATTGGGTAAAGCCAGTTGGTTGTGGGGGCCATCTTAGATTGGGTTGACTCCAGATTTTAATGAGTTTCAGACGTACAGCCAATGATTACTTTCTGAGAGTTTCACTAAAATCAGTTCAACGGCTCATGAGATATTTTGCTAACAGACAGACAAACTAGACTAATAGTTAATGGTAAAGTTTTAATGCCGTGTTTTACGTTAGCACTGAATGCTCAGATACTGTGTCAGGAATCACTCTCAGCTACTACCACACCAAATCTGAGCTCAATATCGTCGTTTATGTGTTCGATGGGGTGGATTGGCCGTGGTGGCCATCTTGAATTCAGTTGAACCTGACAGGTAATCGTTTGCAGCTGTACACTCAGTGATTTCTTCCTGGGAGCTCCATTAAAACCCCGGGCACAGGGGTTTTCACAAGACATTTTGCAAGATAAACGAGGAAGACATGGCTGCCCCCTTCACCTTCGGCGGCGGCCGACGATTGTGAGCCCGCTGGGGGGGGGGGGGGG
>NC_051436.1:6476890-6495406 GCF_001649575.2 Kryptolebias marmoratus
GGGGGGGGGGGGGGGATTTCAGCGCCGTGTCCGTGGAGGTGAGGTTCTGCACTTTTCACGAACCAATCTGCAGCGTCCGTTCCCCCCTTCCTCCCCTTCCTCCCCTTCCTCCCCCTCCCTGAAAGCTCCAATTAATCAGGCCTTGATGCGTCAGTGATTTGGGCGCTGGCGGAGCAGCGCTCTGTCAATAAATCCAAGATGGATCAGTCCCCTGCCTCATCCACGGGCTGAATCACTCACCGGGCCTGCGTCACAGCCACTCGCCTGCCCCGGCATCAGACTTCTTCTGTTAATTAGCTGTGAACTGCTCCAGCGGCGGGGAAAGCTGAATTATTCAGGGAGAACAAGAACCGGGAATGCAAATATAGAAAGCGCGGCGGCCCGCTCTTCTCCGCCACGTTTGCGTCCTCGGAGCCGCGTCACGAGTCGTCGCTTTTTGACACCCGGCTCATAAATTTGGCTGCTTTCGGCGGACCAAGAGTTTTTTTGTTTTGTTTTCCTCTCGCAGCCGTATGGTTCAGGGAAAAAAAAAAAGCGCAGGTCGTCCTCCGCGTGGCGTTTTGCGCGCCGGGCCGAATTCAGGACAGCCCAAGAATGAGTTGTGGCGATAAACTCGTTCCTGGGGGATTCGTCCAGTTCACAGACGTTGCTTTGCATGTTTGCGTTCGCCTCGTCCTCAGCTGCTCCGCCAGCGCCGGCAAACTCCAGAGTTTTGTTTATCATTTGAATGACATGTGCCGCCGCTCTTTACTCTGTGGGAAAAAAAAAAAAAAAAAACTGTTCACGCCATACGTTAATAATGAGCAGTGAAGGATTTTACTGTTAACATTCAGGCCACAGGCATGGCGTTGGTGTCGAAATACGCCACAGGTCCACTGAAATATTAATGTTTCAGCGGCTACAGTACTGTGGGAAAGTCCTGAGTCATCGCTCATTTATTTGGACGTCGCTTCCAAGGAGCCAGACCTTTCTGGTAATCTGTTATCCTGACCAATAGTTCAAGTTCTTCACTCTTTTTACACCCTGTGAATTATAAAAAAATAAAAAGGCTCCTAAACTCAAGACATGAAACTAGTGAAATATTAGCAAAAAGTCCGTTTTAACTGGACCGTTTGCTAGAAATTAGTGAAGGTTTGTAAGCGAGCTACCTTTACAGCAACTCACGCACCGTAACAAAATGGAGCTCTGGAGACCAGGCTGACCAAAGTGTTAGTAACCGTCTTCAGAGTGATTTGCATGTGAGTTTACATGCAAACGGAGCAACTCGCTGCTGTTTAAATGCTTTGAACTCTGCTCTTTTAAGTTAAAACTGAGAAAGCTCCTCGAAACAATACCTCTTCAAAAACAAAATGCCTTCAGTAACATGCTAGCTAGTAACTTTGTTACCAGCAACATGTCACTTCAGTTGTTTCCACAATTTGTAGCTAGCTGCTAGTAACTAGCTCAGCGCTAGGTAGCTCGCTACTAGTTTTCCTACTACATTTTGTTCCCACAAATTGTTAACTAGCTGCTAGTAACTAACTCAGCGCTAGCTAGCTAGGTAGGTAAGTTTTTGTTGCTGGCTGCCTGTCACAGTTTGTAGCTCGCTACTAGTAGCTAGCTCAGCGCTAGGTAGCTAGCTACTAGTTTTCCTACTACATTTTGTTCCCACAAATTGTTGACTAGCTGCTAGTAGCTAGCTCAGTGCTAGGTAGTTAGCTAATGGTTTTTTCACGAGCAGTCAGTCACACAATTTGTTCTTGCGATTTGTTAGCTAGCTGCTCATAACTACCTCCGCACTAGCTAATAGTTACGTTACAGCCTGTCACACATTTTATTCTTACAACTGCTTACCTAGCTGCTAGCAACTAGCCCGGCTACTAGCCCGGCGAATAGTTTTGTTACTAGCAACCAGACCCAATTTGTTCCCACAATTGTTAGCAAGCATGTAATAAAAGCGCTAGCTAGCTACCAAGCTAGTGATTTACCAGCTAGTAATTTTAATAGCAACCTGTCATAAAGAAAGTAAGAAAAAGTTTGTTTATGTGCGGCAGTGACAGCAGGGGTCTTTTTCAGTGTTATTTTGTGGGTCGATTGGTGAAACGTTTGAGAACCATCGCACCAGATGACTGGATGACTCGTGAAAAACTGTCAACGCCAAAGGAAAATTAATAAAAAGAAGCAAAATATCTTAAAACAAAGTCCTAACTGGGAACCTGTGTCTCCTATCAGACATGGATCAAGAATAATGAATAGAGTAGAACTGAGAGGATCCTGAACGTCATTAGCACCATTAGAAGTCTCTTTCTTTGGTAGCCATTAGTACCACGTGCATATATTTTGTAAAAAAAGAGAAAAAAACAAAACAAAACAATCACCACTTTGTTGGGTAAAAACTGTCCTGTGGTAGTGTGAAATATGCCCGCTGAGCTGGCCTTTTAATTATATTTCTTCCACTGAAAAAGCTACTTGGACAGATTTTGACGATTCGTTGTTTGATCAAAACGAGTTCAGTGGTTTTCCTCTATAGTCTGCCATGCTGCAAACGTTCAGACGCCACTACATTTAAAAATAAATAAATAAATACATCATGCTGCTGCTGGAAGCCGAGGCTCGAGTGTTTCAATTGCTTATCCTGCAGCTGCTGGATCCCCTCAAGATTCCTTCTTCTAACTTCCTGCTTTTATCCGAAGTTGTGCGGTTTTAATCGCAGGCTAAATCTGACTTCACGCGTCTGTAAAATAATTCAGCATTTTGCGGTCGGTAAATAAACTCGCCTCCCTTTTTTTTCCCCGCCCCTCTCCTCCACCTCGGAAAACGCCACACCATTAAAATTCAACGTTGGCGTGGCGGCGAATCGCGCCCTCCTTCGACCTGCTGGGCCTGTGAAGAATCTCAGCTGTCAATTAATGCGTTCGCGGTGGCCAACGGCTCATTTGCAGTTCTAGGAACGGTACGGCGTCGTAATTGAGTCATGATTGGCCGCGTTGCTTGGTAACGGCAGAGCGAGGGGGAGAGCGGTGCCAGCCAGTGATATTTTCATCCAAGTGAGCAATACCTCGTGTGCTCTGCAGATCCATCCAGCTGTCGACGGAGCGAGGAAGCATAAATGGACAAACGTCTTCCTCGCGTGCCGCGGCGGGAGTCCCCTCGGTCCGCGATCCGCTCCCGTGGCAGAACGTGGAAACACGCCGAGAGCTCTGCCTCCATCTGTGTGTTGGCTTGTCTGCCTGTTAGCAAAATATCTCACGAGCCACGGCACGGGTTTGAATGAAACGCAAAAAAAAAAAAAGGAAGCAAACGTTTGAGGTGCATCGACAAATTATTTTCTTTTGGGGGGAGTAAACCCAAGTCAAGATGGCCGCCGCAATCGCAACAACTATGCCAACTTTGCAGACGTTGAGAGTAAAATCTGGTAGTAGCTGAGAGTCATCCACAACCCAAAGATTTTTGGTCTGTCTGTGAGCAAGATTACCTAAAAACTAACGGTGAACAGATTTCGGTTTTTCAGGAAGCGACAAACATGCCACAAGGAACACGTGATTAGAGTTCGGTGGAGATCCGGATCACGGTCCAGATTCAGGATTCCAGGATCAACATTTAGAGTCCACCCTGTTTGTCTGTTAGCAAAATATCTAACAGACCACTCGCCGGACTTCAATGAAACTACCAGAAAGTCATTCATGGATGGGACGAACATCTACCACAAGTTAGCTTTTGGAGTCCGTCCAATTACGATTGGTCGCCACAAATAATCGACTCTAACCCAGTCAGTTTTACCAGTATTGAAGTGAAGTTTAAGGTGGTAGTAGCAGAGAGTCGTTCGAAACTCAAACTCGGAGCGCTAACAGTTTGAGCGCAATTTTCACGGCGCCGCGTGAGATCGAACAAAACCCTACTTTTAAGGCTCGACTCAAACCGGGTCCAACTCTGTCATCTCTCAGCACGAGATGGTCTCGTTTTTTTTGTTTTTGTTTTTTTTTAAAAGGTTTGGAATTCATTTCGTTTGAAACGATGCGACTTCTACCCACCTCCGCGGCCGTCACGGCATCACGAGTGGCGGCGAATTACTACCCGCAGCTCAGTCTGACATCAAGCCGAGGGTCTCGGTGTCGCTTCCTAAATGATACGTTTGAACTGGAAGGGGGGAAGATTGTCTGATTTCATAATTACCCTGATCATTGGCCCTGTCTGTCTCCCAGCATGCATTTAGCAAATACTCTGCAGCAGCTCTGTCGTTAAGGGGGGGGGGAGAGAGAAGGGGGGGTTGTTACACAACGAGCAGCGTTACAGAACACCTCCTGAACATCACGTTAACAGGAAGTGAGAAATCTTCCTTTTTCTGATCTGTGGGGGCAGATTTCAGGAGTCCTTGAGAGCGAGGCGACGCGCGAGGAGACGGAAGCTGAACGGTGGTACCGGCTTTCCAGAGCGAGCCGCGGGTTCTCGCAGGGTCAAGTGGCGCTCGGAGAACGACTCTCGGCTACTACCACGCCGGCGGTTAAGCTCAGTATCTGTCAGATTCACAGAGTTGAGGCCATCTTTCGCTGGCCGCATCTTCCGTGCTCACCGCGGGTGGGTACCACCACCAAGACCTGCACCCGCAGATGGCTGTGGTGGCCATCTTGAATCAAACTGACTTAATCAGTTGTAGATGTACAGTCAACACACACACACACACACACATATCTATCCTTATTAGGACATTGTATGTACTTGTATTGACTTCCATTCATTTCTAATCCTAACTATTACCAGTACACTAACCATCACTCTAACCTAAACTCAACCCTAACCAGGACCCCCAGCCCTGAACCTAACCTTTGACTCCTAGCCCTATACCCAACCAAAATGGTAAATGGTCCAGTCGGGGACCCCAAAGCGCTTGACACTACAATCATTCACCCATTCATCCTCACATTCATTTACAACCAACCCTAACTCTAACCACGACTCTAGACCCTAAACCTAACCCTAATTCCTGACCTTAGCACTCGACCTCTGACCCTAAGCCCTAACCCTGACTTGAGCCCTGGGAGGGGAGACCACAGCGCAGCGACCGGGGAGACCCGAGTGAGGGGGACCAATGCTGTCATGGACAGTTTCAGTTTTTCAACTCCTAACTATGACCAGTACATGACTAACCCTCACCCTAACCTAAACACAGTTCACACCTTAACTAAAACCTCACCTTTCACACCTCACCCCAAAAAATGACGTTTCACCGTTTTAGGACCAAGCTTTGGTCCCCAGAAGGACCATAAGGACTACTCCTCCCTGACAATATAGGTGACTATAACCAGAAAAGGTAACAAAACCCATTTACAAGGAAAAACATCATTGCCCAGTTTTGATTTTTGGCAAAATGAAGCACAGTGTTATCTAAGCCCAAAGTGAATTTTAAAAGAAACGTCCAGTTTTCCAAGGCAATCGCTGCATCCCTGAAGTTAAAGTGCTCCTCTCCAGGGGTTTCTGTGTTAAAATCATCTCCTGTTGTTACAGAGGACGTTCAGCTCTGGCAGGGACCACGTCGACGCCAGCGTGTACGAAATGATGTGCAGCGCAGGTGAGTGAGGAGGAGGAGGAAGGAAAGTGTCTGATGGAACTGTTAGTCTGAGACGTAGCTGTGAACACAGAAAGGCTCTGCAGCAAACAGTTGGTGCATTAGGGACTCTTTCCATCGCAGGTGCAAACCAACAACAGCAGCAACAGCAAGGTGAGGAAGAGGAGGAGGAGGAGGAGGAAGAGGAGGACGACGATGAGGATCTCTACGCTCTGCTGGGGCAGAACGACGACGACGATGACGACGACCCCAGTCAGAGCCCAAGGAAAGCTGCGCTCCTCGCCAACCGCCCGCCGGCGCCGACGCCCAGGCCTGAGTGCATGCAGGCGAAACAGAGCAAAACGCCCTTCATCGCCCAAGGTCCGTAACGCCACATGCTACACATTTTCAACTTTTTTACCTTCTTCAATACTTAACTTTATGTGCAAACATTTCCCCCATAAAAAAAACACAGAGAGCTCTGAATGTCCTTCAAAACCGTTCTTCTCTTTGAAACCTTTTAGCTTAGAGATGGAAGTTTACTTTTAGCTAACATCTGCTTTTGTTTTTTAGCTGGAGTTAAACATTTTAGGTTTTAGCTACCATTCGGCTACTTTCAGCATTTACTTTCAGCTAGCATCTACTTTAGACTATTAGCTAGTGTTGAACCTTTTTAGCTTTTAGCCCCAATCTGCTCATTTTAGCTTTTACTTAGCATTTTTTTTACTTTGTTTGTCTTTTGCTACATTTAGCTTTTAGCTATTGTTTTTTTAGCTAGCCTTTAGCTACTTTTAGCTAGCCATTTTCTAACTTCATGCTGCTTTTAGCTAGCATCTACTTTTGGTTTTTAGCTAGATTAAAAGACTTTAGGTTTTAGCTACCATTCAGCTAGTTTTAGCTTTTAGCTAGCTTTTTGCTACATTTAGGTCTTAACTAACATTCGCTGCTTTTATCTAGCATTTTGCTACTTTCAGCTAGCATATACTTTACTTTAGGCTATTAGCTAGTGTTGAACCTTTTTAGCTTTTAGCCCCAATCTGCATCTTTTAGCTTTTACTTAGCATTTTGTTGCTTTTAGTTTATCTTTTTGCTACATTTATCTTTTAGCTATTGTTGTTTTAGCTAGCCTTTTATTACTTTTAATAAAGTTTCGCTACTTTTAGTTTTTAACTAGCTGTTTGATACTTTTAGCTAGTGTTTTCTAACCTATTGCCTCTTTTAGCTAGTATCTACTTTTGGCTTTTAGCTTGAGTTGAACTTTTTTAGCTTTTAGCTTGAGTTCTGCTGCTTTTAGCTTTAGCAGCTCAGTCTCAGCTACATCCTTCAGCGCTCAGCGTTCTCGCAGGAAGCGCCCGGGCCACGCGTCGCACCGTTTGCCGCTGCAGTTCTCCAACCGTTCAATTTCAGGCTCCGTGAATATTTCATGAGGCTGAAAGCTCCAAAAGTGACTGGTATGATTAAGGCTCATGAATCTTTAACGCAGCCGAGGCTTCTCTGTTTGCACAAGCAAACACGGATGCTTCCGAAATCTATTATTTCCACAAACAACATTACACCTTTCTCTCACCAACACTTCCATTCAGAACATTAAAAAAAATAAATAAATCAAAGGCCTAGAGTTCTTTTAGGGACTTAACGTTATGTATAACTCCTGGAACATGTCATGTGAATGACCCTCAGCTACTACAGCACCAAATGTTGGCTCAATAAACTGACAGAGTTGCAGCCATTTTTATGTTTTTTTTACAGCTAGTGGCAGTGGCAGCCATCTTGAATTGGGTTGACTCCTATAGGTAGGCAGTTGTAGAGGTACATCACGCGATTGCAGGTCTGTCTAGAGGCTCGTGAGATATTTTGCTGACAGTCAGACACGCGAACACAGATGGGCGAAAACATAACTGTTTGTCTTCACCGATAAAATGGAACTTCTCCGTAAACACTCTCTCTCTCTCTCTTTTCCGTCTTTTTCCTGAGCTTGCATGCACTGTGCGAGCTAGTCCTCTTCCCAATGGGGCCTACGAAGCAAAACAAGGAAGCGAGCGCGCCGCCGTATGCTCAGTCTCCAAACCGTCCCCGTCCCCCCCCGGTAAATGGAGAGGGAGCGACTGCAGCTCCCATCTGCAACCAATCTTGTCCGAACCAAGGCCAAGTCAGCCAGAACAAGCAATTACACGTGTTTTCCATCATCCTCGTCTGTCCCCGGAGCGCCCGGGTGAAAAGGGAGATGGTTTTTTCAGCTACCGAGACAGCGGCGCTTCAAACCGCACAAGGATTCCATCCCGCCGTCCCCGCTCTCGCTGCCGCACCAAGGAGTTGGGACAACGGCTCGGCGGAGGACTCGGGCGGGGCGCCAGCTACGGCAGAGCACGAGTGGAAATAATGCTCCTTCTGTTCGCAGCAGCGTCTGGAACGGGAACGAACTGTAGTTCCTTTGGAGGAAATTGCTCAAAGAGTATAGAATTGAGCCTCTTCTCAAAAACAAGATACAGGCGTGAAAGCGAATATTAAAACCTCCACGCTTTTGGGCGTCATCGCGTGTTTAGCTTGTCGCTTGTTTTCTCAACCGAACGTCGTCTGTGTTGGTACGCGGGTGCTACATTGGTAAACCGTATTTATGCTAACGGCGCTGAGGCCGAGAAACGGGTCGGTCCCTAAGCAGCACGTCTAGTTAGTGCAAAAGTTCCTCAGCTGCCGGTGGACCGGTACAGTCGGCAGGTAACGGTCTGCGCTTGACGCGTTTGGTTCGGTTTAGAAAGGAATTTAAATGTCATGCAAAAGTACAGAGGTTCAATCTCAGCTAACGGGCCGTAACGGCACACGTGCGCATCGGGGTCAGTCGTTGATGCCGTTCTGTTACCAGACATGAGAAGATTCCGTCTGAAGCACTTCACATCAAACAAAGCACGTCTGGTTCAGAGAGAAAAAAAAAAAAAACACACAGAAGCTTAAAGACCTGCTTGTTTAATTCAAATGAGCTGCGTGGGAAAAGCTCTGCGGCAGAGTGGGAACAAGAGCTGCCTGTACGGAAAGCACTTGCGTCACATAATAGACACTATGAAAAGTACTGTGCCCTTTTCTGTGAAAATGGCGGGGAGTTTTACCCGTTTGAATCCATCCCAGAGCTGGTTGACGCAGATGGTTCTGTTGGAGGTTCCTTCCTGTTAAAAGGGAGTCATTTCTCTCCACTGTCGCCCCCCCGCCGTGCTTGCTCAGGATGGAGATTTGAACTGAAATGATGACTCACTGAAATGTGCTTGTTCCCTTATAGATAAACAGCTTTTTACTGGTGACATTTCACAACACACTGGATCCGATCGCTCTGTTTCCTAACTGGATTGGACCGTGTGGACAGTCACTGGATTCCAATCTGGATCGGTTTTAGACTGAAAAGTGTGAATTTGAACCTGATTTGAACTGGTTTGCTTTATTTTGGTGAAGCCCTTAATCCAGATAACACGACTTTCCGTGGATTCTTTTTGTCGGTCTAGCATTAGGTTCATTTTAACGTTGAGCTTCTGGCGCCATCTTGTGTAGGGAAGCCGCAACTGCAGAGAAACTTCCATCGTCTTCCTGTTGAGTGTTTTTCACAGCTTCTGTCTGTTCACAGTGTTTCAGAAGAAGAAGAAAACACCAAAGGAGGCTCCTGAGATGTATTCATCCTCCTCCAAACCAGGTGAGCTCAGGGGCTGTTTCGGCATTTTGGATGTACAGAAGGGATTTCCACCTTCCACCACATCTTTAGCTGCAGATAAATTTAAATTTTACCTTCATCTTTATTGACTAGAACACATAAATTTAAACCTTCTGTGTTAGAACCTCTATAATGTTACACAGCATGGTCAAAGAAATACAAACAATCACAAAAGGAGGACCAAAGTGCAGATGTTTCAGGACATTTTTTTTTTTCTTGACGAAATCCATATCACCCTCTGCCTTTCATGCCAGAGTTTTAAATTAAGATCATCTTATGTTAAAAAAATAATTAAAAAATTCTATAGTTTGGTTGAATTTTGAACGTATCGTCAAACAGGATTCGCACTCGATAATCAACAGATCCTTCTGTGCTCGGGGTACGTGTCGGTAACGACTCTCAGCTACTACCACACCAAACCTAAGCTCCATATCTGTAAAACTGACCGAGCTAAGCCCATTTCTGTGTTTGCTAGGTGGGATCAGACCGACTCCAAAAAGTTAATCAGATGCAGACATACATCCGGTGATTACTTTCACTGAAAACCACCAAGTGCTTCATGAGATATTTTGCTAACAGAGACAGAGGTCATTACGTAATGGTAGTGGGCAATAAGCATGGTTTACGAGTCACTATATGGACACAGTAAACAAAAGAGTTGTAGATTGAAAGCACTTTCACACAGTTTGGTACCAAAAAGGACAAATAAATACAGTCCTTTCGCTGAAACGTAACTTAGCAGTTGTTTACGGGTTAAAGTTTCTACGTTGAGTCTGTTTCCCTGATCAGTAAAAGACGTATTCTTCTGCAGGACATAGGCGAGAAGGCAGCCTCACCTCCACCTACGATACGTTTGTACCGAACCACATGGAGCGGCTCATGGAGCTCCGGCAGAGAGTGAAGAAGGGATCGCTCACTGTGGACGAGGCCGTCCATCACTTCAGGGACTGGCAGCAGGTTCAGAAGGCCGGGGGCGCCAAGAAGGAGGTCCGCGCACGCTCACGACACACACACACACACTCAACACACACGTAGGTAAAACATCAGGTTCAAACATACGGACAGTTATACGACCATGACTTAATTTCAAGGCTTTATCCATCAGGACAATAAAAAATGGCTGCTCTGGAGCAAACAGTACAGGTGTGTGTTACCACAACGCCAAGGAGGAAAGACATCAGCAGTAACCCTAAAGAAGCTGTCCATCAAACTGAGATAGGTTAAAGGTCATTCCAAAACAGTCCATCGTTCTACAGTGGAAAAGATTATTCAAAAGTTGAAAACATCAAAGATGGCCGCCAATATTTCCAGGAGTGGACATCCCAGCAAATTCACCCCAAGGTCAGACGTGCAAGAAAAAACAAAAAACCCAACAGCTTCTCAGACTCTACAGGCCTCAGTTAGCAGGTTAAAGGTTAAAGGTCATAGAAAAAGACTGAACAAGTATGACCTGTTTGGAAGATCTTTGTAAAGAAAGATGGAAGGACGTTGCATCTGAACGAACCACAAGACCTCCTGAACGTCTTTTGGACGAAGAAGAGATGTTTGGCAAAAAAACAAGCAGAATATAAGCACAAATCTCAGATTAACTGTCAAGCACGGTGGTGGAGGGGTGATGATTTGGGCTTGTGTTGCAGCTACATGACCTGCGCTCCTTCCAGTCATCGACGGTGAACTGCTCTGTACACCAAAGGATTCTAGAGTCATACATGAGGCTTTCTGTGCCACGGCGAAAGCAGGACAGCGATCCCAAACGCAGCAGCAAATCTACAACAGAATGGGTCAAAAAGAAAAGAATCAAGGTGCTGCAAAGGTCCGTTTCAAGTCCAGACCTCAACCTGACTGAAACACTGGGGTGGGACCTTAAGAGAACTGAGCAGAAACTAATGTTTGTGAGCCTTAATGAGCTGAAGCAATGTTGTAAAGAAGAGTGGGCCAAAAAAAAAATCCTCCACAACCACACGAGAGACTGATAAAAACAGAAAACGACTACTGAGAGTTATCACTGATAAGAGTGATTCTACAAGCTGCTGGATCATGTAGTGAAATTAGGTTTTCACACAACTTTTCCATTTTGGCTTCATTTTTATTTAATAAATAACGACCTGATTGAATCTATTGTGTTTTTGTCCACTTGACGTTGGATTTGAATCATTTTAGAACCTTGCAAAGAGCAGATCCTTGTGAATACGCCATGACTGGAAGGGGTTGTGTCGATAGGACCCAAGGTGGCAGACCACACGAGGAACTCAAAACGAAGACTTAAAAAAGAAACCAAAATGCTGAGAAAGCAGCAAAAACATGAGAAAACCTGGAGACACGAGGCGTTGAGAGGGCCTAACGCAGGCGAGGTAACGAGACGACCCACTGAAGACTGAACGAGGACGGGGACTTTAATTAGACAGGGAGCGACGAGGCAAGTGGCGACAGCTGAGCTTAATGACTACGAGAAGCAGGTGTGAAGGGTGAGCAACTGGGAAACTGAACAAGGAAGAAGGAAAAATAAAACCCCAAGGAAGAACAAAACAAAACAACTACAGAAAAACTCGTTATCTGTCATATCATTTGGACAGAAAAGCTAAAACAAGAAATAAATAAAAGTGGTTTCAAACTTTTAATTAAGTAATAATTAACCACCGAGACAACAGTGACATTTTCTCCAAATAAATTCGCTCCGCTTCACTACTTGGTTGGTTTTTAAGGTTTTGTTTTGTAGGAAATCTGATTAAAAAAAAAAAAATCATCACGGGGTTATAAAATGTCCTGTTGTCACCACAGGAGGAGCTGAGGCCTCCGAGAGCCGATATCGTCAACAACAAGGACGACAGCATCTACGGTAAATTATGAACGCGAGGGCTGAAGACGCAGAGCACCCATGTTCGAGTTACAAACTAAAAACAAAACTGCAAATGTCTCTTTTCTCTCCCTGCAGATAAAATCCACAACGTTCGTCAGACGCCAAGTGAGTGAGCTTGTGTTGTCGTGCCTCTGTGGCGCCTGCAGTTGCGTTGGTGGTAAAATAAATAAAATAAAATAAAAAGATTCACGCCCTTTTACCTCCTGTTTCTGAACAACTTTCAGCCCGTACGGTCAAATCTCCCGAACCTCCGGGTGTTACAGCCAATCAGAGAGGAAACCGACCAGCCGCCTCTGAGTTTTACAGCAAACCCCTCAGAGGGCAGCAGGTGGGTTTTCACAAATAAAGACACTTTGAGGCGTGAAATATACACTTTAAACCAGTTTGATCCTTTTCTTTTGCTTTGCAGATCTTCCGAAAAGCTGACAAACGGTGAACGCTCGTTGGAAAGTTAAGACTTTCATATAAACAGAGTTTCTAAAAAAAATATGCCTCATTCGATTATTTAAATATCCATGGAAACCAATACTTTCTATAACATTTTATAGATTTTTAGAGTCCATTTTATGAATTTTATTCCTCCATCAGTTACCGTATATTAAGTTCAATCAGTTTATTAAATATCATACTTTTCCTTTTATATATTACTGTATTTTTTTTGGTAAAGTAGGCAAATAAAAGTGGAATGCTGTTGATTCTGATCTCTGACTGCATGGCTTTTTAAAATAGTATCTTACCTGTTGTAGATACCTTTTTGAACAACCTCAGTAACTTTACGCTCTTGTGCAAAAAAAAAGACCAGAATAAGAAAGGTCAGAGGTCAGTTGTTGAGAAAAAAACGTAAAAAATTAGTGCTGATGTTTAGCTCCTTGGTTTTTATATATATGTATACATTTATATATACTGTATTACCAAAGACCAGTTGAAAACGAAAGAAATACCAAACTTTCAATCAGCAAATATCATGTCAAAAACATTCTGTTGTTTTCCGAGCATTAATAGTGGCAGCAGCAGCTGGCTGTAGCACTTCCGCTGCAGTGTAGAGCACTTCCTGCAAGAATATGTCAATATTTCTGCCGGAATATCCAAGTAATGCAAATCTGATGGGATTTTTAAGACGGGAGCTTCAGTTTGGACCAAAATGAACTTCTGTCTGCTTAAACTGAGATTGTTCATGGAGCTATCTACAACAGGTAAGATATTGATTGTTCATAACCCCACTTCACCACATCTGATTTATCCCTTTAGGCTCATCAGACTAATCTGTGGCGTACATAATAGATGACCAATGCAGTGTAATTCATTCTCTGTATAGTTTTTTGAAATTATAAATATAATTATGATATTTATGCCTCTAAATAAAGTTCACTTTCACTCTGAATTAAACCATGATGAACTTAATCTTCTAAATAGTTCCTGTGAGTCTTTTTTAGGATTTTTGGCTTGGTAAAACTTGATATTTTCCCCTCTAGAGGGCGCCGCGAGTCCAAACATTCCCATCAAACCGGCAGGCTGGAGCAAACCAGCCATCTGCTGAGCACAGAAGCACCTGCTGACCTCCTGTTGGTGGAGAGGCAAGCGATGGAAAAAATCTACCCATACGTGTTTCTGAGTGTAAACAGCTCCGTTCACGTGGAGGCGGAGGAGCTTCCTGCTGCAAACAGGAAGCGTCGAGGCGGCGTGGCATCAGCCAAGACGCGCCAGAAAGAATGAAATGAAAGAAAATGAGAAATGTCGAAACGCGTCCGCTTGCTGTGTTGAACGGGGGGACGTTCGCGGAGGGGTAGAGGGGTCTCATTGTGTTCGCCACCTGGATGATTTACACAAACGGAGGCCTTTTGATCTGCACGTTTACCGTACGGGCGTGTTGCAAATCTGAATTCGCTGTCATTTATGAAACTATTCAGGGCGCGGAGTCTCTCCCGCACAGACACCAGTTTGTCGCCCTGCCTGTGGCTCGGTGAATGGGTGACTGAATGAATAGGAGCTGCATGGGGAATTCGGTGAATGCGCGGCTAAATCCAAGCCCGCTCCTAAAACACTCAGGCAGAGGCAGAGCGAGCGGCGTGCCAACGAAGCAGCTGGGTACGCGCCGGGCACATTTTTCTCTTCAATCATGCTCTTTGTGAATAATATGCATTAACGCCCGGCCCTGCTTAAACCTGCCAGTTAGCCTTTGGAGATGATCCGGCTTCAGCACCCCGTGGCATCTCAGGCATATGTTTGCCCGTCACCTGCTGAGGAGGGATTTCACATCAGAAATGGCCACCGAGGGGAAAAAAAAGAAGAAGAAGAAAACGAGGCCTGGGATCATCATCAAGAATGCAAATACATATGGGATGATTCCCTCATCGCAACGAGACCCGGAAAACTTCAGAGGCGTGTTGTAATCCCACACTGATAGTGTTTCTGGGAGTCAAAAATCTACCGTACCCTATAATAATCTACCGGACGGTTTTATTAAAAAATCTACCAGACGGTTTGATTAAAAATCTACCAGATGGTATGATCAAACATCTACCGGACAGTTTCATCAAAAATCTACCATACACAATAATTAAAAGTCTGCAATAATCAAAAATCTACCATAACCTATAATAATTTACCGGACGGTTTTATAAGAAATATACCAGACGGTTTTATCAAAATTCTACCGGATGGTATTACCAAAAATCTACTGGACTGTATTATCAAAAATTTACCGGACGGTATAATCAAAAATCTACCGGACGGTATTATCAAAAATTTACCGGACGATATTATCAAAAATCTACCGGACGGTATTATTAAAAATCTACCAGACCGTATTATCAAAAACTTACCGGACGGTATTATCAAAAATCTACCGGACAGTATTATTAAAAATCTACCAGACCGTATTATTAAAAATCTACCAGACCGTATTATCAAAAATTTACCGGACGGTATTATCAAAAATCTACTGGACGGTATTATCAAAAATTTACCGTACACAGTAATTAAAAAATCTACCAGATGGTATTATGAAATATGTACCGGATGGTTTCAGTAAAAATCTACCAGATGTTATTATCAAAAATCTACTGGACGGTTTTATCAAATATTTACTGGACGGTTTGATTAAAAATCTACTGGACGGTATTATTAAAAAATCTACTGTATGCTATAAATAAAGATTTACCATACGGTATTATGAAAAATTTACTGGACGATACTATCAAAAATCTACTGTACGCTGTAAATAAAGATCTACTGGATGGTATGAACAAAAATCTGCTGTATTTGAAAGCATTTCCACTTTGAAATAAACAGAAAATGATCCAAACACTAATCAGGATCTCACCTGGAGGACCAAGCCAGCGAGAAAAATCCTGTGAATTGGATCTTTTTATTTTCTAAATCCATCAAAGTGTTATGTAAAGAGTAAAACATAAATTAAACAATTACCTTAATTGCAGTTTTACTTTCAGTGCCTTTAAACTAATTTTCTCCATTTGAAATATTTCACTTTGGAATTTATTCAAAAGTACATTAAGATTCTGATTTTTTAATTCTTTTGTTTATTTATTTACTATTTTTGGCAAGGTTTTAGTTTTTGCAAGTAAATATTTAAATTTGGGTGAAACCTTTACAGGAAAAATACAGTACAGTATACATTTACTGTTTTTTCACATGCGATCGAGTGAACATGTTAAAAATGTTCTAAAATCACACGACAAACGTGTGCCAATTAAAATTTAACATTGTAAATGGTAAATTTTCTACGTTGTGGTTTTTGTTCCTAAATGTACAGTATGTTAAAGGTATTTAGACTAAAATCTGCACAGTGTTTTTCTCATATCCATGGCTTAAGTGTCCAGAAATTACAAATCTGTGAGCAAAATTTGCCACCGGATGCCAATTATTGTTTTCGAAGAGCCGTTTGGAACGGAGAAGTTTGATGGTTTTTCAATGTTTTTGTTTGAGTTTACGCTCCGATTAGTTGCTAATAAAAAGATTTGATTGGACTGAACTGTGTATTCAAATGCTGAGCTCTTTTTTTCACCTCTTCATCCTGATTTTTTATTCTTGATGGCTGTATTAATTGATTTTTCCTTTATGTTTAACAGCAGATTAACTCTTATATTTCCACTACGGTTGTCCAAGTCGGCCATATTTTATTACCTACAGACTACGGCCAAATGAATGTAGGTCAGTCACGTGTCTCAAGTTTCCACGTAGTTTTCAGCGGTTTCATCCGAGTACTTTATTTACGCTGAGTGCGTACCCACGTTTCAGAATTACCAATTAATATATCTGGAAAACTACCGGAGTGAACTCTTTCAAACTGCACCTTTTGATATAGTTCAGGAAAACCTTTTTTATGTTTGATTTTATAGTTTGCAACAAGCACCTTTTTACTTTTTAAAGAAATGTGATGAATAAAAAACCTGCCTAAAATTTTTAAACACAAATATTTAGAATAATTTAAATAAAATCAGTAATTTTTTTGACATAAACTTTTATTGTGATAATAATGTTAATATATCAACATTTTATAAGTAGTAATACTGCATGTGTGTGCGCGTTTGTGTGTTAACAAAATATCTTCTGAATAAATGGACAAACTAATGAAACTCTCAGTTGGCTGTGGCGGCCATCTTGAATTTGATTGGATCAATGTTCTTTCTGAGAGTTTCATTAAAACCTGTCCAGTAGTTCATGTGATATTTTGCTAACAGACAGGCACACAACAAACATGAGCGAAAACTCCATCGTTCACCTTTGCCTTTTGGCGATAAACATGTCCACAATCTGAACTTTATTGCTCTTCTCTCCATTTTCCGGCACAGGGCCTGGTTAGGCGCACAGGTGGGATTAAACAGTCGCTGCATCAATAATAACGTTCTCTTAAGTGTCGGCCTTTTATCAGCCGAGACATAAAGAGCAAAAACTGTCGCCTCGCTCATGAGCCGAACCCGTTCCACGCTGCTGGAACAACACTGGGATAACTTATCAGGAATGAGGAGTCCTCAACCCTTCCCAACGGTACTTTCCTGGGCACGTGAGGCACATTTCCTCGCCCGGTTCCCGTCTCCTTGGCCTCCAGATTAGGGCAGCGGATTGTTGCACAGCTGCTCCGCAACATCCCCGATAAAAATCAGGCAATTTCACAGTCAGTGGCATTCTTTCATCCCCTAATCCACGAGCCGCACACAGTTCAAGATGAACCTGACTGTGATGAGAACAAGCTTCTTTTTTTTTCTTCTTCTTCTTCTTTCTCTCTTTTTGAAGCTGACCTTATATTTTATGTGGAGCAGCCAAACTATCTTTGTTTTTAAGCAGATGTGGGATTTCTAGCCGCAGCCGTTCGCCTTTAAACTGAGGATTAAAGCCGTTGTTGGGATTTGGTGAAGTGTGGCTCTCTTTTAAAAAACCTGTACAGCTTGAGAAACTGCATTTTCTACAAAGACACAACGCTGAGTGCTGATTAATTTAGCTGAAATGTGTTAATTAATTTAGCTAAAAAAAAAAGATAAAAGAAGTAGAACACTAGCTAAACGCTAAAAGATGCAAAATGCTACCTCAAGTAATAAAACCCAGGTTAAAAGCTAAAACCAGCAAAAACAGCAGAAGACTACCTAAAAACTAAAAGAAGCAAAATGCTAAACAGCAAGACCCTAGCTAAAAGCAACAAAATGCTAATTAAAAGCTAAAAGGACCAAAACTCTATCTAAAAGCTAAAAGATGCAAAATCCTACCTAAACCTGCAAACCACTAGCTAAAAGCCAAAAGTAGCGAAACACTAGCTTAAAGTAGCAATGTACTAACTAAAAGCTAAGACTAACAAATCTAGCTAAAAGCTAAAAGCAGCAGTACACTAGCTAAAAACTGAAAGTAGCAAAATATTAGCTAAAAGCTGTGAAATGCTACATAAAAGGAGCAATAACTAAAACCTAAAAGGAGCAAAACATGATCTAAAACCTAAAAGAAATTCAGTTATAGAAAAAAGCTAAAAGCGGCAAAATGCTAAATAAAAAGAGCAAAATGGTAGCTATAAACCATAGGTAGGGAATGGCTATTTAAATGCCAGGTAGCAAAATGCTAGCTAAAAGCTAACAGTAGCAAAATGCTACCTAAAGTAGCATAACACTAAAACTAGAGCTTCCTAATGACAACTACATTCTGTACAAATCCAAAGTAAAGTTTTAGATTCTGGGCCTGCCGCCTTTAATGTCAGAGTTTGAAACTGAAATCATCTTTTGTTGTAAAATAACGAAGTTTTAGCCATTTTGAACGTTATGCAGGGTTTCATTTCGAAGCACTTCCTGTTCTAAGTGTTAAAACTTTTACTGTTTTGATCAAAGCTGTATGAGGAGAGTTCCTCTTGTTCTTCTTGTAAAGCTCTTTATTCACACTGCATCCCACTACTCTTCACAGATTCCTCCTCCTCCTCCTCCTCCTCCTCCTCCTCCTCCTCCTCCTCCT
>NC_051436.1:6495596-6504573 GCF_001649575.2 Kryptolebias marmoratus
CTGCCATTCAGTTCAGCAATTTTTTTCCTGAGCCCAACATCCATTTTCAGAGCAGGTCTTCTCTCAAGTTCAAACAGGGGACAAAAAGGTACTTCACAGGGGAGGGTGGGGGGGAAGGCAGTACGAATCAAAAGGCGAGGAAGTGGAAATCACTGTACAGACGTCAGGGGAATTTCAATGCCCGCCGAGGCACAGTGGAGCTCTGTTCGGTCCGTTCGCAGGCTGAGGGGGTGAAAACAGCAGCGGCCTCAGCGGGGCACATCCATTCTGACAACTTCTTACCCTCTCTGAAAGGCCCGAAGCGAGGTCTGTTTGTCCAAGAGGGGACGGGCCCGGCCGAGGACTTCTTGCTAAATAAGCGCCTCGTCTTGTGGCTTCGCTTCCGACCGCGGTCGTCCAAAACCGAACACAAACATCCTGTTCGCTGTTTGAATGTGTGTTCAGCTTCACAGAGTCATAAAAGAAAAATCACGTAAACACTTTAACTGGGAACACAACCGAGTTAGTTATTAAATTTAGGTCTAAACTAAAATGGCGCGTTTAATTTTGTAGCCGTTTTGGTCGAATCTTGTAAACCAGGTTACGGTTGGCGCGACCTCGTGCACCGTGGACCCGTCGGTGCTCAGCGTACGCGTCGAGCATGACTCTCAGGCACTACCACACCGAGTTTGGCTCAATATCTGTGAAGGTGACGGACTTTCAGCCATTTTGGCTAGGATTGATTGACTCGTCTCGAACTGGGTTGACTCCAAAAGCAAACCGTTGTGCACCTATTTGTAATTTTGGAGAGTTTCGTTAAAAAAATCCATCCACTGGTCAACGAGACGTTTACATACAGACGCTACAACGCTACACACACTCGCAGGCAGGTTGCATGATCGCCTCTTGCTTTTGGCGGCGATACCTTAACAAACCAAGAGGCAGAAAGAGAAAAACCACGACGACTTGAAGCAAAAATGCTGCTGAAACTTTACGAGAAATGAGCAAAAACAACAACGAAGTGATGATATTAGGAACTCATTTGAAGCCTAACATGCTGCTCCTGGGTGATCATAAAAATGTTAAATACTCGAACCTCAAAGGAACAAAACGCAGCACATTACAAGCACTGATGAATATTCAGAAATACACACAACGTTCAGACAAATGAAGTTTCGCGAAAAAAAAACCTCGAAACACAGAGCAGGCTCGTCGTTCTTCTCTGTAACAACGGATCAAACTCATTAAAGACGGAAGGTTTTAATTAAATGAAAGCAAACGCGTCCCCCTCAGGTGTTCGGATCCCCTCCGGCCCTCTCGTCTTTGATGACGGCGGCGCGGCGGCTCAGTCCTGGACCCTGCGACGGCCATCAGCACCTCTCACCTCGCCCCAGAGTCCAGCCCCGGCCTCGCATCTGCTAAAAGGGCACGGGGGGCACCATCCTGTGCCCCCCCCCCTCTCATTATTTGATACCGGGCCAAGACTGACCCAGTGAAGCCTGCCAAGGACCCCCCCGTCTGTGGGCCCCCCGAGCACCAGACTCGGGGGCCCACACTGGCCTCTTTGGCTTTTGAGGCTTTGGGAAGATTAATCGGCCTCCTCGGCGGAGCGCCTTTGTGAGGCAGCGCCCAGGCGTGTTCAAGCTGTCGGGTTTGCCGGAGACGAAAGGAGCAGCGCCTCATTCCCCTGCAGGTCGGCGTGTCTGTTGCTACGCTGCGTTCTCAGCCACTCGGAAAAGGTCACATCCGGCCGGGGCCCGGGCGGCACGGGAGTCTCACAGACGGAGACGCGTCCGCGCTGTAACAGACGAAGTCTTAAACGCGTCTGTATCCGTGCGGCGGGCGATCTCAACCTGAAATCCACCGAATGATCTTCAGCTGAACAATCAGATGCACCATCCTGCCCGCTGCCGGGTTTAGTTTGCTTTGCGGATTAATGCTGCAATCGGTCGCAACAAGCATGCAAATGTACGTATCGTATTTGCACAGCTGCTTCCGGAGCGAGGAACTAATCGCACACAAACAGACGGGTCGCCGCAGCGCTACACATTCGTCTGTGCCGATCGTCGTCGGCGCGCTTTCGGCCCCACACTCAAACTGAACTCCAGCTGTCGGGCACGGCGGCGTGAGGGCGATGATTCGGGCTCGTTCTGTTCTGACGCTCGGCTGAAACCGAGATCGCCTACAGCCGATTCACTCCCGATCCAAGACGGCCGCCACAGTAGCGAACACAAAAACGTCTGTCACTTGGCCATCTTTACAGATAACGAGCTGAAATTTGGCGTGGCGGTAGCGGGGACCGATCTGCAACGCACGCTGCGACCTGTTAGCAAAATATCTCACGAACTAGTGGAAGGATTTTAATGAAGCCTCCAGGAAACGATCGCTCACTGTGCATCTACAGACGGACGCCACAATCAGCTGATTTTGGGAAACACAAAAACGGCCATAATTGACTCCGAGAGTCATTTACGGCATCCTATGAGTGTCAAGACCGGATCTTTAGCTGCTTATTTGGTGTTTTGTTCATTTGGTAGGAGAAGCGTTTGTCGTGTTCGGGTGGGCATTACGGTCAACCATCTGATACCTAAAAACCCTCAAACTAAAACATGGTGGACTTTCTTTTTCCCGCGCCTGTATTCCCTCAGTCCTGCTGCACAAACCAAAACCAGAGACTTTCTTCGACTATACTCCTAGCCGAAAACTTGAAAATGTTTTTTTTTTTTTTTTCTTTAAAAACTAAAGTTTCGGGGAGGTTTATGCAAAGGTTTTTGGCCTGAAACCGTTTTAATGATTTTTCTTCGCACTCTGTTGCAGGTGAGGGCTTTTGATTCCTGGCATGTCACGCCTCCAGTAGCGCAGCCACCAATAAAAGCCTCTCTCACCCTCTCACTCCCCCTCACCCACTCATACACTTACAGTACGTACGCACACACACACACACACACACACACACACACGCGTAGTTCGAGCTGCTCCAGGTGCCAGGGTGTGAAGAGATCAGCCAATCCCAGGCCTCATCTGAAGCTGGATGGTGGCCATCGTGTTATTAAAAGCTACGGGTGAGCTTTGCTGCTCGCCTTTTTTCCTTTGCGCTCCAAACGACTTGTGAAAAAAAAAAAAGACTTAGGAAACAAAACAGGGTAGAGCCTCCCAGAGGGGGTTAAAAATAAATAAATTTGAGTTTTCTGTTAGTTGTCTGATAAACAAAGCAGAGAAGCGCAGCCATTTTCAGGAGCTGATAAGGAATCGACTTGTGGGTCAGGATAACGTGATTGATGTCTCCATCTCGCCGCTCTTTGTGTCCAACGATAATTTCCAGTGATATTATTTCCATAAACATCATTACGAGACAGAGTCGTTCCATCTCCTCAATCAGGACTACTGGGAAAGCTGAAGTGCCTTTGATGAGATGAGATCACATTTTCGAGGGAGCTGCTTTCTCTTCGCCGGTAGCCAAAAACAGCCTAATTGTGTTTTGTCCCATATGTGAATTACTATTAACGGCGATTCATTTACCACACTTCCTTTGCCAATTTTCTAAATTAAAAAAATAGCATGTTGAGATTTACGGCACGCTCCCCCCCCTTCCACCCACCCACCCACCCCATTCGCAGCGCCGGCTTCCAGCGTCTCCATGGCAACCCCCAATCAGCGGGGATGGCAGGGCCTGCCGGCCGTGCGCTTGGCGCGAGGCTCTGAGAGGCGCAGGTGGAGCACATATGGAACAATGGCCTAGTGGAAAAAAAAAAAAAAAGAGAGAAGAAGAAGAAGCACCCTGCCTGCTTGCCTGTGCCAGCAGTGCCCATTTTAATCCCACCGTTACCTTCCAGTGCGCCGTGATGGAGACGTTCGGCTGCAAACTGCTGGGCCCCGTGCCAGACCCCAAAAAGTTCTGCACCCACCATCTTACAGGTCACTTACTTTATATACCCGCTGTCTCGCGCTCAAGAACCATTGCTCCTTTCCTAATCTGTACGTTTCACAGTATGCTGGTGCATTCGTGGCCATACATCGACTGGTGACGCCATCTGCGCCCAATATGGGCAGCAATGGCAGTAGTAATTTTATGGAAATCACAAGCATGTGCGGCAAATAAATCAATCATCCAAGCAGCCTTATCTATCACTGCACATTTTAGCAGTCAGCTCCATGTAGGTTAATTAAAGCACAATGGCCGAGGAGAGGACCTGGCACCCGTCCTGCTTGTGTTTAAGCCTCCTCGAGGCCCGCTGGGCTGGAGCGTTCTATAGCCAGATGAAATTTGCCCATCTATCCACCCCCCCTACAACCCCCATCCCCAGCTGAATACATAAATCATCGGTATTGGTCTCAGTTTTGACCCTAAACTCCAAAAAACAAATATCACAGATAATCACTGGACACTCTTCAAAATATACTACAGCTACAGGGCAGATTGTTAAAAGTCACTCAGTCTGGGTTTGGAGCAAGTCGATTGGCACATTTAGCATGTTTGTGCTACGACTAACGTGCCGTTTTATCTGGTTTGAGCTCTGAGATCAGTATTGTGTGACGGGAAAAGTTGGGTATTTAAAAAAAAGTACATCAGAAGTGTCAAACGCCGTCATTTCAAACTTCAACTAAGTCCAAGTTTATAACTATAACAACTATAACAAAGCATTCATCATAAAGTAATTTTGACTTCAGCGTTATTTTAAGCAATGCTTTCTTTTAGACGTTGTGAAGTTAGGGGCTGAGATTTCTTAAACATATTTTAATTTATTACAGTATGTTTTTAAAGAAATTCACTAAAGTTGTGTTTGTACAACATCTGTAGTGGAGTTGTAGTGAAAATGAAGACTAATATAGCTCTAAATAAATAAAACATTTAGTTGTCTGTCATTTTTTAGCTAAGAATCTCAAGGTTTTGCTAACAAGCGCTAAGCTAGCATTAGCGTGCTCACACTTTGAAATGTGGAGAATTTAACTTGAATAACTTATCGGGTTTAGAGAATTTAAAAAAAACTGGTGTAAATATTAAAAACTTGTCAAGTGTCATTAAAGTGGTTTATATCATCAACTTCGAGTCTTTTTCAGGTAGCTAACGAAACAAGATAGCTACCTGAAACAACTTTTTTCTTATAGTAGCTGAGCTAGCATTAGCGTGCTCACATTTTGAAATGTGGAGAATTTAACTTGAATAACTTATCAGGTTTAGAGAATTTGAAAACAAAAACTGGTGTAAACAATAAAAACTTGTCGAGCGTCAATTAAAGTGGTTTAAATCATCGACTTGGAGTCTTTTTCAGGTAGCTAACAAAACAAGCTAGCTACATGAAACAACTTTTTCAAGTTTGACAGTCGCTGAGCTAGCATTAGCATGCTCGCACTTCAAAATGTGGGAGATTTAATTTAAGGTACCATAAACGGTGTAAACAGTTAAATAACCATTACTGAGTATAAACTAAAGTGGTGTAAATCATTTTCAGTTTGGCAACCGAAAGCCTTTTTTCAGGGAAGCTAACAAAACAAGAACCTGAAGGCTTTGCTAACAGGAGCTAAGCTAACATAGCATGCTCATGCTTGTAAATGTGCAAGATTTATTTAACATTTGTGGTTTCTAAGATTTCAGAACCAAAAGTGGTGTAACAAATTAAATAAACATTGTTGAGTATCAGTTAAAGTAGTGGAGCGTAAAAAGCTTTTTTGCTGCGCTAACTTAACAGCTGCATAAAAGTCTGAAGTTACATCCGACTTGGTTTCTCATCTCATTCAGGAGCGGTTGATCAAATCCAACCTAAACTTATCACATTTCTTTCCTGAAACCCTTCGTGAGCCTATACGTTGTAAAGCCGTTAAACGTGTATGCTTTTGCTTTATAGGAAAAAAAAAAAAAAGCAATTAAAATGGCTTTCAGATGAGCATTAGCTTCATCCCAATCTCATCTCCCACAATGGGAGGATCAGAGTGGAGGCACCCGGCTGATACGACTCCTCGTGCCCCTCGGCTGTCACTGATAACAACTGTATCTCATTATCCTCCTTGTGGGGGCCGTGGAGGTAGCGGCGACCGTAAACACCATCCTCCTATCCCTCCACAATGGGCCGACAAAAGGCACTCTCTGCGGCTTGAACCCAAGCCAACTTCTCTGTTCTTGTTGCCATGCACAGCAGATGTCTGGGTGAGTCTATGAAAGGTTACAGATCTGGGTTCCTCATAAAGACCAGACATAGGCTTGGTGTCCTGAGGCATCTGGAGTGCGACTAGTAGAGGTATTTTGTTTTTCAGTATGTTTTTTTTATATAGCAAAGGTTGTTTTTGAGTAGGAGCCTGCGAAGGCGAGTTAAAGATGGCAAAAACACCGTTGAGTGCGAGAAGATTGATTTAGTTTTTCCTGTGTTGTGTGCTTGATTCTGTCCAAACAAAGCGGAATATTTTAAGCAAATTACCATTTTCTGTTGTGTTTACACAACTTATCTAGATACAAACAGTATTTTAGATAAAAAAAAGGAAGATATTTTGGAAAAAGCTTGATGTATGTTTGAAATGCAGAGCTACTAGCAGCCTAATTGGTGCAACTTTAGCTTTGTGCTCTTCAAACCTCAACAACAATGAACCCTTTTTTTTATTCTCTTTTTCTGTTTCTTTGCTCTGACTCTGTCTCCCTTAAAGTTTGGTTGTGTGGAGAAAAGTTTTAAAACATCGACATAAAGAAGTTAGACAAAGCGTCTCCTCTTCCTTTAAAACTTGAAGCCAGCAGGATCTGGTTTGTGGGCGTTGCATTTTTGGAACCAGAGTCTGTGCAGTCAGGATGAAGGCTGTAAGCCCTGCCCACTCCCCCACATACATTGTGTTTTTTTGGGGTTTTTTTTTTAGGCATCAAATAACTAATCACAACTATATATATTAAAAAAGATAATATTTGACCATATAGCAGCAAAGCAAGAACTTCAACAGAATTCAGCACCAGGTTTATTCTTATTCTTAGTCACTCAAATGTCCCATTTTTTTGCATTGATTTAAACGTGTGCTGTAGCCAGCCTACAGGGGGCGCTTCAACTTCCGTAACATTCCTGTGTCTAATTAAAATATTAGTCAATGTTTCAAAACTGAGAGAAAACGGCAAACTGTGCCCCGAGTTTAACGTCGTTAATGTTCCCGTTATCGACACCTAGAGGTGCGGCGTGGGTGTGGCGGTGTTTTTCATTTTGGATAAAAGGGAAAGATATTTTTTAAACTATCCTGTGTTGTGTAATCGGGGCCTAAATTACAAGCATTTGAAGTATTAGCATATGGATAATTCAAGATTTTCTGTCTAATTATGTTTTAGGGACAAATTGTTGTGACTTTAATCTGATTTTTCAGAGAAAGTCTTCGATTAATTTATTGTTTTAACTGAAGTCATGAATAAGTTGGGTCAGGATTTATTATATCAACAGGTTTTTTTTATTATTTAAGAAGAAAATAACTGATAAGATGGGACTTTATGTGAAGATCTGTTTTTCTGTGTTATAGATCGTTTTTTGTGTTTGATTTCATTTTTAATCGTAAACATGAGGCCGAGAAGTTTTGTCCTAAGTCTGTAACTTTCTTCTTTTTTTTCAAATCTATTATTTATTTAAATTTTAACCCCAACTACAACTGTTTCCAGAGGCTTCTTTATCTATTTTTTTTTATCCATATCAACCTTCCTCACTTGATTCGTTTCGTTATTATCTGACATTTTATGGAGTAAATTAACTGAAAGCAATCAAGCTTTTCATTGTTAATGGAAAGCAACACTAATTAAGTCTTTTTTTTTTTCTTTCTTTCTTTCTTTACGTGCATGTTAGTGTTCACGATTACAGGGCACTTAGGAACTTAGGGGTGAAAAAACCCCTGGAAACCCTGTTTTCCGTACAGACTTTCCTTTCACAGAGGAGTTTCCAGCTTGTCCGATTATCGTTGGTGCTGATAGAAGAAAGAAAGCTCGTAGTTTCGTCCTGAAGGCCGAACGGTATAAAAGTCAGCACGCAGTCAAACGGAACCTTTTCGACGACTGAAACCAGCGTTCGAACGGAAAACAAATCAATCATTGCGATGCGCGGTACCTCTGTTTTCATTAGAAAATCATATAGATTAAATGTTAATCATAGCCAACTCTGTACTGGTGGGTTTCTGCCAAGATAACAGATGGACCATTAATGAGAATAGCGTGGGGATCTTAGTCTATACACGGATACGTAGACGCAACAACAAGCATAACACCACACTTGGCTACCGAAAAACTGTTATTTATTTAAATTAAAATAGAATACGATAATCAGTATGCAGGTTTTTATTTTTTTTGTTGTTTTTTTTTCCCCCCCTCGCTCAAAGTCAAAGTGTTAAAAAACGCGTGCGATCGCTGCGGCGCGTTTTTGGATGTTTTCACAGAGACGAGCTGCCTCCAGAGACTAAGAGAAATTGGAGGTAACACCTGTCACGCACATTCAGCATCAGATATTAGCATCCGTCTCCCCTTTTTTTCTTGTTTTTTTTTCTTTTGCTGGTCTGCGAACGGAGAATAATTACTCTTGTTTAAAAGTGTGCCTATTAGCACTAACCGGGTTACGTTGGACATCTGTCTCGGAGAGCCGGCTGCTATAATTGGCCTCCGTCACAAACCAGCGGGGCGGCGGCGTGACACGGGTAGGCACGGCGGCGGCGGCGCCTTGCTTTCGGCGTGGTGACGTCAGACGTAACGGGGGGGGGCGAGATGAAACGCTTGCGTTGGAAAGCGGCGCGCGTATGTCCACGGCGTTTTTCGTCAGGTCTGAGAACATATGTCTGCAGCTCGGGAGGCTCTGGGCAGGGAAGGGGGGGTGTTCCGGGGTTGGGGTGGTGGTATCGGGGGGGGACAGGGCTGCGTTTGAAGTCAACCGTCGCATTAGGCAGCGACGCGGGCGCCGTTGCGTGGAGATGCGCTCCTGTTCAAAGGGATGGGGAAAAGGAACAGCTCCGGGGGAGCGTCCAAAAACATCAAGAGCTGACCCCGCCGCTCGTCCCCCCCCCCCCC
>NC_051436.1:6504683-6507352 GCF_001649575.2 Kryptolebias marmoratus
GCCCCCCCCCCCCCGCGATTCCCAAACACCGGCAGGCCCGCGCCATCTGGCCTCGCCTTCGGATTCCCCGGACACATAATGGGAATCCAAACTACGCCGCCTCCCCGCCTCTCCCCTCCCCTCCGGGTCGGCGCTGCACTTCCACTTCATCCCTGCTTGAGTGTTGGCTCAAGTGGAAGGGCTCCGCTCGCCGAGCCGTCCCAGTTGCCCTTTTCCCTCCGTAATCCCCTCTCGTGATGGGATCCGGGAGGAGCCCTTTGGATTCCGAGGGGAAACAGTCGATGCTTTTCGAGATGAAGGGAAATCCCCAGAGCGTGATCCGCCGTGAGTGGGGCGCTCGGCTCATCGCCCCGTACTCTTTTCTGCTCGATAGCTCAGATCATTTCAGGTGAGCTTCCGTGGAAAAGGCACGAACACCGTCCTCGGTTTGGTCACCAGGTTGAGAAATGATTACGGGGCCGCGATTGTTAAACAACCTCCCTGCTCTCTGGAACCCCAGAAAGTCTCCAGGTCACTGTAAACGACGAGGAGCTAACAGCTAATCTGAGCGACGAAAACAGCTTCAGTCTAAAAACGTCGCCTTATAAAACCTTCTCATTAACATAGAACTCAGTGCTTCACAGCAGCAGCAGCTAGCTGTAGCACCTCCAGCAGGGATGTCTTAAGATCTGCCAGAAAAAAAAAAGAACAAACTGACAATGAGTCATTAGGACTTCTGAGGTCGGAGCTGTTTTAGCTCATCGGTTTGGTCAGAGTTGAACTCCGTTTCTCCAAAGTGAGGTCATTAATAGAGCCATCTACAACGAGTCGGATCTTATTTGTCCGTAATCCTTCCGCAGAACCCCACTTCAAAAAAGATCTGAACTTCTCCCTCCGGGGTTAAAAAGTCTGATTCCCACTGAGGGAAAAGACTAAAAACGGAAAGTCCTGCAAACGTCTACACTTAGAGACATCTGCGTTTAGCCAAAACTAGTAGAAAAAAAAAGGTTTTCTATGCGAGCTGACCTTCTCAGACCTTAGATTTGAAGGTTTTGCAGCTCAGTTTGTGCTTTTTTTCATAGTTCAACTCTTTGTTTTACAAAACCCCAGAGACATCTTGTTCCAAGCGCCTGTAAGGTTTCACGTTTTGCTCGTGGGACTCTTTACGTTTCCGTCCGCCAGGTAAAAACTAAAGAAGAAAATTTACATTTTGCTTGTTTGTTGTGTTTGTTGGTGAAATTAAAGCTGCAACAATAATGCATCTTTTTTGCATCTTTTAAAGACTCGGGCTGCATTTCTTGGATATTTTCTGTCGTTTAAAAGCTGGAAGCGCCAAGCCGCTTCTTCAAAATGGACTCCGAGCTCAGACGATGTTCGGGGCTAAACTCCCTCTCTGGGAGCGCCGGGCGCGGCGTTGACAGACACGCTCACAAAGGCGGCGGAGGCTCTAGGAAGAGAGCAGCCGTGGGGCCGTGCAGCGCGCTCCGTGGCGCTGCCACGGATTTCACGCTCCTTTTGTGCGCCTCTTTCTCTTCCTCGCCTCTCTGGGCGTCGCCGCGGTGGGGGAATTCGGTTCCCTAATAGCTGGGGAATCAAAGTTGGACAGCGCCGCTGCTGGGAGCCATAAAGGAAGCAGCGGCAGCGGCCGGCCGGCCGGCCAGCCATTCATCCGGGGCCCATAACGACCGCCACCAGATGGAGGCTGTACGTCAGCGGGTGACACCTCGAGGCAGCCGCCGCCGCCGCCCCCGGTACGGCGTGGGCGAGATGAAAGTTGGTGAGGGGGGGACGGGAGGCAGGCTGCGTCAAACAGAGACGAGATCTGATCAACAACTGCACGGAGACGAAATCAAAGTGGCTGAAGCATGTGGCTCGAGGCATCTGGTATTCAAGCAAACAGAAGCTAGCGCCGTGTGCCAATACTTTCAGGGGAGAGCGGCCTCCTCCTCCCCCTCTCCCCCCCGATCGGTGGCCTGCAGCCAGTGGAAACGCTGCTGGCTGCTGTTTTAAACCCACACGAGGTGTGTTTGTTGGCTTTGTTGTCCTGAGGTGATTCTGTTGAGAGTGATGGAGGTGGAGGGGGGGGCAGCGTTGAATTTTTGTAAGTGAAAACAGAGAAAACGGAGCTAGCACTTCTTGGAGGAACACGTATCATCATCCGTAGACTCTCGGCTACCACCACGCCAAGCTTCGGCACGGTGGAAATTGACCGAATTAGAGCAATTTCTGTGCTTCCTGAAGGTGATCGGCTGCGGCGGCCATCTTAAACCGCGTTGCCTCCGAAAGTTGATCAGTTGCAGACGCACATCCAGTGATTTATCCCTGAGAGTTTCATTAAACTCCGACCGGCGGTTCGAGAGATATTTTGCTAACAGACACTCATGTTGGAGCAGATTCTTTAATTTATAGAGTCGACACTCAACCGGCTGCCGAGACGGCGGCTGCAGTTCGGGTTCCTGCGCCGTATATCTGCACGTCAAGTGTAAAAAAAAAAACAACAACAAACAAACAAACAAAAAAAAAACAGGGACCTTTCAAGCCCCTCCTGGCATCGATTTAACATTTCTCTACAACTTCCTGCGCCGCGCGTTGCCAGCATCTGATCCTCTAATCTCAGGACGCCAGCTTTTGCTCGACGTCATCTGCCAATGAGCTGCGACCGGCGCCCGTCCCGCCTCTGGCACCGGAGC
>NC_051436.1:6507676-6512236 GCF_001649575.2 Kryptolebias marmoratus
GGGGGGCCTTCGAAAGCACGCCGCCCCACCACCGTTCGGACCCGGCGCTCCAGACAGAGGTCGCACGACGCCGAGAGATAACGGCGCCAACAACCATCCAAGGAACAAGCGATGAGACTTCAGTGGAGACAGGGTCAAAGGTCAAGGTCACAGATCTGTAACAGAGGAAAAATTAAACTGCACAGCTGGACACCTCGTGGGTCAAGGGTGATCACCATTGATTTCATGGTGATAAGATCAAAGGTCAAAGTCACAGATGACCTTGTGCTCCAACGATGTAGCCACGTAACGGAGGGAAATTACACTACACAGTTGACCTCTTAGGTCAAGGGTGATCACCATTGATTTCAAGGCTCATGGGGTCAAAGGTCAAGGTCCCAGGTAACCCCTTTGTTAAAAACTTCTCTCTGCTCCTACATGTGAGCCTTTTGTTTCCCTCGACAAGGAGGTTCTGTCAGATTTTCAAGAACTGTTGGGGTTCTCACAAAAAAACAACAAATTAATAAATATTGATGGCGATTAATGGTGATTATTGGTGATCATTAGTCAATATTGGTGATTTATTGGTGATCATTAGTGATTTATTGCAATCATTAGTGATTATTGGTGATTTATTGGTGATTAATGGTGATTATTGGTGATCATTAGTGATTTATTGTGATCATTAGTGATTATTGGTGATTTATTGGTGATTATAGGTGATTTATTGGTGATTTATTGGTGATTTATTGGTGATTTATTGGTGATTTGTTGACGCTGTGACCTTGGCGGATATTTAAGCTCTGAGTGTTTCTAGTTTTTCTGCCTTTGATGGGAGAAAGTTAATCCGATGATTTGTTTTTTAAAATATGCCGCAGACTGAAGGTTTTATGATCATTTCTTTGGTTTCGGTCGAACATTAAAAGACGATTTCCGACAGCTTCCATCGTGAAATCCAGCTCCAGTCAAACGTCTCGTTTTCTTTCCGCCTTTCTTGTTTTCCGTACGTCTCCTTTCAGGAACCGAGAAGCTTTCCACGTGCGACTTCAAAGCTCTGCTGAACTGGTGGGAGGAGAGCGGTCGTTTACCACAGGCTGCCCGCGCTCGCTAAGAAACGCAAGAATACGCTTTCATTTGAAAATGGGCCAAGTTTAAAACGTTGAGATGTACCGTCTGTCTGTTAGCAAAATATCTCATGAGCCACAGGTCGGATTTAAAAGAAACTCTCAGAAATGCACCGTTGGATGCGCGTCTGCAACTGATCAGCTTTTGGAGTCCACCCAATTCAAGATGGCCGCCACTGCCAGCTTATCTTACAGAACACAGAAACGGCTCTAACTCAGTCAGTTTTACAGATATTGAGCTAAAATTTGTTGTGGTAGTAGCTGAGAGTGATCACCAAAACATAATCCAAGGGTGACTTTTTGTGGAAAATATTTGCCTAAAAACTTTAGCATTAACTGTTGGAGTCAACCCTGTCTGTCTGTTAGCAAAATATCTCATGAACCATTTGACAGATTTTAATAAAACTTTCAAGAAGTGATGCCTGGATGTGAATCTACAGCTGATTAACTTTTGGCATCAACCTGATTCAAGATGGCCGCCGCAGCTAATCGACAACCGGAAACGTAAAAATGGCTGAAACTCGGTCAGTTTTACAGATATCGAGCTAAAATTTGACGTGGTAGTAGCTGAGAGTCGTTCACGACACATACTAACGTAAGTTACACGACATGTGTTTACAGATTCTCACAGCTGCACACAAATGAAAAAAAAAAAAAAGACGAATTTACAAAAGTGACACCATCGCAACGTCTACAAAGCAAGTTTAAACAGTAAGGATTTTTACCTTTCTGTCAATAAAACGTCTCGTATCAAGTTTGTTTTTATTCCTGTCAAGAAAACAAACAAACAAACAGATTAATTACAGCAGCTGAATGAAGAAAAAGCAGCCAAATTAACTGATAAAACTCTCCGGCCTCGAGGCGAAACATCTGCCGTCTGACGGCGCAGACAGACAACCCGATAAACTCCGAAATGACCCTTTAAAACCTGCAGGCTGTTCAATGAAGACCACTCTGTCAAAAAAAAGGAGGTTTAAAAAAACACCAAACAGATCAAATTTAATCTGTCCTCATCATTTTTTAAACATTTCTTTAAACACTAAAGTTTGTGTCGTTATTCAAACAAATATGAACCCATGGAATCGTCTTCAGGTGATAAAGACGATTAAATCAAAGCTTTATATAAAAAAGTGGGAATAGTTTGTCTTCTTAAGACAAAGTCAAACTTCCTCCCACACGAAATGGAAATCCATTTTTTCTTCTTCATGCGTTTTATTTTTCACTAAACGCAGAGATCATCAGTTCAGAAATAATTATTTCCGAAGCCTGAAAGAGGAGCGGCCGTGAAGATGTGACTTCTTTTTAACGGGAATCTTTCCGCTGGAACAGAAAAACTGATCCTTGTGTCAATTTTTATTATTTTTAACATAAAAACGAGTTCATTATGAAAAGATTTGGATGAAGTTTATTTAATTATTTAGGTAAAAAAAAATAAAAACGTCATGAAACACAAAGTAAATGTTTGTTAGAGTCCATAGTTTGTAATAAAAGTTGAATTATTTCCTGTTTTAAAAGAAGTAAAACCTTAATAATTTCTGCCAATTTCACTTATTTACTTATTTATATATATTTATATAAAACTACTTAATAACTTTGAATATTTAACCCCATTTAGTTTCTATATTCTGCTTCAGACGTGTTTTTATAGAATATTTAAGTCTTCCTCCGTATATTTCTACATCTACAGACCTCAGATCATAACCCCCATTTCTATTTTACACACACACACATATATATATATATATATATATATATATATATATATATATATATATATATATATATATATATATATATATACTTGATCAATAAGTGGTCACATGATCAAATGATAAATGACAATAATCCATAAAATGTCCATAAATTTCAACAAGTTTGACCTCTAACCTCGTTCTTCCCGCTGCAGATGTCCACCCTCCTGGACCGTCCTTGTCCTCATCCTCATCCTCGTCCTCGTCCTCGTCCTCATCCACATCCTCGTCCTCAGATCTCAGGTTCGTGGAGGAAACTGGACCCAGAAACGGAGATCGAACTTAAAGATTCAATGAAACCAAAAACAAATGACAGAAAAGAAAAAGGCAAAACTCCAGGAAACAAGGAGGAGAACCGGACCGGGCCTGAAGACCAGGAAGACCGAGCGGACTGATGAGGAGGCCGGGGACAGGTGTCCTGATGCTAACGGGGAACAGGTGACGGTGTTTCCACAGACTGGCTCGGGGGAGGGGGAAACAGGAAGTCACAAACTAACACAGAAACAACAAACAAATGGTCAGAAAACTGAGCCGGGTTTCAGACGCGTTTCCCCACATCGCCTCACAGTTTGGTTCCTGCGATCGAACCGCTGAAGGGTGTCAGATCTGCACTTCTGTTCGTGTCCGCCTGCTCCACGCCGCCGGATCGACAGCTTCGCTAAACGGACTCTTTAAGACAGGAAAATGTCCAACCGTCCCGCCCCATCGCTGCAAATGAGTTCAAATAAAATAAAGAATGAATCACCAAAAACCATTTTATATTCCAGGGAAAAGAGTCGAAATATTGAGTTAAAAAAGTCGTTTAGGAGGAGGAGGAAATGTTTGTGGGTTTTCCAGAAATGGGCGGAGGAGTTCAGGTATCTGGGAGTTTTGTTCCCGAGTGATTTAAGGATGGAGCGGGAGGAAGATGGATCTACGGAACGATCGGTCGAGGTGAAAGAGTTGAGTCGAAAAGGAAAAGCTCTGGTCGTGAACTTGTGGTCGTGAAGTTTGGGATCGTAACCGAAACAACGAGATCCTGGATCCAAGCTTCCTTCGGCTCATCCTTAGAGATCAGGCGAGGAGCTCCGTCATCCCGGGAGGAAGCTCGGAGTCAAGCCGCTGCTCCTCCTCATCGAAAGGAGTCAGCTGAGATGGTTCATCTGATCAGGACGCCTCCTGGACATCTTCCTTTGGAGGTTTTTCCGATCATGTCTCACTGGGAAGAGACCTCAGGACAAACCCAGAACTCTCCTTAGGGATGATGGATTCTCTCTGGCCCGGGAATGTCGTGGGATCCTCCAGGAGGAGCTGGGGAGTCTCTGGGGAGGCAGGAGATCTGGGTTTCTCTCCCGGACCTGCTGCCTCCGCGACCCGACCACGGATAAGAGGCAGAAGATGGATGGAGATTCAATTTGTTTATTTTTTCCCCTCCTAATGAACCTGTCGGACGTTTCGGAGCCGCAGCCCGGTGCCATACCGCCTTAAAAAACGGCTTTTTTTTTTTTTTTTTTTTTTTACTTTGAGCTCCTGAACAAACGGCAACGAGGTCACCGCCCCCTGTCGAAGATGGAGGCCCCGGATGACGAGGAGAGCAGCCGCTCTACCACACAGCATCGATAACTCTTGTTTTGTTTCTACAACAGGTAAGATACTAACTGCTCCTAACCTAAACGTGTGAGCCGACATGAAATCAAAGCCACCGCCTGTGGGAAGCGGCGTATCCC
>NC_051436.1:6512459-6514978 GCF_001649575.2 Kryptolebias marmoratus
CTTGTTGATTGTTCGGCGCAGATCAGCAGCAACAAAGGCGTCATTAGTGGAGCTTTGGTCCCCATCAGGCCCGGGCTAATTATGAATGGGGTTGGGGGGGGGGCTGGTAATAATTCAAGGGCCCATCGGTGCGGCTTGAAACTGAAGAGAGAACTTCACAGATTCAGCGGCGGCGTACGATCGGCCCATCTGCCTGCGTTTTCCCACGTCGGCCCGCAGGACTGCAGGAGAGGCGGGCGGCGTGCGTGCGGGGGGGGCAGAGCATATGGGATTAATGCGTCGCCTTAATGAACGATCCGCAGCGGTGTTTAAAGCTCCGGACTGTTACCTGCTTGGACCATAAAGCTCCCCCGTTTAAAAAAAAAAAAAAAACTGTCAAAGCGTTTGTTTTGTTTTGCGCCCGTTTACAGATTCGGCCTCTGGGACGCTCACGGACGGGTTCTGGTTCCGTTTAAGGACGAGAAATGGTCCGTTTTCTGCACGAGTCTGTTCAGCGGCGAAGCCCAGATTAGGATTTATACCTTCAGCCACACTCCTGCGCTCACCGTCGAGCTCGTTCTGCATCTCTCCATGCAGACGTGATCGAGCTTTCTGCCAGGAGAGGGCAGTATTAATTTTCTTAATCACACCTCCAGTGATTATGTTTCCCTCCTCCTCTTCCTCCTCTGGCCAAGGCGAGCACAAACGCCGCTCTAATTCCAAACCCACAAAAACAGGGAATTTGAAAGTAAACAAATGAGCACGCTCAGATTCCGCAGCCGGAACACCAGCTCGTAATTCCGACGCGGGCCTCGGATTTACGCTCCCCTGCCGGCTGCTGGCTCCGTTTTTGGTGTCGGAGCTCGGAATCACAGCCGGCTCTCCCCGTCGGTTCGGTTTCAGATGAACATCGGAAGGAGAGGCGGAGTGACAACGAACTGAAGCAGCAACGAGATTCAGACTCATTCTAAACCTCGAAGCAAACCTCCGCCGAGGCCACAGATTAACAAACAGTTCGATCCGGATCAGAATCTGGATCAGAACCGGAATTTAATCCCAACATTTCCTGAACATTTCCTCTAAATCTGTTCCTTAGTTTTTACCTGACCTTTGCTGACAGACAGACAAACAAACCAACGGACACAACCGGAAACAAAAAGGGTCACATGTAGGAGCAGAGACGAGGTTTTAACAAAGGGGTCACCTGTGATCTTTGACCCCATGAACCCTGAAACTAACAGGCATCATCTTTGACCCATGAGGTGTCCAGCTGAACAGTTTGATATTCTTACATCACACTGCTGCAGAGTCAGAGCACTGGGTAAGCTGTGATGTTGACCTTTGACCCCATGACCATGAAATCAATTGTGATCACCCTTGACCTAAGAGGTATCCAGCTGTGCAGTTGAATTTTCCTCCGTTACATGGCTGCATAATCAGAGCACAAGGTCATCTTTAATGTTTTGGCTACATCCTGCATCGCACGGCTACCAAAAGTCAGCGCAGATGAGGAAGAAGATGAGGATGAAGATGAGGATGAAGATGAGGATGAAGATGAAGATATGAACGCCGAGCCTTAATGATCTGGATTCAACAAACTGAAGACGCTAAAACTGAGCTGCTAAAAGCTGAAAGAAGCAGAACTTTAGCTACCAGCCGAAAGGAGCAACACTCTAGCTAAAAGCCAAAAGAAACTAAACTAGCTAAAGACTAAAGTTAGCTAGAAGCTAAAGTAGCAAAAGGCTGGCTAAAACTAACAGTGGCAAAGGGTTTGCAAATAGCAAAATGGCTGCTAAAAGCTAAAAGGAACAAATAGCTTGTTAGAAGTTAAAAGTATCAAAATGCATGCTAAAAATATCAAAAGCCTAGCTAAAAGTAGCAAAAGCCTAGCTAAAAGCTAAGAGTAGCAAAAGGCTAACCAGAAGGTAAAAGTAGCTAAAGCCTAGTAAAAGCTAAAAGTAGCAAAAGCCTAGCTAAAAGCTAAGAGTAGCAAAAGGCTAACCAGAAGGTAAAAGTAGCTAAAGCCTAGTAAAAGCTAAAAGTAGCAGACAACAGAAACAGAAGCAGATTTCAGAGAGAGGAAAGTTTTTGAAGGAATAAAAAAAGATCTCCGTGTGTTTCTAAGGGGAAAATATTTGCAAATAAAGTTAAATATTCAGAAAGTTACAAAACCCCGAAGTCAGAGCGGCCATCTCCTGAACGAGCCGAAGGTTTTGGTACAAATAATAAACAAATAAAAAACAGTAAACCTATTTGCTGAGTCAGCATTCACACAATAAGTGTAAAAACTGCTTCGACGCTTCATTAAAATGACATCCGGCTCAGACTGAATCCAAACAGTTCGATTTGAACACTTCGGTCTTTAATCGTCATATTTTTTACTTCAAGACGTCCAGAATAATCTGAAGTGGCGCTCAGCCTCTGTGGTCGGTGACGTCAGCCTGTCGGCTGATTCTCTCGGCTTGTAAAGGAGGTTTTTCCATCTATAAGTGCTGCCTTGGGGCACGGAGCGCTTTCACTTTTGTCTTCCGTCGCCCCCC
>NC_051436.1:6515061-6528626 GCF_001649575.2 Kryptolebias marmoratus
AAACGGAAAAGGGGTGAGGGGGGGGGGTGATGAGGGGGGTGAGAGGAAAAACAAAAACACGGCCTGCTTTTGGTCTGGATTCAATGGCCTGGAATAACTAGCCCCTGAAGAGCTCTTGTGTCAAATGGTATCTGTGACAAGGAACGGTGAAGGGGGATAAACACGCCGCATTTAACATGTGGACATCACGCCCCCCCCCGAAACGCCGCCACCCCCACCGCCGTTCCCTATCACCATCTGGAGGAAAACATCTCCAGATCCTGAAGATTCTGATTCTGAGCTGATTTCTAAGGAAACTTCCAGGAACTGATCGCTGCGTTTACAAGCGATTCACTTCATCCAAAATGGCCACCGCTGCTGATCGACGATAAAAAGAAAAAGAAAATAGAGGCTCTAACTCGGTCAGTTCTGCAGATATCGAGCTGAAATTTGGGGTGGCGGTAGCCGAGGCTCCTCCCTAACACTCACTCTAAGCTCTCGCAGCATCCCGTTTTTTATTCATATTATTTATTTTATTTTATTTTTTTATTTCTAAACGAGTTAAAAGCGGAATGATACGAGGATCAAAACGCTCCTCTTCGAACAAAAGGTGGCCTCTCTCTCTCTCTCTCTCTCTCTCTCTCTCTCGCCTCTTGCCTTTGAATCGTCCTCCGCTTTTGTAGCGCGACGGTGTTTGGAGGCGGGGTCAAAAGGCCCCCTCAACCCAAAGGCCTCACCTACTTCCTAATGAATTCCCAGGATCCGCCAACCTGCGGGCGCTCCCATGCACACTAACCAATGATTACACCTTGAAGGGGAGAGAGAGAGGGGTGTGTGTGTGTGTGGGGGGGGGCCCATCCCCAGTACACACACAACCTCTCTCTCGACTACCGTCACCCCCCCCCCCAAAACCCAGATTGGAGGCAGGTGCAGCAGCAAATCAAGCCTCATTAGCTGCACCTTCTGCTAGCGTATACCGCGGACAGATGGAAGCTTGCCCTCACATGTTACCTCACATCAGATGGCGGTTGGAGGAGGAGGATTGGCTGTGGGTGGGGTGGTGGTTGGTGGTGGTGGGAGGGAGGGTAGCAGGGAGAAACACTTGCCCCCTTCTGCCCACACCGCTTCCTCAGAGCTACAAGATGCCCCTGAGCGCAGACCGAGCACCAGAATGCTCCTTAACCTCGATCCTGCAGGCGGCTACGGGTTTCCAGAGAATATCCAACATCACATCAGTAACCTGCCTCTGCCTCCACCCCCGCCCCACACCCGCCTGACATCCACCCACCCACCCACCAAGTCTGCATTTCATACAAATTTGAGGAAAAGAAAAAGAGCCCGAGGCGTGTTTGGGTTACAAGTTCTCTGGCACATGATACGCTAAAGACACACTCCGGGGGTCCCACAGGTAAATGACAGAGGGCTCAGCTGTAGCGTATCACTTCGAACACCCCCCCCCCACACACACACACACACACACGGACACACACACGGACACACTCATCCACCCCCGCCCGCCCCTTCCTCACGGCTCTGACACCAGATCCGAGCCGCTAATTGAGGCAACAGTGTATTTCATTGGTGGCGGGGGCCCCGGTGTCAACACCTTCTTCGAGGTAACCGTGGATTTATGTCCGTCCCCGCTGGGGTTGGGCGGCGGTGGGCGGGCGAGGGTGGGGGCAGACGTGTCAAGCGGGGAGGCTGTGTGCAAATTGATGCTGTCGCTGCGATAAGAAATATCGCTAATGGGCTCTTCAGCAGAGAAAAGGAGCTGCCGGGGGCTCGGATGGGTTTATGGGATGCTGGAATTTCCTGTCGTGGGAGGGGGAGGGGCCCCAAGGAGCCGTCGTTGATTTATTACGGCGAGCGGATAAAGATACCAACAGTGACCCGTTCTAACACCTGATTGCCTCAAAACACTAAAAGGACTTCCTGCTTTAAAGAAACCGTTACTCAGCACATTTACACCCCATGTAAAAGTTTGAGTGCTTCATCCAGAAAATGGAGGTCAGGCACGAGTTTACGACTCAGATAAGTGGAGTCAAGTCGCCGAGTCGTTACATCCTATTAATAAAAAACGGTTGGGATATTCGTCGATCCAGGTTTAGGTTCAACTCTTAAAAAGGAAGCTGCAGGAAGAATGAGGGCACCGGCACAATGGGTACTTTGTTTAGACGTACAGAAGGAGTGGGGTGTCGGCGGAGGTGGGGATAAAGAGCTGTGGCATTAATGGACTGAACCAAAGCAGCCGGTTTTAGAAGAAGTGCACAGAGTCCTGAAGCTTTTCGGGCCCTTCTACCCGTCTGCAAAACCCACAGGGGAATATTTTAATATGCACTCGCAAACATCTCGGATGCTAATGCCGCTGCAGGTCCGTTTGACACATAAAGAGGGGACTGTGTCTGCAACACGTGCTCGCCTTCAGCAACGTTTTGGGTTGAACATCCAGTGAGTTAGTCCGTTTTTACAAGTGCCCAGGAATGACGAGACGCGGTTTAACGAGACAGATGATTAGCTGCAGGTCAGCAAACCTGTTACTTTTTCTAGCTTTAATTTTAAAAAGCATAACAGTTTTTTTTTTGTCCCTGGACATTCAAAGGATAATTCAGATCTAAACAGCTCTTTGAACAGCTTCGGTTTGAAAACAATAAAGTTCACTTCTGTCCAGATTGACACGCTAACATCTAGTCTGAGTAAGATCATGACCAAAGTGGATTACCGCTGCCTTAAATCGACTCTAATCTCCGAAATGTCACAGTGGTTCATACTAAATCTACTTTTTAAACCTTTACACCTCTTTAAATTTCACTTTATGCGATCATTCTGTCAGTAACAACAGGGTTTTCCTGCCTAAAATGCTAAAGCTAGCTGCTATTAGCACTTCTAGATAACCATAGATTTATTTATTTTTTTTAAATAAATAACTGTATTTGAAGCTGACAGCAGTGCATATGTTTATATGATACCATTCAGAGAAATAGCTATGAAATATTTTACATTATGTGGTTATTTTAGCACAATTAATATAATTGTCCTGCCTGAAGTCCTAAAACTAGCTGCTGACACTGATGTTAGCACATGCAAATAACCTCAAAATTCTTTATAAACCTTGTCAATTTTACATTACAGTTATTTAGAAAGTATCAGTCATTATTAAATAATCTTAATTTCACGTGACACGATTATTCTGGCAGTAACAAGATGGTTTTCCTGCCTAAAATGCTAAAGCTAGCTGCTATTAGCGTTCGCAAATAACCATAAATTTATTTATTGTTTTAATAATCTGAAACTGACATCAACTTATAGGTTTATTAGATACCAATTAGAAAAATAGCTATGAAATATTACTTTCACATTATAAGTTTATTTTAGCACAAATAATATCATTTTCCTGCCTGAAGTGCTAAAGCTAGCTGCTGACACTGATGTTAGCGCATGCAAATAACCTCAAAATACTTTGTAAATAACTTCAATGTAAAAAATGACAAGGTTTATAAAGCATCATTCATTATTAAATAATGATAATTTCATGTGACGCGGTTATTTTGGCAGAAATATTATCACATGCCAACAACAGCACTGGTTCAGAATCGCTACAGCTAGCTAGCTAGCATTTGCGCCCATAAATAACTATTTTTTTGTAAATAACTACGTGTCTCGTTGTAGATAAGCATGTAATGTAAAATAAACTGTTATGAAAAGTTGTATAAAGTAACATTCACATGAATCATTATGAATTGTTTGCAGTGGCGGCTGGTGGAGTTTTCTCTATAGGTCCAAAATAGATATATACCAAAACGTATACTAAGGTATCACAGCAGTGTATTTACATGAATTAAAACAACAAAAGCAACATTATAATGGACATATAAATGCACAAGTGTTTCCAGAACACACCAATACTTACAAAGACGGAGGTCTCCGGGCACATTTAGCGTTTATAAGACCTGTTTTCTTTCGTATTTTTCAAAGCTTAACGGAGAAAATACGTCAAAGCTTGTTTTATGATGAGAACACTCACTACGTCACGTATTCTGCACGTACAATATAATGAAGATCGGATGTCTCACTCCGATTAGAATTCAAAACCCAAACACTTTAAGTTTTTTTGCATGAATTTTCTTAAACTAATTATTAACTATGAACTTATTTATTACCTTGTGTATTTAACTTAGTCACGTCATAAACTTATTACTGTGTTTGAATAAAAGGCAGCTCACCCACGGCTCGACTTTTCAATCAGGCGAACTTTCTGACAGACGGATGTGACGTCAGCCTCCATGGCGGGAGTCCCACGCTCCGGCGGCGGGAGGGTGGTGAAATGTAAACACAGCTGCATTCAGCAGCTCTGGGCGAAGGAGAGGTGCGCCCTGAACGGTTCTATCTGTTGAATTGAAGAGGAGCTACTGCACATGTGTAACTTTTAACGAGAGGCGGGGCGTAAATACGTCACCAATCAAACAACGTCAAAGAACGAAACAACTTTATTTATCATTAACAATAAAATATTTATCTTACACAACTAAAAATATATATACACATATTTCGAAATATTTTTATTTTATCATTTAATTTTTATTTAAAATTTTTTATGTCTTATTCAAGGTAATGTGAGTGGTGGTGGGGCGGCCCCCTCTATTGGCCAGCCGCCACTGATCTGGAACTATTTGAAACCTTTTTACATTTTAGTTCAACTTAAACTTCACTTTTAGTTCTTTTTTATTAAATTAAAGCGACAAAAGCATTTGTTTAGATTTAGGAAGACATCAGTTTTAGGTTGATTTTGAGGTTTGGGCTCAGTAACGAGCAAGGAGCCTCGCTTTTATTTATTTCGGCGTCTTTTCCCACCTACAACCGGAACGTTAAATCCCAGGACGCCGTTCCCCCAACAATGCGTCTGTGTTAACGTTCGTGTTTGTGTCGTCAGGCGCTCCTCTAAATGAGCTGCGGTCGTTTTGACATCTTTAACAGCTTTAATTTCAATCAAGCTGCTGCCGAGCTTCTTGTTTGTCTGGAATCTGATAAAGAGGGAAAAAAAAGACACATATGGGACGACTCTTCTTCTTCTTCCTCCCGTTTCATCCTTCGATCTGTTCCCAGATCCGTGCGCCATATGGAAAAGCGTGAATGAGGAGATCCAAGAACTCGACGCATGTTGAGTCGTTCTCTAAATGTAGCTAATTTTTTTTTTTTTTTAAGCGTCCATCTCTTGGTTTGCTTTTCCCCTGGGCTCATGAAAGTGAAGGTTATCCTCCTCCTAATGACTCTCGCTCTCTCTCCCTCTTTTTTTTTTTTTTTTTCAGGGGTTTTTGTTACATTTAGAGCAAATCTTAATTGTTGAGCCTCTTGCCAAGTTTGAACACACGGCGCCATATGTTGCCCGCTGCCTCGCTACCTTTGTGCTAAACCGAGGATTTCAAATTTGCCACTTTGTTGCGCGTCGTCACGAGACGACGTGTTTCGGGTGGAGCGACAGCCGCTATTATGATCAAAAAATGGCATTAAAGCCAATAAATAAAAAGGCTTAGAGTTCCTCGAAGGGACGCATATCGAACGAAGTGGCAGCTATTTTGTGCTCGACTTCCAGCGATACGTCACAAACTCTGTTAGCGCTCAGAGCTGGAAGTGAGGATGACTCTCAGCTACTACCATGCCGAATTTTAGTTCAGTAGATGTAAAACTGACGGAGGTGTAGCCATTTTTGTGACAACAGGCTTAAATCGGACCGACTCCATAAGTTAATCTGTTGTAGATAAACGTCCAAGGTTTAGTTTCTCAAGAGTTTCAATACAAACTTGTCCAGTAGTTCAGAAGATATTTTGCTAACAGACAAATGAGGTTGACACCAACACTTTATGCTAAAGATTTAAACAAAAATATTGTGGAAACCTTGAAGCACGTGTTGGGGGATGACTGTCAGCTACTACCACACCAAACCTCATCCCAGTCTTGGATTAAAGCCATTTTTGTGTTTCTTAGAGTCAGTTGGCTGTGGCGGCCATCTTTAATTTTAATGTTAATCAGCTGTAGAGGTCCTTCCAGTTGTTTGTGAGATATTTTGCTAACAGACGGGTATAGTTCGCTCTAATAGTTATTGGCAAAGTTTCTCTCTCAGCTACTAACACATAATCTGTAAAACTGGCTGAGTTGTTTGCTGAGCTGGATTAGCTGTGGCGGCCATCTTGAATTGAGTTGACCCCAATGTTTTACTACAAACGTTGGTTCTTCTTTGGCCGCAGGGCGATAAAAATGCTTCATCCTGTGTTTTTATTTAAACTGTTTGACCTGCAAGTTTTTTTTCCGCCCCCCTATGCAGGAAAGCCAAGAACATCCAGAGCGTGTCGGGGGGTGGGGGTGGGTTTGGGGGGTACCTCAAACATGCGGTCCAAACGCTCCCGAGCCCGTCCCAGTTTGGGGGTTCGGAGGAGAGCTGCGGTCAGGACGGCGTCTGGAAATCATTATCGGAGCAGAGAGCACAGAAAATGTTAAGCAGGTGAGGGAGTCAAAACACGGACGGACGTGGAGTTCATTCAGTCATTTAAAGAGGAAGAAACACGGGAAAAATCTGGATCTTTACTCTCCAGCCTACAAACTTAATTTCCTAAACAAGTTGGGATGTTTGGTTTTTTTTTAAATTTTGTTTCAGTTGTTATTGAACAGACACAAACACATACAAATCACATTTTGATTCCCGGAACAGACAAACAAACATTTGGAGAAGAAAATGGCTGCCTCTGCGTTCCCTCGCCTTCTCTTTACGTAATCCTCCCACGTCGGACAGGAAACAAGTCTGACGTTTATCAGCTGCTGTTCGCCTCATCCAACGGACATTTACTCTACAACCGAGTCAACCCAATTCAAAATGGCCGCCGCAAGCGAGCTACCTCAGCAAACACAAAAAATGGCTACAACTCGGCTAACTTTACAAGTACTGACCTCAGATTTGGTGTCCTGGTGCTCATACTCCACATCTGCACCAGCACATTTGTTTTTAAAAGTCGGCCATTAACTATTGGAGCATTTAGCTATGTTAGCTAGCATTTTTCTACTTATAGCTTTTAGCTAGCCTCTTTTACTAATAGCTAGTGCTGGCTACTTGAGATAGCGTTTTTCTACTAATAGCTTTTAGCTAGCTTCTCCTACCTTTACCTAGTGTTTTGCTGCTTATAGCTTTTAGCTAGCCTTTTTTACTAATAGCTGGTGTTGGTTATGGTAGCTAGCATTTTCTACTATTAGCTTCAGTAGCTTCTCTTACTAATAGCTTGTATTTTGCTACTTTTAGCTAGTGTTTTGTTTCTAATGGTTTTTATATAGCTTTAATAACTATTAGCTAGCTTCCCCTACCTAGTGTTTTGCTACTTATAGCTTTCAGCTAGCCTCTCTTACCTTTAGCAAGCATTTAGCTACTTTTAGCTAGCATTTTGCTACAATAGCTTTCAACAAGCCTCTCTTATTTTTAGCTAGTGTTTGGCTACTTTTACCTAGTTTTTTGATACTTTTGGCTTTAAGCTACCATTTTTGCTTTATTTAGCTTTTAGCTAGTGTTCTGATTCTTTTAGCCTTAGCAGCTCAGCTCAAATGTCATCCTTTATGCTGCATTTTTGCAGTAAATATAATTAATTTAGTTCATCCGCTGCATTTGGGAAAACCTCACAATATAAACAGGAAAATGGCTTTCAATTTTCAACCTCGTTCTCCTACACGGTAAAAAAAGCTGCGATTCTGAAGTGTCTGTCTTTGGGTTTAAAGCGACACCTCCCAGCCCGTTTCAGGGCGTTACATGGAGGTAGACGTTCACTGCGTTTCGCTCCTAACAGAAGTCGCAGCTCGTGTTTTCTCCTCTGCCCGAGGCTGAACGTCGCAGCATTCATCACATAATTAGATTTTTGGGAAGCAGAAGCCTTCTCATTGGCCGTCATTGTGAGGAGCCTCTCCTGTGATCACCTCCATCTTTGCTTTGCATTTCTGCCAACGCAGCTCCAAAGAAATGATCCTAATCGTCATTGTAATTATCTCCAATAATTATTGACAGTGCCGCAGATGGGAAGGCAAGAAGGACATAAGGAGCCTGTTTTAACGCTGAGCTCTCTGAACTCCAGGTTTTTTGTTTTTTTTTTTTTGTAAAGAGGTGTTGTTTCCGGAGATAAAAGGTCCTCTGATCCTGCAGTCTACAGGAGGTATAGGGTCTGAGTTGACGTCATGCATTTGCTAACGTTGAGTGCCAACCACCAACAGCAGGTGACCTCCTCCTCCTCCTCCTCCTCCTCCTCTCCAACAAACACAAACACTCGCCGTCTCCTCCCTGTTTGCCAGGGGTGCACCTGCAGCTTATTATCCCAGCCCTTAGCTTTTGTAATGCGGCGCAGGTGCCGAAGCGCCGGCGCGCCATTGTAACACACACGCAAACAAACACGACGGGCGCTGGAGCGAGCGCGCACGCTTACAGATGTGCCGTGATTAACTGATACCATAAGTGATAAACCCTGTAGATATTTCTTGTTTCCTCCACGCGAGGCACAACGAGATCAGGGCCGCGGAGTTTAGGAATCCACGTAGGATCTGTAAGCTTCTATTTTTGCATCATCACCGAAGAACTCTTACGACTAAACTTAGCACAAAGAAAACAAGGGAGCTTGTGTTTTCTTGGTTATTTCTTTGCTGTAATGAGGCTTCTAAGCAATAACTCTTATACCTCTGGAAAGCCTGTTTGTTGCCACATTTGTTGGGAAAACGCAGCGATGAGCTGAGCAGCAGAGTCGAGTTCGTCGGTTGCGTTCGTGAAATATTTGCCGAATCCTTTCTGCCAAACAGCTTGTCCTGTCGTTAACTCCTGTTTGGTGCCGTTTATCGGACTGGATGAGTGAAATCTGAAGAAACGAGACATGTTGGCAATTTAACAGTTTACTCGTTTAACGAACGGGGGGCATCAGTGGCATGTGGAAGAACCATACGCAGCCACGTCCAACAGCTTGGTCACAAACAGTCCGCCCCCAAACTCTGGAGGTAGTCGTTGGTAAACCTATCTCTGTGGGGGCGATTATTGTCATCTCGGAGGACAAAGTTTAGTCCCAGACTGTGGGGACATAGGGCTACTGCTGGTTGCTAGCGTGGGCTAACGATCAGGTCCCTGATCATCAGCACCTGGGCTGCAAGAAGCTCAAAACGACAGTCAACAGCGGATTGACGTACGACAAACGCTGGTCAAAGAACGAGACGCCATCCCAGCATGGGGAGGCAGTGTTAGACTGCGTATGGTTCTTCCACATGCTGCCGAGGCCCCTGTTGAACGGATAAACTGTTAAATCATCAGTTTCTCTTGTTTCTTCCGACTGGAATCAAACAACCTGGTAAACGGCACCAAACAGGAGTTAATAACAGAATGAGCCGTTCGGCAGAGAGGATTTTCCCAACAAATGTGGCTCCATTTAACGGGATGAGATTTGTTGCTAAGAAGCATCGTTACGGCAAAGAAATAATCATCCAAACACAAACTTTCACACTTTGTGCCCAACAACTTTGAACAAAACAAAAAGCTAATTATTAATTAATTATTTATCAGCTTTGGCTCCATTGGGAATATTTTGCTTTTACTTTTGGTAGCAATATTTATGTCGGCTTTCAGGCTAATAAAAGAAGTTTTTTGTCATTCCGGTGAGAAAGAACGCTCTTAGCTAACATTAAACTAATGCAAACAAACCCAAATCCTTAATAAAAGATCAAAAAATGAACAAACTATGACAGAAGGACAGAAAGATGACTTATCCTTTTTTATTTCTGCAATATATTTGTTTAAAGTTATTAAAAATCTAATTTGTTTCCACTGAATTAATATTCCTTGTTGATATTATTGACGTTCGGTTGTCATGTCATAAAGACACGGAAGAAAACACCTGATTTTTTGTTGTTGTTTTGTTTTAATTTAAAAAGAAATCTGTCTCACACACAGATATCAGAAAAGGAGAAGAATGAAAATCTGCTCACGCGGATGCATTAGTTTTAGAAAATGTTCATTAAAATCCCACGTTCTGAAAAACAGATGTAACCGGGACGAGACCGTCAGTCACCTGCCGGGATCTGATATGAAAAAAACCCCACAAAACAACAGATGTTAGAAAATAAAATAAAGGGATGAAGGACACCGAGAGAAAAGCAATTAAGTTACGTAAAAAAAAAAAGGGAAATATGTCGACTCCGAAAAACACAAAATATAACCGGTCAGCTTCTCTTCTTCTTCTGGTGTTTTTGTTGTGCATTAATTAACGTATTTACTTCCTTTCGCTGAGAGTTCAAAGGTCAAACTCATGTCCCGATCAGCGGCACGCACCAGACGCCGGCATAAATCAGCGTGTGGCTCAAGGGCGCGTTGGCGTTCGACGGCGTCGGTGACAGCGGAAGGTCGGCGCGGACGGCTGACCTCCGTTTTCTCCGGAAAACAACAAAAACTGGTGTTTCCTCCACAACAAACTACTGCCAAACTCTGAAAAAAAGACCAATAATTCCCTTTACAGCGACACGATGACCGCCTGCTGCCGGAAGGTGGGCGGTAATGTTCTCGCCTGCTATTAGCTTGTCCGTTAGCAAAATATCTCATGAGCCGCTGGACGGATTTCAATGAAATTCTCAGTTTGTAAGAAACGGATATACATCTGCAGCTGATTTGTTTTTGGGGCCAGCCTGGTTTAAGATGGCTGCCGCAGCCAACCGATTGTGCGAAACACAGAACTGGCTCTAACTCAGCCGGTTGTGCAGAAACGGAGCTGAAATTTGGCGTGGTAGTAGCTGAGAGTCGTCCCTACAATGTACTCAGAGTGCTACACGGTGCGCAGTATCTTCGTTTGAAGCGTTTGGCACGAACTGCCGGAGTCAGCTCCAGTTTATCTGTTAGCAAAATATCTCCCGACGGACGGGAATGAAACTCTCGGAGGGACAATCAGCGGATTGGTTAGCCTTTGGAGTCAACCAGATTTAAGATGACCGCCGCAGAGACGGAGCTGCAGTTCGAGAAGCTGAGAGTCAGCTTCAAGGGTTGGGCTGAAGCGGCTGCAGCGCCCCTATTTCTCAACACGAGTCGATGTCAGCCTGGAACTGCGGCGCTCCTTCGAGGAACGCTTTGCTTCCATAAAAGCCAACATCTGTCTTTCCCCGTCCTTCCTGTCGGTTCGAACAGCCTTTCGAAATTGTAAACACGCAAAGTTATTCGCTCAGGGAAGTGGAGGCGAGCGGCGACTGTGTGTGCACGTTTCGCCCGCTCTTTGCTCGGTGGCGGTCGGGCGCCTGCCGGGCCGGCAGAGGGACACAGGAGGGGGGGGGACCGCAGCGGGTCGCGGGCGGGCCGAGGCGGGCCGCAGGCGCTGACCACAGGCACCCGGATCCAGACTCGGCCCTGCAGTGACATCTGCTTTTACTCAGGCGGAGCACTTCGGCACTTAATAAAGCGTGTAATCGTGCCGCTGCAAAAAAAATTTAAAAACTCGCATCGACAAATGCTCCTTGTGAAGCGACTCCCCTCCTTCTTCCTCCTCCTCCTCCTCCTCCGTGTCTGTTTCTGTTTATCTGCTTCCAGTTTATTAGCAGTTTTACATTAAGGCCCAAATGAAGACAAAGTGCTTTGTAAAGTTGTAATGATTGATTACGGGCTCTTACTGAGCAAGCAAGAAAGCCATTTAGAGAAAATCAGGCTGAAAAGAAAAAAAAAAAAAGGTGTTCCTGAACACACCTGTATGCAATTTTCTGAATGTAAGTGGACAGGAAAGAGGAAGGAGGTGTAGCTGCTAATGTCGGTGTAATTTCTGGGTTTGTGAGATTTTGGGACAGCTACGATTACAAAGCGCCTTTTTTTTTTTGAGGGGGTCTACCAAACCTAACATGTGGCTGAACGGGGCAGGCGGACCCGGACCCAGACCCTCTCGAGTTGTCCCCCCTTGGTTCTGCAGAACTCGTAGGTCTTCGCAGCAGCAGCAGCAGCTCTGCAGGCCCCCGAGTTGAAATTCACCGAGAGTCCGCATCGCCTCTCATATTTCAGCTGAACTGCCTCCTCGGCAGGGCCAAGGAATGCACCGAGCGCCATAAATCAGACGCTTGATGGGAACTTGGCGGCCAGACAGCGGTGCAGAGAGCGGGGTTATGTAGCCACAGTACAGTAAAGATGTTTTAAGGTGAACATTACCATCTTGGTGGAGGAGGGAAAAAAAAAAACGAGGCCGGGGGGAGGGAGGAGGAGGATACTTTGAGTCTGGGGGAGTTTTGTGCAAATGACAGCGCTATGAAAGCTCATCTCACCTCCTCTGGCCCTCTGCATTCCTGTACTTGTGAATCACTGCTTGCCTCAGAAACTGCTGCTGCTTTTGGCCCCATAAAAAAAAAACTGTGCAGTTTGAGCTTAAAGGGACAGTTCAGACATTCTGAAGTGGGGTCCACGTGGAACGGACACGGACGGTTAATGTCTTACTTGAGTTTTGAACGACCCCAATTTGGAGAAGCAGTTTGAATCTGATCGGATTGATGACAGGGGCGCCACCAAGAGGGGGGGTCAGAGGGGGCCATGACCACCCCTATAAATCTGAAGCCCCGCCCCCGTTGAGACTAATGGCTAGTCCCAGTCAAAACCAACGTAAATGGCCTCTTGCTTTTTGTTTTAAATCGACTTTTACATCACAGGGTTATTTGCCTGACGTTTGTAGTTATTCGGAAAGGCAACCAATGTCTGAAGCAGCTAGCTGTAGCACTTCCTGCAGGAATATCCCCGCCGGATGAGCAGCAAAGGAGAAAACCGACAGCGTTCACGTGAGCTGGAGGTGGTTTAAAGTGACAGTCCGGTCGTCTTAGCACGGAGGAAGAGGCAAAAGTCTTCGTCCGGGCTAGGCTGACGGCTAGCTGGTGGACTGATACAATCAGCAGCCTTCAGCATTTAGATTGTCTGTCTCTGCTCCAAGTCCTGCACCTACGACACGGACGGTGGGTGAAGAAAACGGCAACAAACTCAACAACGGTGATTAAAAAAAAAGGTTTGGCTAGCTATTAGCCTAGCCAGGCTGAAGATGTCTGCTAACTATTAATAACTTTTAGACGGAACATCCCTTCTAGGACAACTGGAATACCCCTTTAAGATGGCAAAATGTGCTATTATTTATATGATATCATTTACTGATCCAGGTAAAAGTCTTGTTAAGATTAAAGCTCTCTTTTTCCAAGAGAAAACAGCCCACGAAGGGCTTAAAACAGATTAAGAATTTAATACAAAGAGATGTTTGGCGTTTACCAACCTACGTGCTTTTTCTCCTTCAGCTCGAAACAGAATGGGTCAAACTTGACCGCAGCAAATCTTTTTTTCCCCCTCGTTCTGTTCTGGCCCTGGGGAAATATAAACCCAGCTGGAAATAAATACATAAATAAATATATTCCTGCCAGAATAACGCAAAACCGATAGTAATAGTTTGTTCCCAAAAATTCAAACATATTTTTTTTCGCCGATGCTCGTTAGATCACCAACTCCCAAAACGGAGGTCGTTCAAAGAGCCATCTACAGCAGGTAGGATACTAAGTGCTCACACCTTCTCCACAGGATCCCACTTTGAAAGATCTGATGT
>NC_051436.1:6528693-6547719 GCF_001649575.2 Kryptolebias marmoratus
GGGGGGGGGGGGGGGGGGGGGGTTATGGTGAAAAAGTTGCTCAGGTGGGGTGGCTCGAGCTCCGCCTCGCGGGTGAACGGGTTCGTGTCGAGGGGGCAGCCGGCGCCGCGAGCGCCAGGTTTGTTTGTCACATCTCTGCCTGTCTGCGCCGTATGCAAATGGAGGAGAGGGGGGTGAGAGGGGTGAGGTGGAAGGGGGGGTGGCTGGGAGGGACAGCGCCATGGGAAACTTCTGGTGCTAATCCAGCATGTTGAACCGGGGAGGAGAGGAGTACTTTTCAATAAAGCCGCCCCCAAACCCCCCACCCCTCGTTACTCCTCTGTCAAGTCACACACACACACAAACAAACACAACACACACACAGCATGTTCTCATCCTGGGTGCGCTTTCAAACAAACATCACAGGGGAAAAAAAAAACAAAAAAACTCTCACAAAGACACAAGTACTTTCACACACACACACACACACACACACACGTAAACACCAAACACCTGTTTCTTTTCGGCGCATCCAAACAGACATGAATTAATATGAGAACAAATCCCACGATCTTAAGACCCACTGTGGGTCGGCGGGGTGTCATACCGGGCGGCTTTCAGCGCGATAACAACACTCCTCAGCGTGATGGGCCTGTCCTACCACCCACCACCACCCAAAGACGGGCTCCCAACACGCTCCAGCCACGGCCCGGGACTTAGACGATGAAATTTATGCTAATTTGTGTGGGAATACACCGAGCTAAGAGTGCCATTTAGAACCAGTGCTGTTTTTTTTTTAGACAGCACTCTTTTATTCTCCGAGCTCTCCTCAACTAGATTTTTGCAAACGAACGAGGGAAGGGGTGGGGGGGATGCTGTCGACTGAAATTCCTTCTTCACTTTGTTGTGTTTTTTTATAGCGTTTGTTGCTCGTCAGAATTTATTATTTGGGATTGCTTCAACAGAGTTTCCAAAAGGGGAACGGGGGCACACTGATGATCGGGGCAAACATACACCAAGACGTCCGTCACGCTGTCCTCACACGTGACCCGCGCTGCAACACGAGTCCCAACGAGGTTTTGTTTAATACGACTTATTAATATTTTTAAATTCTTCGACTCGAAAGCTTCGAAACGAGCCGCAGTTTGTTGAAATCTGAGGATTTTATCACGAGGGCAACGAGCTGGTTTTGTTTACGAGCACACCGGTTTTCTAGCCTAGACTGACCTCATCGGGAATTATAAAAATGAACATTATACGAAGGGATTTCCCCAGAGAACAGTGGTCAGTTTCAAAGGAAATTAAAAGGATACATCCTGAAGACGTCCCTGTCGGAAAATGTCCATTTAAACGTCGATGCGATGCTGGATCTGCGCCGTCCTCGATCTGCTTGTGACCCCTGTGTCCAGTTCTTCTTGCGTAGTTCTGTCCCCACGAGTCACGCTCCCTCACTTCAACCCCTGCCGCTCCCACCCGCACCTGTCTCTGGTTGGTAATCACTCACCTGTTTCCCGCTTCCTCGTCAGCCCGTCGTCGCTCGTTCGCTGCCACAGTCAGCTTTTAGTTTTCTTCAATTAATAAATCAGTTTATTATATATTTTATATCCAACTCTACAGACAACCATCTTGAATTAGGTTAACTGCAAAAGATAGTCTGTTGCAGATATTTATCAAATAATTACTTACTTGGTTTTATTAAAATCAATCCAGTTGCTCATTAGATATTTTGCTAACATATCGATGTAACAGGATCCAAAAAGTTACCCTTTAACTGTCTCGTATGTGGATGTTTTTGTTACGAAAACAGGACCCAGGATTTAGTTTTTAAGACTAGAGAAGCTACTTCTAACTCAGATATCTGTCTAAAACCTGTTCTTCCACCTGATTCAGATCCTTGTATGAAACCAGCTGTTAGGACAGAGGCCAGATGTGTTCACCTGTGCTGTTTGAGTCATATTTCCTCCCTGATGCTACGCCGACTTCAAGGTTTTGTTTAAGGGCGTGCACACGAAACAGCCGCTTTCCAAAAAAAAAAAAAAAAAAGGGTTTCAAACGATCCGGTGAAAAACTGATTACTTAAACGCACAAAAGAAGAGGTTTGATTCCAGATACTTTCCCAGACTGCAGTCGCGAAAGTTGCTTGTTTGGTTCGCGATCGATATTAAAAGCATGAGGTCTGCATTGTGCGCTGCAAAGGAAATAAATCTGCTTTAACTTCTTCCTGTTAGATAAAGTACATTAAGCTCAAACTCCAACGCGGAGTCAGATGAATTTCTTCCCTGAATGCAACGGGCACGCGAGACGAAATTTATACTTCTCTCATAAAACTCGGGGAGGGGGGGGAGGAGAGACGGACGTGACAGAGTTCTTTGTGCTGGCGTTGGCCGGAGTCCAACAGTTGAGTCCGGGCCCAGCACTGTGCTTCCCCCCCCTCGCTACCACCACCACCCTCTACATCCTCTCTTTGGTACACAGTCGGACGCACGTCGTGCAACCACAAGGCGCCGTTACTTCTCCCGGAGTGTGTGTGTGTGTGTGTGTGGGGGGGGGGAATGGACAAACACAAAGGCAATCAACAAATCCCCGTTTTTTTTTTGCTTGAGCTCTGTGAAACATAATAGGGCCCAAATCATCATCTATTTAGCTTCGTCAAATCACCGACAGCAGGCCTTGATAAAAGAGAGTGGAAAATATGTCGGGTACAAGACGCTGCCAAGACCCGCGGACAAGAGGCTCCCATCGAAGCCAGATGTTGATTCAACTGGCCAATTTTGATAAATGGCATAATGATTACCATTATAGATTGAGTAATTTTATATCAGCGTGCCGCATTGTTGGTCCTCTTTAATGGTATCCAAATGAACTCCGGTCTGTGCCTCGAGGCCAGGTGGGCCTTTCTGGTGCCGGTGTGCGACACGCGGGGGCCTTAATCACCGTTACGAGGGCGCCCGAGCTGGAGACAAAGCACCTGGCCTCGTGGGCAACGCTGACGGCTCCTGTTGTCACAAACAGTCCAGATGAGCCCGTCACACGGGCTCCGTAATGAGACTTAATTAGCGCTTTAACCCGACTTTTGCCTCTTCTAACGACCTCAATCCCATCAGAGAGGCTTACTCCGTCAGAACTTGTCGTACGTGACCCCGTGACCCATGTGGACTGCGCCCTGAGTGACCCTCCAAGGTTCGGATGGCTCTAATTCTGCCGAGGTCCAGACGCTGCGGTCCCGTTCCTCTGGGACGGTGGGGGGGGTATTACAGTGGATTAGCTGAAGTAATACCACGATGGAACATGGCTATGTGGGGGTCAGGGGATTGGACCGGGACGGGAATCCTAATGTTTTACTGTCACAGAGACACTTTGGAGAATCAACGGAAATCCAATTAGAGTTAAACTTCAAGTCGAGTCCCGCTGTCCTCCTTCCAGCCTCGCAGCAATCCCTCCTCAGGCTGTTCTTCCCGAAAGCTTTAAAAGGTTGTTTTGCCGTGCGGTACATTAAAGGGATGACTCCGATTCTTTTCAAGTGAGGTTCTGCAGAAAAGGTCACGAACAATTATCATCCTACCTGCCGCAGACGGCTCTTTGAACGGCGTCAGTTTGGGGGGAAAAAAGAAACCGTTGGTGGCTCGTTGGAGATGCAAATGCCAACTGAGTTGGTACTTCGGACACGTTTGAGTTTGAGCGCAACTGCGAGTGTGTTGCGACTTTTACACAAAGTTCCTGTCTTTCGAAGTTCGCCCAACCTACTTGGTGAAACGGCAATTATGTGGTTGAACTGAGGAGCTAATGGCTAGTCCAAGCCAAGGCCAAGACCAAAGTGGGTTGAAACTTTTTTATTTAAGCCAGCAGCCGTTAGGTAGTTCATCTTCAACAGGTGAGCAGTTTATTGTTTATTCTTCTTCCACACAGCCCCGTTTCAAACGATCTGTGCTCCTTTCAGTCCAACGGATCCAAAACTTTTCAACTTTTGACCCAGAAAATAAAAAAGTGGAGGCTTTTTGACCCCAACTTTTGCCAGTTTAGTTAAAAAGAAAGATATAATCTAATGCATCAATCTACAGAAAGCTGAAGAAAATGGGTTTGAATTAAAATTAAGTCGGTCCAACACTGTGACCCGTGCGTATGAATATTTGTGCTTTACTCTCCTAAAACCAGTGATTGGTATCCAGTTACGCAATAAGTGCGTTTCATGTGGTGGGAAGACGGTGTCTCCTGCTTGAAAACCAGAAATCAGACAGATGTCGATCGGCTAATTAGATCATCCTCTGAACTCAATCTTCCGCTCGTTCACAAATGAGTGAAGAACAAATAAAAACAAACACAAGAAAGAGCCGCAATTAGCGAGTCGTTTTTGTAGCATAGCTCGTTTTATTGTTTAAACAGTTTTGCATAGGAAATATATCCACTTCCAGTAATTGACTGCAGTAAAAACAGCTGCTAGCAGTATAGGCTGGATATAACAGTAACAATCACAAAAAGTTGAGCCTTTTTTTATTTACACTGATTTTTAATCTTGTGGCAATTTTAGCCCCTGCATTAAATGTAACCAGCTCGAAGGCGTCGCCTAACGCTTGGCATTACTAAAAATCAATAAAAGAAGGGATATCAAGGCCTTCGCTATACAGTTCACAACGGACACCTGTGGCTCCTAAAACTGTAAATTAAAAAAAAAATTATAATTAAAAAAACAAAAAAAAACAAACAAACAACAGGTTTCCAAAAGTTCTCTAAAACGTACATTCAGATACATACATAGACCTTGAACACACTTGCAGTGTAACTACGAACACTACGGCTTACATATTGTCTTGTTGGTGTTGTTGTTGTTGTTCGTTAAGCACATTTCCACCGTGACTCCTCAGGCAGAGCGAAATGTGTGTGCAGAGGGAAGTAAAAGTGCCACAAGACCCCCCCCCACCCATCCCAAAAAAAAAACAACCCAAAGATATCAGCCCTGCAGACGAAACAAAAAAAAAAAAGAAAAATGGTGACGAATCCTAAAAAATACATTACTTCATCCTTCCACTGCACGTAATTTAGCGCCGACCCTCGTTCCCCCCCACCCCCAGGAAAAACAGAACCAAAAGCAGGAAGTTTGACACGAGCGCGTGCGCTGACACGATTAGAACATGAATTATGTCACGAAAATAACAAAATAAAGAGCTCCCCCCCCCCAAGAAAGCGGTGCGAGACGTAACGAGGAGCACGTGTGTCCGGATGAGTTTCCTATCACATTCTACAGCTATTTACAACAGACAGCTTGAACAGGCACTGCGCTGCTATCCTCTCGTCTCCTTTGGGTGAGTGTTTACATCCTGTAAAAAATGCTGGTTTTTGTTTCTTTCATGTTTTATAACCTGATGCCGAGTGACTAGCAGAATGCGTATTGCTCGAGCGGGATGAAGATGAAGCTCAGTGTTTCCCTTACAGTGGCCCTCTCAGTCCCTTCAGAACGCCTGACATTTAATAAAAAAAAAAAAAAACGAAAAATAAAATCACACATATTGCATGAGCGCCACAGGGTCTTCCTTTGCATACAACGGTCCCGTTCGTCTTGATCAGCGCGGTAATACTTTCTAAAAAAACAAAACAAACAAAACTCCAATCCGCTGATGGGGTCGAACACTGATTTTTAGAGTTTTCAAGAGCGTTTCTGACGGGCTACATTCAAACCTGAAACGCCTTCCTCAGCTGGAAAGTACCCTATAGTGAAGCACCTTTAATGAAACGTCGCGTCTGTGGCGTGAATGGAGGGGTTTCCTATAGTACATCGGGCTTCGACAGCATGTGGAAAGTGCAAAACGAGTGACTTTTACTGATCTTTTAAGAGATTCTCGAGGAAAAACCATCGACTTGCTTTTGAAGCAAATACATCAACAATGGTCAGCCAAATTCGAAATATGGAGAAAAGTAGCACCAATTGAAACAAAACAAATAAAAAAAACTAAAAAAAAACTAAACAGAAGACATTTAGACAGTTTGTCGAGGACGTTTTTTTTTTTACCCTGCTTTCTCACTTAAGGTCAGGTGCAATGTGGGGCTATTTTTACAAAAAATAAAAATAAAATAAAAAAATTATACTTTTTTTTTTTTCATTGTTTTTCTTTTTGAATTTTACTGGATTAAGTGACATCACTTCCCAGCTGCTACAAAAAAAAACAACACACATTCACGCGACACTCTTGTTGGACAAGAATATACACCCGCTTCCAAAAACAAAAAACAACAAAAGAAAACAAAAACAGGACAAAATTACGAAAAATATCACATCACACGCACTACAGCCACACTAATGTAGAAACAATTCAAATATTCGCAAAGATTTCCCCCCAAATAGTCACTAACTAAAGTTTAGAAATTATAACATTAATAATAATAATAATAAAAGAAAAACCTTCATTGTTGTTTTTATACTCATTGATCTCCCACCTTCCCCCTTATTTGTCCCACCACATTTTTCAATTTTTTTTTTTTTTTTTACATACAGAAATACAACATTTGACAAAAAAAAATTAAAATACACTTTAGATTACACTACTCAAAGAAATCTGGAGAGTTCTAACTCAAATCCATCTAAAAAAAACAAAACAACTAACAAACAAAACCCCTAATTTATTTCTTTTCCTAAAATGGAATTGACTTGTTTTCATCCAGAAATGAAAAATTTTTCTTTTACATTTACGGGCTTCGAAAAAAAAACAACCAAAAAACCCAGTTTACAGTGTACAAACTCCTGCCCGATACTCCGGCAGGCTTTATTAAAAAAGAAGAAGAAAAAAAATAAGTAAATTTTTTAAACTTTTCTTTATTTATTTTTGACTAAAAAGACCCTCATCTCATTTTGCCGTGTCGTGTCAGAGGCACTCGATCGCACATCCGGCTCACAGACTCGCCTCCACGCACACTTTAAGCTGCCCGAAGCAGAGCCGAATCCCACACAGAACTACTGCTAGCGACATGATCGGGATATTTACCTTTATGTACAGTCTCCTACTCAACAAACACTGATAGTACAGCGACCCTGACACGTTTTCATCACGAACATCCGCACACGCAAACACACTCGGGGACAATGCACTTCTGTGGGGTCTCCAATGGCCAGAGGCTGCAAAGCACTTTTTCTTTTTTATAATAATTATCAAAAAAAAAAAAAAAGACAGAACAGTGCACATAGAACAGGGTGACTTTGAAAGAAATGTTTTACATATTTGTTTTCATTAATAGAAACTAGGGTGAAGACGAAGAGACTGAGCTTGACTTGAGGATCATTTTATGTAACACCGGAGACTCCGGGGAATCTCCGACACGAAACGTTTCTTTCACGATTGTAGGGAAAGAGTGCAAAAGGTGTCTATGTTCAATGATAAAATGATAAGATAATGATTGATATAGTCTATAATGCCCTGTATTATGCCTGAGAGATTTAGGCCGAATCCCATTTTACCCCTTTTCCCTTTTTAGCCGTAGTTTTTCGTGTTTACACGTTAAAAAGGAGGTTCTGATCGATGTGAAGCAAAAACTCTTAAAAACAAAGATTTTTCAGAGGCGCACTTTGAAACAAGGAGGTTAAGAGACATTAAAAACAAACAAACAAAAAAAAACATTTTACTGTTTAGTTTGTTGTATTTATATCAATTATTCTTAACAAAAATAAAAAACACGCGGAAATAGCAGCTAATTTCTCCGGTAAAATATTCCCTGAAGAACCATTGTAAAGTCTAGTTTATTGTATTTCGATGTTTGGTACTCCTGCCACTTTTATTTAACGAGCACAAATAATGGCAGTAATAATTTCATATTTTTCCGGTAAACTATTTTTTGTCTCATAATCATAGAAATGTTGTTTATAGTTTACCGTATTCCTGCCAATGATTCTCCATAAACATAAGAATGGGCAAAAATTATTTTGTATATTATTATTATTTTGTATAAAATCATTTGAATTTTTGTATATAATATTTCATCATCTCACGGACAATTGTAAAGTCCAGTTTGTTTTCCGGTACTTTGCATTGCTGTCGATTTTTTAATACAAGCATAAAAATTTGGCAAAATTATTTTAATATTTTCCTGATAAAGTATTTTACAGTTTTAATAACTATTGTATTGTCTAGTTTAGTGTATTCTAATGTTTAGCATTAGTGTCAAATTGTCTTAAAAGAAAAAAAAAGTAAAAAAAAAATTGCATAGAGATTGTTTGGTAAAATTTGGGATTACTAATTAATGTTACCTTTAGTGTTTTTCCAGTAAAATATTTTAGTGTCTGAAGAACCACTGTTAACCATAGAAACGTCTAGTTTATAGTTTACTGTATTCCTGTCAATGATTGTTCACCAGCAATAAAATTGTTTTTCCGGTAAAGTATTTTATAATCTCAAGAATTACTGTATTGTCTAGTTTAGTGTATGTATTCCCATTTTTTAGCATTACTGTCAAATTTTCTTAAAGAGATTAANAATTTGTCCGGTAAAATATTTTTTCTCAACAATCATTGTAACGTTATCTTTGTGTTTTTCCGGTAATTTTTTTTTGGCTCAAGAACCATTGTAAAGTCTAAGAAATTGTATTCTGATGTTAGGTTTTACTGCCAATCATTCTTAACAGGCATAAAAACTGCCAATAATTATTTGGCAGTTTTTTCCTGTAAAAAAAAAAAAAATTTTTTTTTTACCGGAATAATATTTTGTATTTTTCCGGTAAAATATTTTATGGTCTCAAGAACCACTGTAGTGTCTTTTTTAATATATTCCAACACATGGCGTTTGGGTTTACTGTCAATTATTCTTAACAAGCACAAAAAAATAGCATCGTATTTCACCGGTAAAATATTTTACTAACCATTGTAATGTGTAGTTCATTATTCCAATTAATTGCAATTGGTACCGTTGTTGTATATTCTTAGCAAACACAAAAAAAAATCGTTTTCATTTTTTTCCCCCGGTAAAACGTTTTATTGTCTCAGCAAAAAATGTAGCGTCTAGTTTAGAGTTTAGGGCCAAAGTGTAGGGGTAGGGGTGTCAGTGACACTAGGAAATGGGATTCGGCCTTAGTTTGAGAGTTCTGAACACTGCACAGACGGGATAAGATGATTGCCTATGTGCTATTTAAGTGCTATAATTTCTTCTAATTGACTTAATTTAAGCTTCTACTGGGCCATAATAATAATAGTTCAGAACTTTACTGGCTTTGCTAGGGAAGTATCTCGAAACTGACGTGTGCACATCGTATTTACATTTATACAAATCTACTACTTATAAAATACTTTCTAAAGGCTTGCCCGAGCCTGTCTGGAGCTGATTTGGACAGGTCTCACTAGCATTAGTCGGTGTGTGATTGTTGCGCAGGTCACAGGCCACTTCACTGATGTGTTTTAAGGCATCTACTCGGGAATTGCATTCGGTGACATCGAGAACAGGACGGCACTCCTAACAGCGGGCGACCGTCTTCAGGGATTCGAGTCTGGATGGGATTCTACGCAAGCGAATAAAAGACATCAAAAGAGGAAAGGAAAATAAAGACAAAGATCTCTTTTAAAATGATTGTCGGGCTCAAGTCAAGCCGTCTCTCCGGTAAAAATGTGAGCTCCTTAGAAGGTCAAATGCTAGCACCCCGGGTGGAGAGTTAAAAATGAGAGTCACAGTAGACCAATCAGTGACTTTGCAGCCATAAAAACACCAATTATTAATTTTTTTTTCAAAAAAATTATACCCTTTTAAAAAAAAAACAACAATTCCACCAAATTTCATAATACACTGGAACACGTTATCCGGTAATTGTTCAGTAAAAATAAAAAAGACCTTGTCATACTCTGCTGCATAGGAAGCAGTCCCCACTTTGGTCAATAAAAAAAGAGGAAAACACCCACATCAACAACAACAACAACAACAACATCATCAACAACAACAATGACGAACAACAATATCGACAAAATAAATGCATTACCATATCGTCTATCTCCAAACTAGCCTCTAATAATTGACACATCTAGAAGCACTACCTACATAGGCAAAAGTTGGTATTGCATAATTTTCATACTTCTGAACTCCACCCTCCACAATAGTATCTGGAAGATGAAGAAAAATGAGCACTGAAAATAATAATAATAAAAATAATATTAAAAAAAAGGGTGACAGGTTATTCGAAAAACCAACAAAAAATACTGAGAAAAACAAACGAAAACAACAAAAAAAAAAAACCTGCCGGTTGATTACAAACTTTAAAATGGCAACTATACACAGCCTTGATATGCAACCTAACTGTGAGATAGAGTAGTACATGAAGTTAAAAATCAACAATTTCATTCAGAGTACAAAACAATTCTTATCATAAAAATGTTATTCTTTTTTTTTCCTCTCTCTCTCTCTCTCTCTCTCTCTCTCTATAATGATAAATGCAGCAAAAACAAGTGTAGTGATGTCTCTATATTCAAAGGCAAGGCACGTAATGTGGACTATATGTCATCGTGCAAATTAAAGAGTTTCGGAGAGATTTTCCTCGTATATATATATAGGTTTGCGTCTTGACTGGAGAGGCAACAGCTGGGAGATTGCCATGCAGAATTCTTGATTTCAGGGAATATGCCACCACCCGCATTCATCGCTTTTCTTTTTTTTTTTTTTTCAGTTTTCAGCCTCTTCCGCTTTTAGAGTCAACCTTGCACAAGCTGGAGAAGATTACAGTACATTTTTGCATGAAAATTTTACGCTCAAGAGTCCCAAAATATGTCTTTAAAGAGGTAGTTCAGAGTCTCTGAAGTGGGGTTAAAACACGTTTTAAATCTGTTCAGATTAACAAACCTAACGGCTAAACTGCGAATGGCCGAGGACAAAGTGGATTGCCGCCATCTTTAAACAACTCCAAATTCATTGTGGGCGATGCAAATATTTTGTAAATATTAAAAAAAATACTGCCGTATTCTTAAAAATAAGCACCAAAACGTGCCACAACTAACTGCCGACGTCTCCGCAAACAACCGTAGAGTTTCGTGCCAAATCAAAGACTGCGAAATCAAGCCCAAACCATCACTCCTCCACCACCGTGCTTGACAGTTAAAAGTAATAATAATTCTATGAATTAATGACGTATCTGCTGGAATAACAATGGGAAACTGACAGCTGTGTTCTGGTCTACGATAGGGGTTCCCAAAGTCAGGTTCAGGACCCCACAGCGGGTCGCGAAAACACCAAGTTGGCGGTCTCGAGATGATTCCTAGAAATCAAATCAAATTTTAAACTGACTGGCGATGGTATATTCTTTCATATAAATGTTTGTACTGCCATCTTTATAATAACTGACTTAACTGGTTTTAAAAGGTTAGAACCATTTGTTTATAAAATAATATTTAGATAAAAACTGGAAGGTTTGAAATCGGAGTCGTTTTAAGATGCCGACAATCCATTTTGTCCGTTAACTGGTCCTTTAGGTCAGAACGGGCCATCTACAGGACGAAGCCCACTTTCAAAAAATCTGAATTATCCCTTCAAGTTTGTATTATTTGTATTTATTTATTTATTTGCAAAAAGTGGCTGTCAGCTTTACAAGCCGACGGCCGACTGCAACCTCATTTCTCGACACATTTCAGGTTGGTAACTCCCAGACACGCACACAGACACGCTCACAAATAAAAATAAAAAAAAAAATTAAAAGAAGAAACTAAAACAAAAAATAAAAAAAAAAACTTATCTCCCCACGTTGATGGGAAGGGCTCAAATTAAGTGCTGGTTTTCGCTCAGCTCTGCACAGGTAGATTTATGCTCGCCTTCGACTGCCTTCCTCTCATGCAAAGAGACGGATACGTGACTGAAATCAGATCCAAATGTTTCCTTAAACATCTCATAATTATCCCCCTTCCTTTAGAGTCTCAGGGCAGTCAGACTGATAGCTTCCCTTCAAAAAAAATTCAATTGCACTTGCCTCTGTCGCAAATTTAGTTCTTCCTCTTTTAGCATTACATTCCTTTTGGAAAGGACTTGCAAGGTTTTTTTTGTTTTTTCTTTATTTTTATTTTTATCAAGGAGGGGTCCAATCTCAAGCCTAGCATTTTAGTGTTTTGTTGTTTTTTTTTTGTTTGTTTTTTTTCTTTAGAAAACTGAACCAAGAGTTCTCAACTCTTGCCGTTAAGTGTTAAATCTTGAAATAAGTAGCGGTAGAGAATAAACGACAAATTAAAAATAAACAAAAACAAACAAGCCGTATCATAGTAAACTGAAATCGAACGGAAGAAGAAACACTCTGAATTCACAAGTTTTCGTTCCTACGGTGTACACAGTGAATCGCTCCATGAAGGTGGGGGTGTGGAAAAGAAGCCTCTTTTCAAGAGACCCCAGAGTCTCTGATTCGTCCGCCGGGCGGGTGTCAATCCGCAGACCCCCTCGTTTTTGAGTGTGTGTGTGTGTGAGTGTGTGTTTTAAATTTCGATTATACGTCTTCCTCCAACATGGAAAAATAGTACTGCTAAGAGTCTAGAGTGTCATGCAATAAAACATTAAGGCATCTATACATCACAGTATTTAGATGGATTGAAGAAGTTCGGAAACTGACTGGTTGGGTGATTGCAAGGAGACGGCAGACCTGAAGCGTCTTTTCCTCCGAGCCGTCCCTCTTCTTCGCTTCGGGGGCCGGCGTCCATCGTCGGGAGGGAGGGGAGTGGGAGTGAAGGGGGGCGGGGAGAGCGTTGGAAGAGGTGAGGTTGGGATTAAGAGGGGCAGGTTGGTGGTTTTTTTTTGTTTGTTTGTTTGTTTGTTTTCCTGCAGCACCTGCTGCTTTTGCTGGTTTCATCCACGGCTGCGGACGCCTGCGGTGCGAGCTCGATGCGCCACACCTGTTTGCGGTGGCGGCGGTGGCTGGGGGGATGGGGTCGTCCGGTGTCTGCGTCCTCAGTTCCCGGTCTCGGCGGGGACCAGCGGCTCACCAATGATGTTTATGCTGTAGTTCTGGTGGACATTTGTTGGCAGAATCGGCGTCCCGTTCGACACTTGGAATGGAACTAAGCTCGCCCAGGTACCAGGACTGAAAGAGAGAGCACACAACAGGACACGGAAAGGGTTACAAAAAAAGAAAAAAAAAGAAACACGCCGGGAACGTCTTTCTGCAGCACACGGACGTCTTCTCCCTCATCAGGACAATCGGGAAGCTTTGCTGAAGGCTCAAAGGGACAGTTCAGATCTTTTGAAAAGGGGTTCTGCAGAAACAGCTTTTCGAACGAATTTAATTTGGAGAAATACGACCGGACCGTTTCATTCTGACCGGACTGACGAGCTAATGGCTAGTCCGAGTGGATCGCTGCCATCGTCGAACAACTCAAAGCTTTACAGAGTCTTGCAGCGGGTCGTGGAAACACACGATGTTCGGTTATTTCAGTGGAAACATTTTGACATCCCCGCAGGAAGTGTCCCAGGCTGCACAGGAAGTGCTACAGCTAGCTGCGCTCGCCGTGGCCATCCGATCAGAACCTGAATGGGACCAACCTAGACAACCTGTTGTGTAGATCAAATTTCTCTTCTATTTGTTGCCTTTCGTAAAATAAAAAATGTTTTTCAGGCGTTGACTTGGGTTCACTCGCTTTGCTCCTACCTCGGCGCTGTCTGTCATGTGACGCCGTGATTGGGCGCGGTGGATTGGGCGGGACGTCCCCAAAGCGTGACTGATCGATCCCGTAAACCGGGTCAGATCCGTACGGTCTACAGCGGCTGTGAAGAACCACAGACTTCAGCGCGAACAACCGTGTAGCTCAAACCCGACGTCGACGTAAACAGCTATACGAAGGCGTTCGCCACCATTTGGAGCGCCGACTTGTTTTAACTGCGAATCCCCTCGGGTTAGCCGTTAGCTCGTCAGCCTGGTCAACGTTAAACTCTAAGAGCCATCTACAACAGGTAACGTATTAATTGCTCGTAAGCTTTCCACAGAACCCCACTTGAAAAGATCTGAACCGTTCTTTAAAGGTTTTTTTTTCCTATTTAGATTTACGTGGTTTAGACAAAAGATAAAAGCTGAGGTGATTCCACGTCACACAAGAGGGTCGTGCTTCTCTGAGTCCACCAGGAGGGTGTGTGTGTGTGTGTGTGTGTGTGTGGGGGGGGGGGGGGGTTAAATAAAAAAGTGGGGGTCCCTACACAAAGCTGTCCCATCCCCATTCATCTCACGCTAATGGAGAAACAACACGGAGATTGTTCCCGCCGAGCAACGGGCGCAAACTGAAAACGCGAGCGGGGAACAAGCAGCGCGTTGTTCCTGAGGGGTGCTGCGCTACGTACGTGTCAGATAATTAGCCCGCCCCCTCCACCACTTCCCCACTCTCCTTTTTTCTTCCTCGCAGGCCGCGCTCATCCTGCTGACGCCCGAGAATACCTGCGCCGTGAACTCGGATGGAACGGGGATACGCGGATAGAGCCAGGAGCAAAGCAAACAACAACAACCTAAAGAGATGGAGGAGTGAGGGAGGAGGGACGGAGCTCAGTGTCGAGGCGGAAAACAAAAACAAAAAACGGACAGAATCTATTAGACAACACCGTCTGCGCCGCTGAAAGCAGCTCATCAGCCAGTCTGCATTTTATACAAATCGCCAGTCACACTTCTTAAACCTAAAACAATGAAAGTGCAAATTTGGTTCACCTCGCCGCCCCGAGGACGCCGCGCTCTTCAGCGGCGGCTGAAAGGGAAGGGAAAGCAGCGGAGGAGATGTATTCAAAACAAAAGCAAACAACGCTCAAGTTTCGGGCTCCTGAGCGCAAAGAAGCGTTCAGAAAAAAGAGAGAGAGAGGGAAAAAAAAAAAAAAAAAAAAAGACTTCAAGGCTAATCCTCTCTAACAGTTTTTTTTTTTTTTCTTCTTCTTCTCTGGTCCGACCTGCCAACATGCAGTCTCCCCTCCCTCCCTCCCTCCTCTGCCAAAAATCATCGGACAGGAAACGGGGGATTAAATTTTTCCTACCTTGCGGAACAAAGAGCGCACAGAGCGGCCAAGGGGCTGCAGCGTTCTCTCTTTACCCTCCTCTCCCTCCTCCATCTCTGTTTCTCTTTCCTTATGAAACTCCTCTAATGTAATGGCTTACATCGGGGGGGTGGGGGTGGTGGTGGAGAGACCACACAGCTACAAAAGGCCACTTGCGGGCTTTTGTGTGCAAATTGTTTTTAATCTCATTAAAATCGATGGCTGTCAGCCCGTATCTGCATCCTATAAACTGAAGCTGCACCACTTCTTTCTATCAGTGTGTGTGTGTGTGTGTGTCGGTGTGTGTGTGTGTGTGTGTGTCGGTGTGTGTGTGTGTGTGTGTGTGTGTGTGTGTGTGTGTGTGTGTGTGTGTGTCGGTCTATTGAGTACCGAGGCCTGTTGGATGAATAAGCTAAAAGGAAAGTGTTCGGAAGAAGATACGGGGGCAAATTAGAACTTAAGATGCCAAAGAAACGGTGAAGTTGAAGGTCCGAATTCAACCAACTGAGATATAAAGTTTAAAAAATATCCCCAAACTGAGCCAAATGTTTTAAACCGTCCCTAACTTCTTTATATTCTGTCCCCAGGAAGCCAAGTCTTCTCGAGCAGCAGTTTCTTCAGATGGTTCTGATGGGTTTTTTAAAAGTTTTTCTTTGGACTTCTTCACTTTTTCTGTTCATTTTCTGTGCGGTTCTTAGACCGGACCGTGAAAATGTGACTACCACCTCAAAGTTGAGGTTTAGGGAGGGGGGGAAATCCATAAGAGACCAGAAACAGAAGCAGAGAGATGAGTTGGTCATCGACTGTTTGACAAGCCGTCGGCTAAAAGGGTTCTGGGAATCACGAAAAGACCATTTCAACCCTGAACAAACTGCGTCTTCGCGACAGACTGCTCAGGTCGGTTCCCAGCGACAGGTCCGATGTAAAGGAGGAGTAATTCGGAGTTCAGCATCCGACCGTGAGTGAAGCAAAACGGCAGAACTAAAGAAAGGCCGGAGAAATATCGCTAAAGACTTCGTTAACGATGACGAAAAACATCAGAGAACGGCGAAAGAATCAACCGAAGTCAGAATCACCGTTTGAATGATTAATCTGGGTTTTTTTTCTCATAAATCCAAACTAAACAAAATGGGAACAAATTGTGTGTTTGTGTCAGACTGAAGCTAGTTGCTTGTGACACGTCCAAGTCGACACAACAATGGCTCATCCCTTGAGTTTAGGAGACTTTTTAGGTCTGAATGATTCTAATGTGATTCTGGAACGGGCAAAAAAAGGGACCCCAGGAACTAAAACAGCAGATCATCGTCCCGATCTGCCTTCAAGTCGAAGTTTTAGAACATGTTTGTCTTCAGAAAAAATCCTTTTAGTTTCCTTTGAAAGTCACCATTTGTCTCTGCGCCGGGAAATCCCTTCCTATAACGAAGTTCTCAAACCGGCGCTCCCGTAAGCTGAAGCCCGGTGATAAATCGCCACATTTCTACAAACGACGGCTCGTTTTGAACCATTTTTTTCAGGTGGGGAAAAAAAAAATCTGAAAATGACAACTTGGTGTCCAAGTACCGGACAGGAAATGAGCGAGGAGGAGCCAAAGACTGAAAGGAAAACCAAAAGTTTGACGAAACATTTATCCGAACCGGCTTTTCGAGGGAAGTCTGGCGACGGGGGGAAAAGACGCGAGGAGCGGCCGAAGACTTTTGCACGGCGCTGTACCTGCCTGGCTCGCTCTGACCGAGGCAAACAAACAACCCACCCCCCCGCCACCAGACCTCGCTAATTTGGCTCCCCGCGAGCGCCGGCCCCCGGCCCGAAGCAGCGCGCTTCGTTTTCAAGGATTAGCTCGCCAAATTAGATTATCTAATGGCATCTTAATGGATTGCTGACCCACTTCCTGCGCAGCGGCAAACGCTGCGAGTCCGGCAGCGTTTTTTTTTTTTTTTCATTCGGAGGCGAGGAAAAAGAGAAACCCATCTCTATCTGAAACGACCCATCCACAAAAAAAAATACATTGATAAATAAAAGAAGAGGGGGCGGAGCTACTGTAATAAAATAAACGACCTTCAGCCGCCGCGCCGCCCACGAGGCGGGAAAAAAAAAAAAAAGAGACCTCAAACTGCTGCAGGAGGCACTTCTCTGCTACCTCTGCCCACCTATTAGGAGGCCTGTCGAAGGGGCTTTCTGCTCCGTGTGTGTGTTTATAACTCCAGCAAGCACAGAATGACCTGCACGCACACACACGCATGCTCGTGCACAGATACCTCTACATATCCAGGGAAAAGAAGGCAAACAGGAAAAGGCTTAGCTCAGCTTGCTCACTCTGCCGTGTTGAAACGATTCAGGGTGTTTTTTTTTTTCTCCCCTCAGGAGAGGGACAGAAATACAGAACGGGACCAGGAGGACGGCGGGTCTGGGGGGAGGCGAGGGGGCACGACCTGTGAGTTTAAGTTAAGGAGAGCGAGGCGTAAAGTCAAACAGGGCTGAGCTTGTTTAAACACGAGCTGGAAGCGATCCTCACACGGCTCCGGGTCCGACCTGAAACGACTTCGACGATTCCAGTTTTTTATTTTTACGTTTTCCCGAACCGTTTTCCACAGCGGGTAACTCTGCCGTGAAGTCCGACAGAGGAACCGTGCCGTGAGCGGAAATAAGGAATTGTTGTTTTTTTTTTGTCAGAAGTGATTGTGAAGCTTTTTCTTTCCCGCTTGTGAAGTGGAAGGAAGATCTTGTCGTAGTTATGAAGGAAGGAAGGTCCAGCTTCTTTCAGGTCTTTTAGGCTTTTATGTATCAGGATGTATTTTAAAAAAATAAAGATTTGGTTCTAAAACGACTCAAATCTAACCTGAAGTGACCAAAGCCACACAGCAGACTTCACCATGCTGCTGTGTAACAAACACAAAGGAAGTCCGCCCCACGATTCTGTAGCATTTCCTGTCTGACTTCACTGATGCCTCGCGTGGTTGCGGAGGAACTCTTTGCCCCGCTCTTCTTTACGTTACGTCACGTTTTCCCGACATTTATTTCCCGCTCGGCTCTCTTCAAGGTCCCGCCTCAGCGTCTCCGTCGGACCGTTCCGCTGTAGATCGGGGCCGCCGTTCTGTTTTACGACCCGGTTTCTGCCAGACTTCGGCTCCAGAACCCTTTGGTACACGGAGGAGGTCACCGTCAGCTCAGTGGCTGCAAAACACCCCCTCCCCACATCATCACCCCTCCTGACAGTTACAGTAGTAACGGGGTAATAACACATCTGTTTATTTGCTCCAAATAAACAAGAGATTCACGTAAATTCGATGACTTCCTGGATCAGAGGTGCTCAGGTCTTGTGGCCCAAACCATCACCCCTCCACTGCCGTGCCTGACAGTTACAGAAGTAATAAATATTATAAATAATGTAAAGTGAAAGTGGCAGCAGTGTATAACAGCGATGACATAAACCCTTTTGGGTTCGTTTCGCTCGTCGGTTCGGTCAGAATCAAACGGTTTCTCCAAACTTTTTTTGAGCTCCACCTCAACACACAGAAAATTACTTTAGCTGTTATTCAAAATCCGCCTTTTTTTTTTTTAACCGTTACGTTTCACAAGCTGGAGTGAGAGAGCAGAAAAAAAAACCAAAGTCATAAAAAAATGACAAAAGAAGTAAAAAACATGAGAGGAACACAGAGGATTGTGGGTATTTAGAAAAAAACAGGTGCCCGATCTATCTATCTATCGTAAGAGCTTCACAAACAGAGATTTTACTCGTAGGCGTCAAAAAGGTCAAGAATTAACAACAGGACCCGGTGATGCGTGATGGGTATGTCATGAATATGGAGGGTATCAGAGTGTCAGAGTGCACACGTGTGAGAGAGACAGAGAGAGAGAGGCGACATGAAAGAACGAAAAGGTTACCTTTGCCAAGTAATCCCCAAAGTGTCGTCAGTGGCACTGGGGCCATAATGTCTGCCGTTTTGAGTCACGCTCCAGTCACACTTCCTCAGCTGTCAATTGAAACCTAGCAGTCAGATCACTGGGCCAAGACAACTTCCACTTCAGATTACACCACAACTCAACACGGGAAAACACACAGGCATGCAGAGGAGGCAGACAAGCAGCAGAAACAAAGAAATATGACACCCCCCCCCCCCCC
>NC_051436.1:6548060-6553638 GCF_001649575.2 Kryptolebias marmoratus
GGGGTGGAAGGGGGGGGGGGGGTGGGTTGGGGGTCGTTTCCGCCTTTTACCTGCCGCGCGGGGGCGGAGCCATGCAGCGCACCCCGACGCTGACGAGCCGAGCGCTGCCCTACGGCATGCGGAGACTTTATTTTGCTTTCATTAGCTAACTGTTTTTATCGATCCGGGGCAGGAGGGGGGGTCACAGTGCAATGAAGTTAAAGCGCACACACATGAGAGCGAGCCGACACACACACACACACGCACACACACACACACATACAAACCCTCCCCGTCCCGTTGTCTTCCCCGCATTTCAAAAACAACCCCACGTACAGATTACAAATTACTGCAACAGAAAGAAGCAAGAGAGCAGAAGAGCAGCCACACACACACACACACACACACACACACACACACACGGGAGATGATGCGTCTCCTCTGCATGCATTATGCGAGCGCACGTGTCGGCAATCCAGCTGAGAGCTCTCCCTGCCAATACCACCCTAACCTTGCCCCCGTGGTCAACGCATTCATTTAGTAATGCATCAGGATGAATAAAAAAAAAACTGCACCGTCGGCACTCTGCGAGCGGCGGGCGGCGGCGGCAGCGGCGACCGGGCGCTTCTGCAGAGGCTCTTAAGAGAGATTTCAGCAGATATACGCTGAATATTCAAAGCCATTTGCAGCGGTCAAGAAATGCTCCTGGCTTTTTTTTTTTTTTTAGATTTTCTTCTTCGAGCACCTGGATGGAGTCATCGGGGGGGTTTAACCACTTAAGATCTACTTAAATTCGCTTTAAAAAAAAAAAAAATAAAAAAAATAAAAAAAAAACTCTCCTCGGTTGTTCCGCTGCAGCGCCAACCGGCGGATAAAGTGAGCGAAAGTTGCTCCACTCGGAGTGTTTCGGCTGCATTTTACGGAAGGCCGGGAGCGTCAAACGCCCTCAATGCCGCCGCCGACGTCGTTCCCCCGCTCGGTGCCACCGCTCCTTCCGAGGGGCTCGCCATCTGTCCGCTGGCACCGGCACGTCAGAGGGAATAAAGGCGACATAAACAAAGCTTGGGAACAGAGCTTGGGAAACACGGCGGCTAACAGATGCGGGCAGATTGCGGATTAGGATCCGTCCTTAGATAAAAACCAGATGACATCTGATCGGGGATCTTACCCCGAGGAACGCTCCGCGCCGGCGTTCCCTGGAGGGGTTAACCAGGGCGGGGGATGAATGGAGGGTTTCACACGGCGGCGGCAGCCTGGGATTCGTACAGCAGGTGTGGTGGACTTGTTTTGTTTTGTTTTTTCCTTTTGGAAGCCTGTGTGTGTGTGTGTGTGTGAGCATCAAACAGACGTCCTTTCAGATATGTACATTTTAAAGCTTTGCCAACCAATTAATCGTGCCACTGTTAACGTTTGAGGTGATAAAAATACGACTTTAAAGCGATATACGTTACACCCAAGGATCTGAAGCTGCAGTGCTTTCAAAATGGCCGCGGCGTTCTTCCTCCCCTCGTCTTCTTTACCCTTTAATTTTAAATCCGAGTCCTGCAGCGAACTCAAAACTGAAGAAAAGTACAAAAAAATAATAGTCATAACAGAACCCGACACGACCAGCGGATCGACGACGGCGGCGACGGGGAGGGTTCGGAGGAAGCCTTTCGTCTCGCAGGATTTGGCTCCGACGCCGCTCGGCGCCCGGTGAGGCCAAAAAACCGAAACCGTGACGGGCCGACGCGAAACGAACCCCGGAGGGCGAGGAGCAGTGGTTTGGGTCGCTGCCGCTAACAGAAGATGGCCGTCAACTTCAGCTTCATCGATGGAAAACTGTGGATCTGAGACACTCGGGATGTGAAAGGGGCGGACACTGGAAAACATCCCAACATGGAAATGATTGGGAATTAAATGAAAATAGGGGGTAATAAAAAAAAAAAAAAAAAACGTATCTCGAGTCCGACCCAAAAATTCTGAAAGCAACTCATTTAATTTATTTCCATTTGTCCCCACATGTCCAGGTCTGGTTGTTTTAGTTAAAAGACCTCCAGTGTTTCAAAATTCCAGGTTTATTCCCGTTTATTCCTCTTAGTTCCGGTTGATTCCGATGAATTCCCATTAATTCTAATAGAAAGTTGCCAACTTTCCAATTCCCGGAGGATCTTTCTTCTTCCAAAATCAAAAAAATAAAAGGTTGAACTTCCTGTTTCCTTCAAACGCTTCATCAACTAACATCCAGACCACACACACACACACACACACACATACACACACACATCCTCCCAATCAGAATCAGATCGCTCTAACAGTTCTCAGGAACGACAGATCATCCACTTTTCAGTGATTTTCACCTGCTAGATCTGATTAAACTAAATGGCGCCACTTCACAATAAAGGTCCCCTTATAAAGGATTAATTAACGCTTTATAAACAGCTCAGTGGTGAGTTTGTAAGCAGCTTATAAAACATTTATAAATCACAGTTCATCCATTGATGCCGGCTCAGGATTTGCCAAACAGCGAGCCGGCTTCAGTGAACATCGTTTCGTTACCGTTTTGTAAACGACCAGTAAAGCTTTATAACGCACGCACAAGCTGCTTATAAAGCATTAATAAACCCTTCATAATGGGACGTGGAACCCACGAAATAAAAGCAGGATTTCAAAGCAAAAGGTCCAAATCTTTCATTAGTTTATAATAATAATAACATGTCAGTATTAGTGTTACGGTCGGTGAGCTTTAAAACTTGGCAACAAGCAGATCGTTTTCACTCACAGGGTTTCCTAAAGCTTACTGACTAGTTATTAATCCTTTATAAGGGTTTTATTGTAAAGTGGAACCTGAGCCGTCAAACTGTGTCCAAGGCTGCGTCAGTTCATGTGATTTATTATTTTTATTTTAAGAATAATCGCCGCTGGAGGATATTTCCGGGTGATTCACGCTTGAAAATCTGGAGCTGAGCGGCTGGTGGACGAAACTCAGCAGCCTCGCTCAGATCGCTGCTTAAATGAAATAAACAAACAAAAAAAAAAACGGAGCGACAAACGGAGCGACAGGCGGCCGAGTGAATCCTCCCGAGCGGACTCGCAGAATCCCCCGGAAAAACGACAAACTAACAACCCCTTTATCGGCGTTATAAGTCATTAGTGAGCTTGCGTGGAAGAGGCGAGGAAGAGGGGAGGAAGAGGAGGGGAGAGCGCAGACAGGGAGGGACGATTCCAGCCGAACGCCGAGGAGAGAGCCGGCGATGGTTGCGGAGCGGCGTGCAGATGCATTGAATTAGTTGCGGTCGGAAAAGCCTTGGCCTCAGACCAGCGCTTTCAATAAGACGTGGTGAGGAGGAGAGGGGGTGGAAACACTCTCTCGCTCGACAACAAACACACACACACACACATGGAGTTCCCACTTCTGTCCGAGGACGTCGTACCTCGCTCGGCTCGTAAACAAAGCGGCGCGCTGACGGCGGAGACGCTCTGCGGTGACGTGGAGGAAACGGAGACGAGGACATTAGGCTCTAAGGACAAGCACCCACATGCATCCATCTTTGAGCAGCGGCAACAGGAATGGTAACCCTTCACCTTTATAAAGTGAGCAAAACAAAAACAAAAAAACAAAAACAAAAAAAACCTCTAAACTGCGCCGGTCCAACTCGGCCACAAACCGACCGACAGATTCAGTTTCAATCCGACCAAGAACTCAGGATTTTAGGCTCGCCTTCTCTCGAGCTGCTCTTCTGAGGCGCTCAGAAAGCCTCAGTTGTTGCCCGCCCCCTTTTTGTATATAATATAATAACCAGAGGGGGGGGTGGCGAGTTTTTTTTGTTTGTTTTCTTTGTTTTAAACACATCTCAGTTGTAGGAAGAGGTGTGGGACAGAGAATGAAAAGAATAACATGAGGAGCAGGTGAGTCGAATGTTGCGGTGAGGGGCGGGGGGGGGCGGGGGGAGAGAGAAAAAATCTCACCTGTTGCTGGTGGAGGAAGGCGGGGTCTCTGGTGCTCAGGCCGACGAAACGATTCGCCGTCGGGGTGCCGGGAGTCGAGTAGCCTGGGCAGACGAGTCGTCACAAAAAGAACGGGATTAAATTACAATCCGCTCAGGACTGGCAGTCCCGATGACATCACTTCAGACCGTTAACCAATCAGAGCGCAGCTGGAGTCCCAACTTTTTTGGGCCCGCTCTGATTTTCAATCAGCTCGATAAATTTGTCGCTTGGTTTTTTTCAAAGATGCACGTCTACAACTGGCTGCCATTCGGAGGCGACCCGATCCAAGATGGCCGCCGCAACTAACCAACGAACATGCGAACGCCCACACCTCGGCCTGTTTTTTTGCAGAAACTGAGCTAAAACTAGTAGCCGAGAGTCTGATCTGAGCGCTAACAGATGGAGCGATTAGGAGTTCGGGGTTATCCGTTAAATCTGTCAGCAAAATATCTCACAAAGTTTTAACGTACGGCTACAACCGATGATGGTCGCCATGACTAATCGGCCTTAGCAAACACAAAAAAGGCTACAAAGGTAAAATTTGGCGTCGAAGAGCAGCTTTTTCGTTGTGTTAGAGGCTCAAAATGGCCGCTTCGTGTTGGTTAGCACATAAAATCGGATTAATCTGACGTCGGTCAAACGTAGCCCGTTTCCCCCCTTTGGTCGGATGTCTTTTTAATAACTGTCTGGCTGCTCGTATCTACAGTGTTATGATTCATTTCTCGGCACATTGGATTGTTGAGATTTGTGATTTTTCTGGTTCCAAAATTACCAGCGAAGGTTTTCACGTCTCGAACTAAACCTGGAAACGATTCTGTTGCTGTGAAAAACTCAAAATAAACGTTCAGCTACAACGGACACAACCATTCACGTGTTTTTGTTGTTTTTTTTTTGGGTTAAAACACACGTTATACACAATAAAGACGACATTCAGCGTGAATACACTGCGTTTGGAGTGTAAAAAAAAAAAAAAAAGCGGCGTCGGCCCACCTTCCGTCGACGTGGTGATGGGCTTGGTGTCGGGCATGGAGAGCGAGACGGGCCGCACGGCGCCGTGGTGCGGGGATGGAGCCAGAACGGGGGTGAAGTGGCCCGGGACCTTTCCGACCCCCTGACCGCTGCTGTTAGGCTGCACGAAGAAAAACAGAAACACACAAAAAAAAAATGAAAAATGAAAAATCACAACATCAACGATCCGCTACGAAAACGAGGCGACAATCGAAGTGCAATAAAAGAGGAACACGAGGTCGAGGTCGCCGCGGTAACCGTTGTCTGTCACTCCCTGACTGGACGGCCGGACAGAACTGCGGACTGAGAAATAAGATAATAAATGATGTTTTCTCTTAGTTGTGTAACTCTGACGTTCGAAAGCCGTCCCGCCTGCTCGTATCGGGCGAACGCCGCGGCCTCTCGGGGAGGTCGGCTTGGAAGACGTGCGGTTTCAGAAAACCCGCCGCCGCCGCCGCCGCCGCACTTCCACGCAACAGTTCTGCCCCCGAAACGAGTTTAACATCCAACCACGATGTCCATTTTTTTTTCTTTCCCCCCCATCCTCGGTGGGGGATATAACTGTTCTGCTTGCGCCGACATAATTAAAACTTAACAACAAAAGGCAGCTAAACCCCCCCCC